>NC_081183.1:71035-413153 GCF_029867415.1 Vicia villosa | reverse complement strand
AAAGTTTGTTAAACTTGCAAATTTTAATATTTTGGATGATTTTCGGGTGTGCTATACTACATAAAAGTCACGAAGTTTTTAAGACTTGAAAAATTTAGTGTTTTGGAAGATTTTTGTGGGCAATACTACATAAAAGTCACGAAGTTCATTAAACTTGCGTACATTGGTATTTTGGAAGATTTTCGTGTGCTATACTACAAAAAAGTCACGAAGTTTGTAAAACTCGGAAAATTTAGTGTTTTGGATGATTTTCGTGGGCAATACTACATAAAAGTCACGAAGTTCATTAAACTTGCGTACATTGGTATTTTGGAATATTTTCGTGTGCTATTCTACATAAAAGTCACAAAGTTTATTAAACTTGCAAAATTTGGTATTTTGGAAGATTTTCGTGTGCTATACAACATAAGAGTCACGAAGTTTGTTAAACTTGCAAAATTTGGTCTTTTGGAAGATTTTTGTGTGCTATACTACATAAAAGTCACGAAGTTCGTTAAACTTGCAAATTTTAATCTTTTGGAAGATTTCCGTGTGCTATATTACTAAATGTCATGAAGTTCGTTATAAACTTTCATACATAGGTATTTTTGAAGATTTTCGTGTGCTATACTACATAAAAGTCACGAAATTTTTTAGTCTTGCAAAATTTGGTATTTTGGAATATTTTTTCGTGTACTATACTACATAAAAGTCACGAAATTTGTTAATGTTGCAAAATTTGGTCTTTTGGACGATTTTCGTGTGCTATACTACATAAAAGTCACAAAGTTTCTAAAACTTGCAAAATTTAGTGTTTGGAAGATTTTCGTGTGCTATACTACATAAAAGTCACAAAGTTTACTAAACTTGCAAAATTTGGTATTTTGGAAGATTTTCGTGTGTTATACTACACAAAAGTCATGAAGTTTGTACAACTTGCAAAATTTGGTCTTTTGGAAGATTTTCGTGTGCTAAATTACATAAAAAGTCACGAAATTCGTTAAACTTGCAAATTTTAATATTTTGGAAGATTTTTGTGTGCTATATTACATAAAAGTCACGAAGTTCGTTAAACTTGAAAAATTTGGTATTTTGGAAGAGTTTTGTGTGCTATACTGCATAAAAGTCACGAAGTTCTTTAACTTGAATACATTGGTATTTTGGATGATTTTCGTGTGCTATACGTCTGAAAAGTCACGAAGTTTGTTAAACTTGAAAAATTTAGTATTTTGGAAGATTTTCGTGTGCTATACTACATAAAAGACACGTAGTTCGTTGAACTTGCAAATTTTAATATTTTGGAAGTTTTTCGTGTGCAATACTCCATAAAAGACACGAAAATCGTTTAAACATGCATACATTGGTATTTTGGAAGATTTTCGTGTGCTATACTACATAAAAGTCACGAAGTTTGTTAAACTTGCAAAATTTGGTATTTTGGAAGATTTTCGTGGGCTATACTACATAAAAGTCACAAAGTTTGTTAAACTTGCAAATTTTAATATTTTGGATGATTTTCGTGTGCTATACTACATAAAAGTCACGAAGTTTGTAAGACTTGAAAAATTTAGTGTTTTGGAAGATTTCCGTGGGCAATACTACATAAAAGTCACGAAGTTCATTAAACTTGCGTACATTGGTATTTTGGAAGATTTTCGTGTGCTATACTACATAAAAGTCACGAAGTTTGTAAAACTCGGAAAATTTAGTGTTTTGGATGATTTTCGTGGGCAATACTACATAAAAGTCACGAAGTTCATTAAACTTGCGTACATTGGTATTTTGGAAGATTTTCGTGTGGTATTCTATATAAAAGTCACAAAGTTTATTAAACTTGCAAAATTTGGTATTTTGGAAGATTTTCGTGTGCTATACAACATAAGAGTCACGAAGTTTGTTAAACTTGCAAAATTTGGTCTTTTGGAAGATTTTTGTGTGCTATACTACATAAAAGTCACGAAGTTCGTTAAACTTGCAAATTTTAATATTTTGAAAGATTTTCGTGTGCTATATTACTAAATGTCATGAAGTTCGTTAAACTTTCATACATAGGTATTTTTGAAGATTTTCGTGTGCTATACTACATAAAAGTCACGAAATTTTTTAGTCTTGCAAAATTTGGTATTTTGGAATATTTTTCGTGTACTATACTACATAAAAGTCACGAAATTTGTTAAAGTTGCAAAATTTGGTCTTTTGGACGATTTTCGTGTGCTATACTACATAAAAGTCACAAAGTTTGTAAAACTTACAAAATTTAGTGTTTGGAAGATTTTCGTGTGCTATACTACATAAAAGTCACAAAGTTTACTAAACTTGCAAAATTTGGTATTTTGGAAGATTTTCGTGTGCTATACTACATAAAAGTCATGAAGTTTGTACAACTTGCAAAATTTGGTCTTTTGGAAGATTTTCGTGTGCTAAACTACACAAAAGTCACGAAATTCGTTAAACTTGCAAATTTTAATATTTTGGAAGATTTTCGTGTGCTATATTACATAAAAGTCACGAAGTTCGTTAAACTTGAAAAATTTGGTATTTTGGAAGATTTTTGTGTGCTATACTACATAAAAGTCACGAAGTTCTTTAACTTGAATACATTGGTATTTTGGATGATTTTCGTGTGCTATACGTCTGAAAAGTCACGAAGTTTGTTAAACTTGAAAAATTTAGTATTTTGGAAGATTTTCGTGTGCTATACTACATAAAAGACACGAAGTTCGTTGAACTTGCAAATTTTAATATTTTGGAAGTTTTTCGTGTGCAATACTCCATAAAAGACACGAAAATCGTTAAACTTGCATACATTGGTATTTTGGAAGATTTTCGTGTGCTATACTACATAAAAGTCACGAAGTTTGTTAAACTTGCAAAATTTGGTATTTTGGAAGATTTTCGTGGGCTATACTACATAAAAGTCACAAAGTTTGTTAAACTTGCAAATTTTAATATTTTGGATGATTTTCGTGTGCTATACTACATAAAAGTCACGAAGTTTTTAAGACTTGAAAAATTTAGTGTTTTGGAAGATTTCCTGTGGGCAATACTACATAAAAGTCACGAAGTTCATTAAACTTGCGTACATTGGTATTTTGGAAGATTTTCGTGTGCTATACTACATAAAAGTCACGAAGTTTGTAAAACTCGGAAAATTTAGTGTTTTGGATGATTTTCGTGGGCAATACTACATAAAAGTCACGAAGTTCATTAAACTTGCGTACATAGGTATTTTGGAAGATTTTCGTGTGCTATTCTATATAAAAGTCACAAAGTTTATTAAACTTGCAAAATTTGGTATTTTGGAAGATTTTCGTGTGCTATACAACATAAGAGTCACGAAGTTTGTTAAACTTGCAAAATTTGGTCTTTTGGAAGATTTTTGTGTGCTATACTACATAAAAGTCACGAAGTTCGTTAAACTTGCAAATTTTAATATTTTGAAAGATTTTCGTGTGCTATATTACATAAATGTCATGAAGTTCGTTAAACTTTCATACATAGGTATTTTTGAAGATTTTCGTGTGCTATACTACATAAAAGTCACGAAATTTTTTAATCTTGCAAAATTTGGTATTTTGGAATATTTTTCGTGTACTATACTACATAAAAGTCACGAAATTTGTTAAAGTTGCAAAATTTGGTCTTTTGGACGATTTTCGTGTGCTATACTACATAAAAGTCACAAAGTTTGTAAAACTTGCAAAATTTAGTGTTTGGAAGATTTTCGTGTGCTATACTACATAAAAGTCACAAAGTTTACTAAACTTGCAAAATTTGGTATTTTGGAAGATTTTCGTGTGCTATACTACATAAAAGTCATGAAGTTTGTACAACTTGCAAAATTTGGTCTTTTGGAAGATTTTCGTGTGCTAAACTACACAAAAGTCACGAAATTCGTTAAACTTGCAAATTTTAATATTTTGGAAGATTTTCGTGTGCTATATTACATAAAAGTCACAAAGTTCGTTAAACTTGAAAAATTTGGTATTTTGGAAGATTTTTGTGTGCTATACTACATAAAAGTCACAAAGTTCTTTAACTTGAATACATTGGTATTTTGGATGATTTTCGTGTGCTATACGTCTGAAAAGTCACGAAGTTTGTTAAACTTGAAAAATTTAGTATTTTGGAAGATTTTCGTGTGCTATACTACATAAAAGACACGAAGTTCGTTGAACTTGCAAATTTTAATATTTTGGAAGTTTTTCGTGTGCAATACTCCATAAAAGACACAAAAATCGTTAAACTTGCATACATTGGTATTTTGGAAGATTTTCGTGTGCTATACTACATAAAAGTCACGAAGTTTGTTAAACTTGCAAAATTTGGTATTTTGGAAGATTTTCGTGGGCTATACTACATAAAAGTCACAAAGTTTGTTAAACTTGCAAATTTTAATATTTTGGATGATTTTCGTGTGCTATACTACATAAAAGTCACGAAGTTTTTAAGACTTGAAAAATTTAGTGTTTTGGAAGATTTCTGTGGGCAATACTACATTAAAGTCACGAAGTTCATTAAACTTGCGTACATTGGTATTTTGGAAGATTTTCGTGTGCTATACTACATAAAAGTCACGAAGTTTGTAAAACTCGGAAAATTTAGTGTTTTGGATGATTTTCGTGGGCAATACTACATAAAAGTCACGAAGTTCATTAAACTTGCGTACATTGGTATTTTGGAAGATTTTCGTGTGCTATTCTATATAAAAGTCACAAAGTTTATTAAACTTGCAAAATTTGGTATTTTGGAAGATTTTCGTGTGCTATACAACATAAGAGTCACGAAGTTTGTTAAACTTGCAAAATTTGGTCTTTTGGAAGATTTTTGTGTGCTATACTACATAAAAGTCACGAAGTTCGTTAAACTTGCAAATTTTAATATTTTGAAAGATTTTCGTGTGCTATATTACTAAATGTCATGAAGTTCGTTAAACTTTCATACATAGGTATTTTTGAAGATTTTCGTGTGCTATACTACATGAAAGTCACGAAATTTTTTAGTCTTGCAAAATTTGGTATTTTGGAATATTTTTCGTGTACTATACTACATAAAAGTCACGAAATTTGTTAAAGTTGCAAAATTTGGTCTTTTGGACGCTTTTCGTGTGCTATACTACATAAAAGTCACAAAGTTTGTAAAACTTGCAAAATTTAGTGTTTGGAAGATTTTCGTGTGCTATACTACATAAAAGTCACAAAGTTTACTAAACTTGCAAAATTTGGTATTTTGGAAGATTTTCGTGTGCTATACTACATAAAAGTCATGAAGTTTGTACAACTTGCAAAATTTGGTCTTTTGGAAGATTTTCGTGTGCTAAACTACACAAAAGTCACGAAATTCGTTAAACTTGCAAATTTTAATATTTTGGAAGATTTTCGTGTGCTATATTACATAAAAGTCACAAAGTTCGTTAAACTTGAAAAATTTGGTATTTTTGAAGATTTTTGTGTGCTATACTACATAAAAGTCACAAAGTTCTTTAACTTGAATACATTGGTATTTTGGATGATTTTCGTGTGCTATACGTCTGAAATGTCACGAAGTTTGTAAACTTGAAAAATTTAGTATTTTGGAAGATTTTCGTGTGCTATACTACATAAAAGACATGAAGTTCGTTGAACTTGCAAATTTTAATATTTTGGAAGTTTTTCGTGTGCAATACTCCATAAAAGACACGAAAATCGTTAAACTTGCATACATTGGTATTTTGGAAGATTTTCGAGAGCTATACTACATAAAAGTCACGAAGTTTGTTAAACTTGCAAAATTTGGTATTTTGGAAGATTTTCGTGGGCTATACTACATAAAAGTCACAAAGTTTGTTAAACTTGCAAATTTTAATATTTTGGATGATTTTCGTGTGCTATACTACATAAAAGTCACGAAGTTTTTAAGATTTAAAAAATTTAGTGTTTTGGAAGATTTCCGTGGGCAATACTACATAAAAGTCATGAAGTTCATTAAACTTGCGTACATTGGTATTTTGGAAGATTTTCGTGTGCTATACTACATAAAAGTCACGAAGTTTGTAAAACTCGGAAAATTTGGTGTTTTGGATGATTTTCGTGGGCAATACTACATGAAAGTCACGAAGTTCATTAAACTTGCGTACATTGGTATTTTGGAAGATTTTCGTGTGGTATTCTATATAAAAGTCACAAAGTTTATTAAACTTGCAAAATTTGGTATTTTGGAAGATTTTCGTGTGCTATACAACATAAGAGTCACGAAGTTTGTTAAACTTGCAAAATTTGGTCTTTTGGAAGATTTTTGTGTGCTATACTACATAAAAGTCACGAAGTTCGTTAAACTTGCAAATTTTAATATTTTGAAAGATTTTCGTGTGCTATATTACTAAATGTCATAAAGTTCGTTAAACTTTCATACATAGGTATTTTTGAAGATTTTCGTGTGCTATACTACATAAAAGTCACGAAATTTTTTAGTCTTGCAAAATTTGGTATTTTGGAATATTTTTCGTGTACTATACTACATAAAAGTCACGAAATTTGTTAAAGTTGCAAAATTTGGTCTTTTGGACGATTTTCGTGTGCTATACTACATAAAAGTCACAAAGTTTGTAAAACTTACAAAATTTAGTGTTTGGAAGATTTTCGTGTGCTATACTACATAAAAGTCACAAAGTTTACTAAACTTGCAAAATTTGGTATTTTGGAAGATTTTCGTGTGCTATACTACATAAAAGTCATGAAGTTTGTACAACTTGCAAAATTTGGTCTTTTGGAAGATTTTCATGTGCTAAACTACACAAAAGTCACGAAATTCGTTAAACTTGCAAATTTTAATATTTTGGAAGATTTTCGTGTGCTATATTTCATAAAAGTCACGAAGTTCGTTAAACTTGAAAAATTTGATATTTTGGAAGATTTTTGTGTGCTATACTACATAAAAGTCACGAAGTTCTTTAACTTGAATACATTGGTATTTTGGATGATTTTCGTGTGCTATACGTCTGAAAAGTCACGAAGTTTGTTAAACTTGAAAATTTTAGTATTTTGGAAGATTTTCGTGTGCTATACTACATAAAAGACACGAAGTTCGTTGAACTTGCAAATTTTAATATTTTGTAAGTTTTTCGTGTGCAATACTCCATAAAAGACACGAAAATCGTTAAACTTGCATACATTGGTATTTTGGAAGATTTTTGTGTGCTATACTACATAAAAGTCACGAAGTTTGTTAAACTTGAAAAATTTGGTATTTTGGAAGATCTTCGTGGGCTATACTACATAAAAGTCACAAAGTTTGTTAAACTTGCAAATTTTAATATTTTGGATGATTTTCGTGTGCTATACTACATAATCGTCACGAAGTTTGTAAGACTTGAAAAATTTAGTGTTTTGGAAGATTTCCGTGGGCAATACTACATAAAAGTCACGAAGTTCATTAAACTTGCGTACATTGGTATTTTGGAAGATTTTCGTGTGCTAAACTACATAAAAGTCACGAAGTTTATTAAACTTGCAAAATTTGGTATTTTGGAAGATTTTCGTGTGTTATACAACATAAGAGTCATGAAGTTTGTTAAACTTGCAAAATTTGGTCTTTTGGAAGATTTTTGTGTGCTATACTACATAAAAGACACGAAGTTCGTTAAACTTGCAAATTTTAATATTTTGGAAGATTTTCGTGTGCTATATTACATTAATGTCATGAAGTTCGTTAAACTTTCATACATAGGTATTTTTGAAGATTTTCGTGTGCTATACTACATAAAAGTCACGAAATTTTTTAATCTTGCAAAATTTGGTATTTTGGAATATTTTTCGTGTACTATAGTACATAAAAGTCACGAAATTTGGTAAAGTTGCAAAATTTGGTCTTTTGGACGATTTTCGTGTGTTATACTACATAAAAGTCACAAAGTTTGTAAAACTTGCAAAATTTAGTGTTTAGAAGATTTTCGTGTGCTATACTACATAAAAGTCACAAAGTTTACTAAACTTGCAAAATTTGGTATTTTGGAAGATTTTCGTGTGCTATACTACATAAAAGTCATGAAGTTTGTACAACTTACAAAATTTGGTCTTTTGGAAGATTTTCGTGTGCTAAACTACACAAAAGTCACAAAATTCGTTAAACTTGCAAATTTTTATATTTTGGAAGATTTTCGTGTGCTATATTACATAAAAGTCACAAAGTTCGTTAAACTTGAAAATTTTGGTATTTTGGAAGATTTTCGTGTGCTATACTACATAAAAGACACGAAGTTCGTTGAACTTGCAAATTTTAATATTTTGGAAGTTTTTCGTGTGCAATACTCCATAAAAGACACAAAAATCGTTAAACTTGCATACATTGGTATTTTGGAAGATTTTCGTGTGCTATACTACATAAAAGTCACGAAGTTTGTTAAACTTACAAAATTTGGTATTTTGGAAGATTTTCGTGGGCTATACTACATAAAAGTCACAAAGTTCGTTAAACATGCAAATTTTAATATTTTGAAAGATTTTCGTGTGCTATATTACTAAATGTCATGAAGTTCGTTAAACTTTCATACATAGGTATTTTTGAAGATTTTCGTGTGCTATACTACATGAAAGTCACGAAATTTTTTAGTCTTGCAAAATTTGGTATTTTGGAATATTTTTCGTGTACTATACTACATAAAAGTCACGAAATTTGTTAAAGTTGCAAAATTTGGTCTTTTGGACGCTTTTCGTGTGCTATACTACATAAAAGTCACAAAGTTTGTAAAACTTGCAAAATTTAGTGTTTGGAAGATTTTCGTGTGCTATACTACATAAAAGTCACAAAGTTTACTAAACTTGCAAAATTTGGTATTTTGGATGATTTTCGTGTGCTATACTACATAAAAGTCATGAAGTTTGTACAACTTGCAAAATTTGGTCTTTTGGAAGATTTTCGTGTGCTAAACTACACAAAAGTCACGAAATTCGTTAAACTTGCAAATTTTAATATTTTGGAAGATTTTCGTGTGCTATATTACATAAAAGTCACAAAGTTCGTTAAACTTGAAAAATTTGGTATTTTTGAAGATTTTTGTGTGCTATACTACATAAAAGTCACAAAGTTCTTTAACTTGAATACATTGGTATTTTGGATGATTTTCGTGTGCTATACGTCTGAAATGTCACGAAGTTTGTAAACTTGAAAAATTTAGTATTTTGGAAGATTTTCGTGTGCTATACTACATAAAAGACATGAAGTTCGTTGAACTTGCAAATTTTAATATTTTGGAAGTTTTTCGTGTGCAATACTCCATAAAAGACACGAAAATCGTTAAACTTGCATACATTGGTATTTTGGAAGATTTTCGAGAGCTATACTACATAAAAGTCACGAAGTTTGTTAAACTTGCAAAATTTGGTATTTTGGAAGATTTTCGTGGGCTATACTACATAAAAGTCACAAAGTTTGTTAAACTTGCAAATTTTAATATTTTGGATGATTTTCGTGTGCTATACTACATAAAAGTCACGAAGTTTTTAAGATTTAAAAAATTTAGTGTTTTGGAAGATTTCCGTGGGCAATACTACATAAAAGTCATGAAGTTCATTAAACTTGCGTACATTGGTATTTTGGAAGATTTTCGTGTGCTATACTACATAAAAGTCACGAAGTTTGTAAAACTCGGAAAATTTGGTGTTTTGGATGATTTTCGTGGGCAATACTACATGAAAGTCACGAAGTTCATTAAACTTGCGTACATTGGTATTTTGGAAGATTTTCGTGTGGTATTCTATATAAAAGTCACAAAGTTTATTAAACTTGCAAAATTTGGTATTTTGGAAGATTTTCGTGTGCTATACAACATAAGAGTCACGAAGTTTGTTAAACTTGCAAAATTTGGTCTTTTGGAAGATTTTTGTGTGCTATACTACATAAAAGTCACGAAGTTCGTTAAACTTGCAAATTTTAATATTTTGAAAGATTTTCGTGTGCTATATTACTAAATGTCATAAAGTTCGTTAAACTTTCATACATAGGTATTTTTGAAGATTTTCGTGTGCTATACTACATAAAAGTCACGAAATTTTTTAGTCTTGCAAAATTTGGTATTTTGGAATATTTTTCGTGTACTATACTACATAAAAGTCACGAAATTTGTTAAAGTTGCAAAATTTGGTCTTTTGGACGATTTTCGTGTGCTATACTACATAAAAGTCACAAAGTTTGTAAAACTTACAAAATTTAGTGTTTGGAAGATTTTCGTGTGCTATACTACATAAAAGTCACAAAGTTTACTAAACTTGCAAAATTTGGTATTTTGGAAGATTTTCGTGTGCTATACTACATAAAAGTCATGAAGTTTGTACAACTTGCAAAATTTGGTCTTTTGGAAGATTTTCATGTGCTAAACTACACAAAAGTCACGAAATTCGTTAAACTTGCAAATTTTAATATTTTGGAAGATTTTCGTGTGCTATATTTCATAAAAGTCACGAAGTTCGTTAAACTTGAAAAATTTGATATTTTGGAAGATTTTTGTGTGCTATACTACATAAAAGTCACGAAGTTCTTTAACTTGAATACATTGGTATTTTGGATGATTTTCGTGTGCTATACGTCTGAAAAGTCACGAAGTTTGTTAAACTTGAAAATTTTAGTATTTTGGAAGATTTTCGTGTGCTATACTACATAAAAGACACGAAGTTCGTTGAACTTGCAAATTTTAATATTTTGTAAGTTTTTCGTGTGCAATACTCCATAAAAGACACGAAAATCGTTAAACTTGCATACATTGGTATTTTGGAAGATTTTTGTGTGCTATACTACATAAAAGTCACGAAGTTTGTTAAACTTGAAAAATTTGGTATTTTGGAAGATCTTCGTGGGCTATACTACATAAAAGTCACAAAGTTTGTTAAACTTGCAAATTTTAATATTTTGGATGATTTTCGTGTGCTATACTACATAATCGTCACGAAGTTTGTAAGACTTGAAAAATTTAGTGTTTTGGAAGATTTCCGTGGGCAATACTACATAAAAGTCACGAAGTTCATTAAACTTGCGTACATTGGTATTTTGGAAGATTTTCGTGTGCTAAACTACATAAAAGTCACGAAGTTTATTAAACTTGCAAAATTTGGTATTTTGGAAGATTTTCGTGTGTTATACAACATAAGAGTCATGAAGTTTGTTAAACTTGCAAAATTTGGTCTTTTGGAAGATTTTTGTGTGCTATACTACATAAAAGACACGAAGTTCGTTAAACTTGCAAATTTTAATATTTTGGAAGATTTTCGTGTGCTATATTACATTAATGTCATGAAGTTCGTTAAACTTTCATACATAGGTATTTTTGAAGATTTTCGTGTGCTATACTACATAAAAGTCACGAAATTTTTTAATCTTGCAAAATTTGGTATTTTGGAATATTTTTCGTGTACTATAGTACATAAAAGTCACGAAATTTGGTAAAGTTGCAAAATTTGGTCTTTTGGACGATTTTCGTGTGTTATACTACATAAAAGTCACAAAGTTTGTAAAACTTGCAAAATTTAGTGTTTAGAAGATTTTCGTGTGCTATACTACATAAAAGTCACAAAGTTTACTAAACTTGCAAAATTTGGTATTTTGGAAGATTTTCGTGTGCTATACTACATAAAAGTCATGAAGTTTGTACAACTTACAAAATTTGGTCTTTTGGAAGATTTTCGTGTGCTAAACTACACAAAAGTCACAAAATTCGTTAAACTTGCAAATTTTTATATTTTGGAAGATTTTCGTGTGCTATATTACATAAAAGTCACAAAGTTCGTTAAACTTGAAAATTTTGGTATTTTGGAAGATTTTCGTGTGCTATACTACATAAAAGACACGAAGTTCGTTGAACTTGCAAATTTTAATATTTTGGAAGTTTTTCGTGTGCAATACTCCATAAAAGACACAAAAATCGTTAAACTTGCATACATTGGTATTTTGGAAGATTTTCGTGTGCTATACTACATAAAAGTCACGAAGTTTGTTAAACTTACAAAATTTGGTATTTTGGAAGATTTTCGTGGGCTATACTACATAAAAGTCACAAAGTTCGTTAAACATGCAAATTTTAATATTTTGAAAGATTTTCGTGTGCTATATTACTAAATGTCATGAAGTTCGTTAAACTTTCATACATAGGTATTTTTGAAGATTTTCGTGTGCTATACTACATGAAAGTCACGAAATTTTTTAGTCTTGCAAAATTTGGTATTTTGGAATATTTTTCGTGTACTATACTACATAAAAGTCACGAAATTTGTTAAAGTTGCAAAATTTGGTCTTTTGGACGATTTTCGTGTGCTATACTACATAAAAGTCACAAAGTTTGTAAAACTTGCAAAATTTAGTGTTTGGAAGATTTTTGTGTGCTATACTACATAAAAGTCACAAAGTTTACTAAACTTGCAAAATTTAGTATTTTGGAAGATTTTCGTGTGCTATACTACATAAAAGTCATGAAGTTTGTACAACTTGCAAAATTTGGTCTTTTGGAAGATTTTCGTGTGCTAAACTACACAAAAGTCACGAAATTCGTTAAACTTGCAAATTTTAATATTTTGGAAGATTTTCGTGTGCTATATTACATAAAAGTCACGAAGTTCGTTAAACTTGAAAAATTTGGTATTTTGGAAGATTTTTGTGTGCTATACTACATAAAAGTCACGAAGTTCTTTAACTTGAATACATTGGTATTTTGGATGATTTTCGTGTGCTATACTTCTGAAAAGTCACGAAGTTTGTTAAACTTGAAAAATTTAGTATTTTGGAAGATTTTCGTGTGCTATACTACATAAAAGACACGAAGTTCGTTGAACTTGCAAATTTTAATATTTTGTAAGTTTTTCGTGTGCAATACTCCATAAAAGACACAAAAATCGTTAAACTTGCATACATTGGTATTTTGGAAGATTTTCGTGTGCTATACTACATAAAAGTCACGAAGTTTGTTAAACTTGCAAAATTTGGTATTTTGGAAGATTTTCGTGGGCTATACTACATAAAAGTCACAAAGTTTGTTAAACTTGCAAATTTTAATATTTTGGATGATTTTCGTGTGCTATACTACATAAAAGTCACGAAGTTTTTAAGACATAAAAAATTTAGTGTTATGGAAGATTTCCGTGGGCAATACTACATAAAAGTCACGAAGTTCATTAAACTTGCGTACATTGGTATTTTGGAAGATTTTCGTGTGCTATACTACATAAAAGTCACGAAGTTTGTAAAACTCGGAAAATTTAGTGTTTTGGATGATTTTCGTGGGCAATACTACATAAAAGTCACGAAGTTCATTAAACTTGCGTACATAGGTATTTTGGAAGATTTTCGTGTGTTATTCTATATAAAAGTCACAAAGTTTATTAAACTTGCAAAATTTGGTATTTTGGAAGATTTTCGTGTGCTATACAACATAAGAGTCACGAAGTTTGTTAAACTTGCAAAATTTGGTCTTTTGGAAGATTTTTGTATGCTATACTACATAAAAGTCACGAAGTTCGTTAAACATGCAAATTTTAATATTTTGAAAGATTTTCGTGTGCTATATTACTAAATGTCATGAAGTTCGTTAAACTTTCATACATAGGTATTTTTGAAGATTTTCGTGTGCTATACTACATGAAAGTCACGAAATTTTTTAGTCTTGCAAAATTTGGTATTTTGGAATATTTTTCGTGTACTATACTACATAAAAGTCACGAAATTTGTTAAAGTTGCAAAATTTGGTCTTTTGGACGATTTTCGTGTGCTATACTACATAAAAGTCACAAAGTTTGTAAAACTTGCAAAATTTAGTGTTTGAAAGATTTTTGTGTGCTATACTACATAAAAGTCACAAAGTTTACTAAACTTGCAAAATTTAGTATTTTGGAAGATTTTCGTGTGCTATACTACATAAAAGTCATGAAGTTTGTACAACTTGCAAAATTTGGTCTTTTGGAAGATTTTCGTGTGCTAAACTACACAAAAGTCACGAAATTCGTTAAACTTGCAAATTTTAATATTTTGGAAGATTTTCGTGTGCTATATTACATAAAAGTCACAAAGTTCGTTAAACTTGAAAAATTTGGTATTTTGGAAGATTTTTGTGTGCTATACTACATAAAAGTCACAAAGTTCTTTAACTTGAATACATTGGTATTTTGGATGATTTTCGTGTGCTATACGTCTGAAAAGTCACGAAGTTTGTAAACTTGAAAAATTTAGTATTTTGGAAGATTTTCGTGTGCTATACTACATAAAAGACATGAAGTTCGTTGAACTTGCAAATTTTAATATTTTGGAAGTTTTTCGTGTGCAATACTCCATAAAAGACACAAAAATCGTTAAACTTGCATACATTGGTATTTTGGAAGATTTTCGTGTGCTATACTACATAAAAGTCACGAAGTTTGTTAAACTTGCAAAATTTGGTATTTTGGAAGATTTTCGTGGGCTATACTACATAAAAGTCACAAAGTTTGTTAAACTTGCAAATTTTAATATTTTGGATGATTTTCGTGTGCTATACTACATAAAAGTCACGAAGTTTTTAAGACTTAAAAAATTTAGTGTTATGGAAGATTTCTGTGGGCAATACTACATTAAAGTCATGAAGTTCATTAAACTTGCGTACATTGGTATTTTGGAAGATTTTCGTGTGCTATACTACATAAAAGTCACGAAGTTTGTAAAACTCGGAAAATTTAGTGTTTTGGATGATTTTCGTGGGCAATACTACATGAAAGTCACGAAGTTCATTAAACTTGCGTACATTGGTATTTTGGAAGATTTTCGTGTGCTATTCTATATAAAAGTCACAAAGTTTATTAAACTTGCAAAATTTGGTATTTTGGAAGATTTTCGTGTGCTATACAACATAAGAGTCACGAAGTTTGTTAAACTTGCAAAATTTGGTCTTTTGGAAGATTTTTGTGTGCTATACTACATAAAAGTCACGAAGTTCGTTAAACTTGCAAATTTTAATATTTTGAAAGATTTTCGTGTGCTATATTACTAAATGTCATGAAGTTCGTTAAACTTTCATACATAGGTATTTTTGAAGATTTTCGTGTGCTATACTACATGAAAGTCACGAAATTTTTTAGTCTTGCAAAATTTGGTATTTTGGAATATTTTTCGTGTACTATACTACATAAAAGTCACGAAATTTGTTAAAGTTGCAAAATTTGGTCTTTTGGACGCTTTTCGTGTGCTATACTACATAAAAGTCACAAAGTTTGTAAAACTTGCAAAATTTAGTGTTTGGAAGATTTTCGTGTGCTATACTACATAAAAGTCACAAAGTTTACTAAACTTGCAAAATTTGGTATTTTGGAAGATTTTCGTGTGCTATACTACATAAAAGTCATGAAGTTTGTACAACTTGCAAAATTTGGTCTTTTGGAAGATTTTCGTGTGCTAAACTACACAAAAGTCACGAAATTCGTTAAACTTGCAAATTTTAATATTTTGGAAGATTTTCGTGTGCTATATTACATAAAAGTCACAAAGTTCGTTAAACTTGAAAAATTTGGTATTTTTGAAGATTTTTGTGTGCTATACTACATAAAAGTCACAAAGTTCTTTAACTTGAATACATTGGTATTTTGGATGATTTTCGTGTGCTATACGTCTGAAATGTCACGAAGTTTGTAAACTTGAAAAATTTAGTATTTTGGAAGATTTTCGTGTGCTATACTACATAAAAGACATGAAGTTCGTTGAACTTGCAAATTTTAATATTTTGGAAGTTTTTCGTGTGCAATACTCCATAAAAGACACGAAAATCGTTAAACTTGCATACATTGGTATTTTGGAAGATTTTCGAGAGCTATACTACATAAAAGTCACGAAGTTTGTTAAACTTGCAAAATTTGGTATTTTGGAAGATTTTCGTGGGCTATACTACATAAAAGTCACAAAGTTTGTTAAACTTGCAAATTTTAATATTTTGGATGATTTTCGTGTGCTATACTACATAAAAGTCACGAAGTTTTTAAGATTTAAAAAATTTAGTGTTTTGGAAGATTTCCGTGGGCAATACTACATAAAAGTCATGAAGTTCATTAAACTTGCGTACATTGGTATTTTGGAAGATTTTCGTGTGCTATACTACATAAAAGTCACGAAGTTTGTAAAACTCGGAAAATTTGGTGTTTTGGATGATTTTCGTGGGCAATACTACATGAAAGTCACGAAGTTCATTAAACTTGCGTACATTGGTATTTTGGAAGATTTTCGTGTGGTATTCTATATAAAAGTCACAAAGTTTATTAAACTTGCAAAATTTGGTATTTTGGAAGATTTTCGTGTGCTATACAACATAAGAGTCACGAAGTTTGTTAAACTTGCAAAATTTGGTCTTTTGGAAGATTTTTGTGTGCTATACTACATAAAAGTCACGAAGTTCGTTAAACTTGCAAATTTTAATATTTTGAAAGATTTTCGTGTGCTATATTACTAAATGTCATAAAGTTCGTTAAACTTTCATACATAGGTATTTTTGAAGATTTTCGTGTGCTATACTACATAAAAGTCACGAAATTTTTTAGTCTTGCAAAATTTGGTATTTTGGAATATTTTTCGTGTACTATACTACATAAAAGTCACGAAATTTGTTAAAGTTGCAAAATTTGGTCTTTTGGACGATTTTCGTGTGCTATACTACATAAAAGTCACAAAGTTTGTAAAACTTACAAAATTTAGTGTTTGGAAGATTTTCGTGTGCTATACTACATAAAAGTCACAAAGTTTACTAAACTTGCAAAATTTGGTATTTTGGAAGATTTTCGTGTGCTATACTACATAAAAGTCATGAAGTTTGTACAACTTGCAAAATTTGGTCTTTTGGAAGATTTTCATGTGCTAAACTACACAAAAGTCACGAAATTCGTTAAACTTGCAAATTTTAATATTTTGGAAGATTTTCGTGTGCTATATTTCATAAAAGTCACGAAGTTCGTTAAACTTGAAAAATTTGATATTTTGGAAGATTTTTGTGTGCTATACTACATAAAAGTCACGAAGTTCTTTAACTTGAATACATTGGTATTTTGGATGATTTTCGTGTGCTATACGTCTGAAAAGTCACGAAGTTTGTTAAACTTGAAAATTTTAGTATTTTGGAAGATTTTCGTGTGCTATACTACATAAAAGACACGAAGTTCGTTGAACTTGCAAATTTTAATATTTTGTAAGTTTTTCGTGTGCAATACTCCATAAAAGACACGAAAATCGTTAAACTTGCATACATTGGTATTTTGGAAGATTTTTGTGTGCTATACTACATAAAAGTCACGAAGTTTGTTAAACTTGAAAAATTTGGTATTTTGGAAGATCTTCGTGGGCTATACTACATAAAAGTCACAAAGTTTGTTAAACTTGCAAATTTTAATATTTTGGATGATTTTCGTGTGCTATACTACATAATCGTCACGAAGTTTGTAAGACTTGAAAAATTTAGTGTTTTGGAAGATTTCCGTGGGCAATACTACATAAAAGTCACGAAGTTCATTAAACTTGCGTACATTGGTATTTTGGAAGATTTTCGTGTGCTAAACTACATAAAAGTCACGAAGTTTATTAAACTTGCAAAATTTGGTATTTTGGAAGATTTTCGTGTGTTATACAACATAAGAGTCATGAAGTTTGTTAAACTTGCAAAATTTGGTCTTTTGGAAGATTTTTGTGTGCTATACTACATAAAAGACACGAAGTTCGTTAAACTTGCAAATTTTAATATTTTGGAAGATTTTCGTGTGCTATATTACATTAATGTCATGAAGTTCGTTAAACTTTCATACATAGGTATTTTTGAAGATTTTCGTGTGCTATACTACATAAAAGTCACGAAATTTTTTAATCTTGCAAAATTTGGTATTTTGGAATATTTTTCGTGTACTATAGTACATAAAAGTCACGAAATTTGGTAAAGTTGCAAAATTTGGTCTTTTGGACGATTTTCGTGTGTTATACTACATAAAAGTCACAAAGTTTGTAAAACTTGCAAAATTTAGTGTTTAGAAGATTTTCGTGTGCTATACTACATAAAAGTCACAAAGTTTACTAAACTTGCAAAATTTGGTATTTTGGAAGATTTTCGTGTGCTATACTACATAAAAGTCATGAAGTTTGTACAACTTACAAAATTTGGTCTTTTGGAAGATTTTCGTGTGCTAAACTACACAAAAGTCACAAAATTCGTTAAACTTGCAAATTTTTATATTTTGGAAGATTTTCGTGTGCTATATTACATAAAAGTCACAAAGTTCGTTAAACTTGAAAATTTTGGTATTTTGGAAGATTTTCGTGTGCTATACTACATAAAAGACACGAAGTTCGTTGAACTTGCAAATTTTAATATTTTGGAAGTTTTTCGTGTGCAATACTCCATAAAAGACACGAAAATCGTTAAACTTGCATACATTGATATTTTGGAAGATTTTCGTGTGCTATACTACATAAAAGTCACGAAGTTTGTTAAACTTGCAAAATTTGGTATTTTGGAAGATTTTCGTGGGCTATACTACATAAAAGACACAAAGTTTGTTATACTTGCAAATTTTAATATTTTGGATGATTTTCGTGTGCTATACTACATAAAAGTCACGAAGTTTTTAAGACTTGAAAAATTTAGTGTTTTGGAAGATTTCTGTGGGCAATACGACATAAAAGTCATGAAGTTCATTAAACTTGCGTACATTGGTATTTTGAAAGATTTTCGTGTGCTATACTACATAAAAGTCACGAAGTTTGTAAAACTCGGAAAATTTAGTGTTTTGGATGATTTTCGTGGGCAATACTACATAAAAGTCACGAAGTTCATTAAACTTGCGTACATTGGTATTTTGGAAGATTTTCGTGTGTTATAATACATAAAAGTCACAAAGTTTACTAAACTTGCAAAATTTGGTATTTTGGAAGATTTTCGTGTGCTTTACTAGAGAGAGAATAACCAAGAAATATACCTTCGTCGGAATTCTCATCAAACTTACCGAGATTGTCTTTGTCATTATTGAGAATAAAACACTTGCATCCAAAAATGTGAAAGTGAGAAATGTTTGGCTTTCTTCCTTTGAAGAGTTCATATGGAGTCTTCTTTAAAATAGGTCTAATGATTACTCGATTTCCAACATAACAAGCCGTACTAACAGCATCCGCCCAAAAGTATTTAGAAAGATTTGCATCACTAAGCATTGTTCTTGCAAGTTCCACTAGAAACCTATTTTTCCTTTCAACTACTCCATTTTGTTGTGGAGTTCTTGGTGCTGAAAAATTATGAGAGATACCATGTTCTTCACAAAATTCTTCAAATGATGCATTTTGAAACTCTCCACCATGATCACTTCTTATGGATACAATCTTTAATGATTTTTCATTTTGGATTTGTTTTGCATACTTCTTAAAGGCTTTAAGAGCATCACTTTTCTGCACAAGAAACAAAGTCCAAGAATATCTAGAATAATCATCAACAATAACTAAAGCGTATACATTACCTCCGAAGCTTCTTGTCCTTGATGGACCAAATAAATCCATATGCAACAATTGAAGTGGTCTTGTTGTAGTCACCACATTCTTTGGTTTGAAAGATGATTTGGTTTGCTTTCCCTTTTGACATGCATCACATAGTTTATCTTTGACAAACTTTATCTTAGGTAAGCCAATAACAAGATCATGTTTGGTTAACTTATTTAAATGATCCATATGAATATGGGCTGCTCTTTTATGCCATAGCCATGATTCATTATTGTTTACCAAAAGACATTTTACTTTCATAGATAAATCATTTAAAGAAATCATAAAAATGTTATTAATTCTTGTACCTTTGAGTTTTACCTCATTGGTGACTTCATCGATGATCAAGCATTCCTCTTTGGTGAATTTGATCTTGAAGCCTTTGTCACAAAGTTGGCTAATGCTTAGAAGATTATGCTTTAGTCCTTCAACATAAAGAACATCTTCAATGGATGTGAAAGGTGGTGCACCAACTTTGCCTTTGCCAAGGATCCTTCCCTTATTGTTGTCTCCATAAGTGACAAAACCCTTGGCCTTTAGCCTTAGATCTGAAAATTGGTTTAGGTCTCCCGTCATATGCTTTGAACAACCACTATCTAGATACCATAGGTTTGAAGTGGTCTTCAAGCATGCCTACAAAACAAATTAAGTTTTGTTAGGTACCCAAGTGGCTTTGGGTCCATCATAGTTAGTTCCTTTCTTCACCCATACATAATGTCCACTAGGAACACTAAAGTTCCTTACATAACAGGCATTGGGTGTGTGACCAATAATACCATAATAAAAACAAGTAGGTTCAAAGTTACTTCTATATCTAGGAGGATAAGATTTCTTCTTAAAAAAGTTCTTCCTTTTAGGATAATGTTGCATTACTTTAGGTTTGATCACTTTCTCTTGAATTGGTTGGTTACTAGCCTTGACAAAGATAGTCTTGTTGGATCTTGGTTTATCAAATTTAGAGAAACCAAGTCCGCTCTTATCATTGGAGTATCTTTGTGTGCTAAGAACATTTTCCAACCCAATTTGCCCTTTTTCATATCTTTCTAAAACACGTTTTAATTGGGCAATTTGGAAGGAAAGTGATTCACAATTCTTGCATGCAACATTATCTTCTATAACACTAATCATCTTTTCTTTGTCATATTTATGTTCTACTTCAGTTATCTTAACCTTTTCTTCTAAAGATGATATTATTTTCTTTTGAGATGAGATAGTTTTATAGAGAATTTTGCATTCTTTTAATAATTCATCTATTGCACCTTGTGCACCATTATCAAAAAGAGAATCATCATAACTAACCTCGCCTTCTTCATCGTCGGAGTGGTGTGAAGCCATTAGTGCTAGGTTTGCACTTTCGTCACTATCGGAGTCCGATGAGGAACTTACTTCATTATCTTCCCATGCTATGTAGGCCTTTTTATTTTTGAATTCCTTTTTGCTTTTGAATCCATTCTTCTTTGAGAGCTTTGGACATTCCGGCTTTATGTGTCCTTGTTTCCCACAGTCATAGCATGTAACTTCTTGTGATGAAGTGGATGCTTCTTTATCTTTATGCTTTGAGAATTTCTTTCTTTTGACATAGTTAGTATTATCAATATTATTTTTATTACCAAAAAATTTGCCTAACCTTTTTACAAGAAGCAAGAAGTTTTCATCTTCATCCGATGCATCTTTCATTTTGCTTTCTTTTGAATCTACCTTTAATGTAATGCCTTTGGATTTCTTCTCTAAGTTCTCATGCTTTTCCAATCTTCCAAGTTCCGTCTCATATTCTTGAAGTTTTCTAAATAGTGTTGCGGAAGTAAATTTTGATAAATTTTTCTTTTCGGATATCGCCGTCACTTTTGGTTGCCACTTCCTTGTCAAAGATCTGAGCACTTTAAGATTAAGTTCTTAGGTAGTAAGAGTCTTACCAAGTGCCTTCAAGTGATTTGTCAAATGTACGAATCGTTTTTGCAAATCGAGAATAGTTTCTCCGGGCTTCATTCTAAACAGTTCGTACTCTTGGCTTAAAGTATTCAATCTTGATCTTTTAACTTCAGTGGTACCTTCATGAGTTTCTACAAGAGTATCCCAAATTTCCTTTGATGTTGTACATGCCGATACTCGGAAAAATTCATCCATACTAAGAGCACCTTGAAGAAGATTGACCGCCTTTTTGTCAGCAAGAACCCTTTTTCTATCATTATCATCCCATGATGCTTTAGGTTTCTCCGATCCAACACCATTAACAACCGTTATAGGGACATGAGGACCTTGTAGGACAGCCTCCCAAACTTCTTCTCCTTGTGCTTCTAGATGAGCCTTCATTCGGATTTTCCAAAAGTCAAAATATTCACCACAAAACAATGGAGGCTTGTTGTTAGAACCACCATCTTTGAAAACTGGATTTTGATTTGCGGAAGCCATTCTGGATCTTTAGGAACAAGTTACCTATAACTTGCTCTGATACCAATTGTAAGTATCAGATATGCCTAAGAGGGGGGGTGAATTAGGTTTTCAAAAATTTAATCGGTTTTGTGAGAATGTCTTTACTAATTTTTGGTTAAGTGTTTGAAGGCTTTTGATGGTTTTTATCTTTTTCTTGGTAATGGTGATGAAAGCGGTAAAAGCGGAAAGATAAAGAACACAGCGATATATACTGGTTCCCCTCACAATCCGAGAGTACTCCAGTCCCCTTTCAAACACGAAAGAGATTTCACTATAGTTAGAATGATTGTACAAGCCTATGCCTACTATCTAACCTATAGGGTGATCAAAGGTTCTTAACACCTTTAAGATCAATCAACACTAATGTGGATGAAGAACAATCCTCTTCAAACACAACACTTGCTTCCAACAATCCTGGATAGTAAGGAGAAATACATTTTTAATGATACAAGAGTTTATGATGATGAATAATATATCAATCTTGGATTGATCTTCCCTTTCAAATAAAACAATTCACAAGGATATGTTAGTGCTCAATGTATATGAATGTATGAGAATATTTTTCTGAAATGATATGTAGCAATGCAGAAAATTTCTCAATGAAATTTGAAGAATATGGAACACTTTGTTTGAAAATATTTGTGAGAAAAAGGTTGTGAATATTATGAAAGAGGTAAAGAATAAAATCTAAAATGTATAGAATATATAGGTGACTTTACACCTTTTAGAATGGTTGCATATTGATGGAACAATGCAATGGTTAATGGCTTGAAAGACAAATTCGTTTGGATTCAAAACAGCCTGAAAAAGTGCCACTGGTTCAGATGTAACCGGTTATATGGTTACGTTATGCCCAGAAAATTCAAATTCACGACCATGTAACCGGTTACCTAAATGATGTAACCGGTTACATCATGTTGAAAAACAACAATAACAAATGTGAAACGCTACTGCCAGCAATGTAACCGGTTACATGTTTTTGGTAACCGGTTACATCATACTAAAGATGTTTAAAAACATTTTCTAAAAGGGCTAAGACTTTATGGTATGCATTTGTATGAAACTTTGATAATGCATTTGTATGAAAGTATATCTTTTGAGCACTAAACGATATCAATGTAAAAGAGTTTTAGTTTTGTACCAACATTTTAAGATCAATCAAACCAAGTCTTTAATCTTCATGAAAGTTGTAAGTCTTGATGTTCTATCCATTTATCTTTGCTCATCCTTTTTGAAATATGTTGTCTTCATCAAAACTAAGTCTTCAAGTAATTTTGGAGAAACTTGAAAATACACTCTTTAAAACTTAGAACTTTCTTTAATTTAATCCTTGCTACTAAAATTGTTTAATGATCTTTTGCAAACCCAAAACCAAAGTAACTTTAACTCACGACAAAATAAGCTATAGAACGGCGGTGATATCGCACCAATCCCTATGGAAACGATAAACTAAAAAGTACTTCACAATACTCTTTCAACAGTTTCCATGCATATCCAATTGAACCACCCAACATTAACCATCGTGACCCATGTAACACCCTTCTAACCCACAAGGATATGCACAATATAATACAAATTACATCAAATAAAGATCACCAACAAGGGTGTCGCATCGTCATACAAACTTCATAAATAAACAATAGTCTTGCTCCGTTACACGGGTTCTCAATATTTATTTAAAAACTAAATTTCATTTAACATAGCAACACACAAACAAATTATCTCGCAACGAAATTCACAACTTAACCATCTTTAGAAAGATCTTCATAAAACATCAAATAAATCTCATGGTTCATGAGTATAACTCAAAGCATCAACATCAAAATGTAATCCAAACTCAAATAATCAAAGTGAACATAATAGTTCTAAACATGACGACCCCATCTTCGATGTTACGTATTAGAGCAAGACTCCCTACAATCTAAACAACGGTAAAAGGATGCCATGAAGTTATCCTCAAACTTCAACGGACTACTCTTGGTTACCTGCGCGTTACCCATGTGGAAGCAACATTCAAACAAAAAGGGTGAGTATTTCATAATCATTATGTAAGACATAAGGAACAAATATAATAGTTGTATACAAATAACCAACCAAACATATACCGATACAACGTATCCATCTTATGTAACACCCCATGATTTCAGTTTATTAATTTAATTAAAATTTAAATTAAATAATTGGAATTTGAGAATTTAAATTGGATTTAATTGGAAAATGAGGGAGTAAGAGCTATTGGGCTTATGGTGTGGTGATAGTAAAAGAGGGGTGCTAATTAGTTAGGCCTTTTACTAAGTTGTGGTTAATTTATTTTATTTTATTTTTCATAAAATAAGAAAAAGGAACCATTTGGGGAGAAAAGAAGAACACGTAAAAAGAGCAAGAGAAGAGAAAGAGGCAAGAACGTGAAGCCGGAAGGAGAGCATTCAAGAAATTCATCGAGGTAAGGGGGGACTCTTCCTTTTAGTATCTCTTATGTGATCTTAGGTAATAGGTATATTGATGTATGGTTTGGTTCAATTCTATATTGGGATTGTTAGGTTAGAGTACTCTCATTTGGATTGAATTGATGATGATGGTGTGAACTATTTGGCTAATAATGATGTTTTATGGTGTATAATTGACTGTGTGATGATTATATGCCTGAATGTGATGTCTGGAATCGTTTTTGGGTGAAAAGGATGTGAAATCGCAGAGTCTAAACGCAGACCCGTAATTCTGCAAAATCGCCAGGTCGCGCCGCGAACCTCTGTTTGCGCCGCGAACCGTTGGGCAGAATTCCAAGAAGTTGTGATACGCTCAGGTCGCGCCGCGTCCATGTGTTGGCGCCGCGAAGGCGTAAATTTTTCTCGTTCCGCGCCGCGAACCTGGTTGGCGCCGCGTGCTGTTAGTGACGGAACATTTCTTTAAAAATGCGTAACTTTCAAACTATAGGTCCGTTTTTAATGCCGTTTTGGGCGTTATGCAAGTAATTAAATGTTTTATATGATGAATGATGAATGTAGGCAGTGGCCGACTTTATTTCTATAAAGCTTGATTTAATTACTTGATGAAAATTGACATTGTGTGCATATGAGATAGGTGTAACAATGTAATTGATGTGATGATGAATTGGTTGTGATTATTATTATGATTGTGATGAATGTATGACTATTTGAATGATGTTGAAAACATGTACATACTTATTCGGTGATATGGTGATGATATGAGTTGTTCATCGTGATTCGGTGTGTTTTAAGTATGTTATATGTGTTTCATTCATTCATATGCATTGATGTTGGATCCCGGTGATGTTTGGATCGTTGGTGGACATATTTCCCATTGTGTGGAAATTGTGTCGGTGGGCCGTATCTCGATGAGGCGTAGATCGGTTAGGTGGATTGATTCCACGGTTTATTGGTACCACATGCATAGTGTCAGTTGTGTCATATGCATTCTGTCATAATATGATTGTATGGATTTCTGTAGTGTGTGTTGTAATCTATTATTGTGTGAATTAATAATGGATGTGAATCTGAATATGTATAATTGGGTGAACGGTATATTATGATGCTTGTTGCTTATGAATTGCATAATATTTACTAATTGAGAATGAGACTCACCCTTACATGTTGTCATTTTCAGATTGAGGAGTAGCGGCATTAGTGCTTGGTGAGGATGACTCGTAGAGTTTATCCGTTTATGTTGGGTCGTGTCGGTCATGCTCTGATCTGTAACACTGGGGAACGATAGTTATAGAGTTTTTATGAAATTATCCATTTTATTTGGTGTTGAATTACGATTCCATTTGGTTGTATTTGATGATGTTTAGTATTCCGCTGTGATAAACATGATTATGTTTTGGTGAACCGTTTCCTAATGAAGCATGACTTTGACCTTAGTTGATTTAATTATTTTGAATAATTGTGGCACCCTTGTGCATATGTTTTTACTCTGATTAATTATTAAAAATTGCCGCGGGGTTTAGAAGGGTGTTACATCTTATACACATACTTACCCACACCTCTACATCATCACCTATTCACAACATCACCTTGTGATTCAAACACAATTATCACTTAGGTATTCCACATCACAAATATTCAATATCATTAAATCATACATCATCACAACAATGTAATGCAACAACAATGGACTCATGCATGTGGTACCAATTCATCACTGATGACTCCATCATCGTTCTCCAAAGATCCCCACCATAGGATCGATTCCCGCTTGGAACCGCAGGACACCAATAAATTGCACTCAATCCGCACAATGGCATTAAGGTCCATCACTGGACTTTCGTCCTACGAATATGCTATGAATGCATGATGCTCAACGTCACAAAATCAACGACCACGGCTAGGCCAAATGGCATCATCATCACGTCATCAATCATCACAACAACATTCACCAACGTCAAGTATAAAACACAGATTCACCAAACCAAGTTACATATAAAATGCCCTCTAAACCTACCCAAACGTGCACAGAAAATTCCAGAAAATTCTCAGAAATTATAATAAAATATAAGTTACCATATTCTGAAATCGGCCTCATTTTATTTTGCAAAACGCGCTAAGCGGGCTCTGCGATTCTGCAAAAAATTCTTGCGCGACTAGCATCAAACCAGTCCCAATATTTAGCCCAAAAACATGTTTTAATCATTGATTTTCTGCGATTTAAGGCCTATTAACCCAGTTCTAACATGGATTATTTATCTCAAACACCAAATTACAAATATTCCTTATACTTCCAATGATCTTCATCAAGCCCTAAACCTTGTAAATCATGTTAATGGAAGATTTAACTCTATCTCATGTGATCAATCACCAATACAACAATCATCACCATACAACATATTATTCATACAATCAAACAACAATCAACATGGATTCATCAATTTTATCATGAACAACCCATAAACCTCAACAAACAATTATCAACCTCTTAAATCGAACATAATAATCACGATAATCCTCTTACCATAGATTACTAGTCGAACAAATTCTCTTTTCGAATTTCTATGGTTGATCTTCTCATTCTCCTCTCTTTGCCCTAGCTCTTTCTTCTTTTACGTTTTCTCCAAATTCTACGTCGAATGAGCAATCTCTCTTACTTCCCCTTTTAACCTAGTTAGTCTTAGGACCCTTACTATGAACTTCCAATTATGCCCTTACTAACTTCTCCTCATTATTTTATTTTGTTTAAATAATAATGCTAATTAGAAATTAGATTATTATTATTCTAATTAACACCTCAACTCTACTACCCCACACACGTCACATAAACATCACACATCACACGTCACACATTATCAACTATAAATCATTGTGATTCATATAATCACATCAAAACATCCAATAATCAATTAAATAATTAAATCAAAATATCGGGGTGTTACAATCCATCCATCCTCTATAGATGCAATAGCCAACCAACTAAATAAGTCTCCTTAAAGTTTCACCTCATGAGATCTCTAGTAGGCATGATAACAAAACTCGTACCCGCGGGTACCCACCCGAACCTACCCCGAAGTGGAGGGGGAAAACCTGTTTTGACAGAGTTTGGATCCAGGTTCGAATTTTCCTCAATTACATAATATGGGGACATTTCGAATAATGGAGACACTAGTACTCACCCCTGAACCTACCCTGTTTATCCGAATCCGAAAAACAAAATTGAAATCCAACCCACAAAATATTTTATGATAAAATGATTATTTTATCTTGTTCCATTAATCATTAAATAGGCTGAGATATTACACCAATAGTCTTAAAGCATGAGATTCTTCTAAAACTTAAAAAAACATATTTTGAATAATAATTACCAACAAAAAAAAAAAAGAAAAAAAGAAGGGACATGTGAGGTTTGAACGTGGCGGAACAATAGCCATGCCTATCACTACGCTGGGTAATGTTTGTTCTTCCCCGGAATGGATAATAGTATAACTACACTAACTCTGCGTACTCAACTGGAAATGTGGTTCTGTTTGCTAAACTGAAAGATGTTGGCATATATTAACCTTCTTGATGACCTCCTCTGCTGTACTTTCCTTATCCAACCATTTCATTTTATTTAAACATCACCACACCAACACCAACTACAACAACAACTCCTTCCTCTCCCTCTCTCCGCCGCATCAACAGCCTCTTCAGTTCTCCACACGGCGGCGCCTTAGTCGGAGCTTTATTTCTAAAGCGGAAGATTCAAGGAAACGCAGTACTAGTTGGTGGCACAAATTTCTTGCCGACGACGACGGTAACTGGTTTGGTTTGAACGATGATATGGTGAATGTGGAAGAGGAAGATGTGGCAGAGCAACCGGAGTTGACGGAGGATGAAAAGTTTGAGGCATGGAAGCAGAGAGCGGAAGCGATTATAGATTTGAGGGAAGCTCAGGAAGATAGGAGGAACCAGGAACATAGGAAGTGGGAAGACTGGCTTTTGGAGGAAGAGGGGGATGTTACCACTTCTTCTTGGGAGAGAGGAATCAAGGATTACAGGGACGAGATGCGAACCGATTCGCCCGAACGAGGGATTGTAAAGACTGTTAGGTCTTTGGTTTTTGGAGTTGAACAAGATGATGTTGATGATGATATGCTTTATGAAGACCGTGTTTTCCAGTATGCTTCTTCGAATTCGGTAAGTGCATTTTATTTCAAGAGCTACTGCTTGCTTAATATACATTGTCTAACAAGTAAAGTAACTGAATTTGTTATTACAGGCTAAATTTTTGGCAGTGTTGATTATTATACCTTGGGCTATGGATTTTCTGGTTCATGACTATGTACTCATGCCTTTTTTAGACAGGTAATTCTCCGAACTCATATCTTATACTTGGTGAATCATTTAAATGACTTGTTCTTCTCCGTTGATAGCTAGCATTTAAGTTATTTACTATTGATCTTTTACTTGTGTGTCTGATTAAACTTTTTCCTTTGCCAGATATGTTAAGACGGTACCACTTGCCGCCCAACTGCTCGATGTGAGAAAAAGTCAAAAACTTGAAATAATTGAGGGATTAAAAACGTTGAAAGGACGATTTGAGCTTGAGGTAGAGATTGGTAAATCTCCCCCTCTTTCTGACAACGAGGTTTGGTGGGAATTGAGGAATAAAGCGTAAGATCAGTACTTCTATGTTTTTCTTTATCATCTTAAATGGTTTTCTCCCCCCTACTGTATCTGTTTGTAGAATGAACATAAAGTAGTACTTCGAATCCAGGAAAGTCCAAAATAGAAATGATTAGATGATGTTAGCGATCATTGAAATGGGGTGGTATGCTTGTACATTATTACGTAAATATAGCAAATAGGATAACATGTTTGCGTTTAGTAACAAAGCTTTGCTGTATAAAACATAAAAATTCAATCATATGCTTTGCATTATCTCTTAGTATTAGTTTCCATGTTTCTTAATTGTTATCATGATTTGTCTCCCTATGTCGGTGCTTAGTATTTATCTATTGTCTATCAAACCATATTCATAATAAAAGTCTATGTTTGCTCTCTCTTTTTCTTTCCTCGTCATAAACTCTAAAACTTCAAGAGAAATAATCATGCTAAAGATTGTGCATTGTCCTTTAATCATCATTAGGTCTACTTAATTTCATTATTATAAAAGGTCTTGTGAACTGGTAGGGGCTTTGAGCAAAAAGAGAATAAATCTAATCCTGGACTTGTTAGTCTATTGTTATGCTATCGCTTAGCATTATTTGTGTAAGATGACCTTGTTAATCTTCAACTGTTGTATACTTGTTGCCTTATTTCCCTTCTATTTTTTTGCCCCGACAGATTAGAGTTGAGAGATGAGTGGAGACTGGAGAATCGCAGAGCATTTGCCAACATATGGTCAGATGCAGTTTTCGGGATCTCTTTATTTATTCTTTTGTACTTCAATAAGAGTAAAGTAAGTTCACTTTTTTTTTTCTTCTGCTAAATGTTTTTATGCATTGCCAATTTTGTTGGATGTGTTTTCTACCATAAATATCACTTATTTTGCGATAAATTATTACTCTATGGTGCCAGTCCTAGATAGTGGAGCAGCCAGCTTCAAAACTGGGATGCAGGGTGACCTCCATTTGATACGTTTAGGAAATATTTGGTCTGAGAATGGCTAAATAAATGCTGATTTAGGTCTTCAATACCTTCTTGATCATTATCTGTAATGACAAGATTAATACCTTTGTTCGTAGATGAATGTCTATAGAATACATAGTTATCTGCTAAATAACTTTGTTTAATTTTCAAAACTAAGCACTTATGATCATCACTTGTAATCACAATGTTGTCAACATAATCCCCTAGAGATGATTTACTGTTGCATATATCCTCAGTTGTTTTCTTATCTTGGTTGTCGGTGTTCACTAATAATTTATTATGTACTGTCATCTAAATTATACATATTAATTATCCTTTGTTTTGTGTCTTTGCTCATGTTGTGCAGGTAGCTTTGCTCAAATTTACTGGTTATAAAATTATAAACAATATTTCTGATGCCGGGAAGGCGCTTCTAATTATATGTGTAGCAGATATTATTCTAGGGTAACTTCCTTTTCCATCTTGGTAATTGTTATCTATAACATAAAATCCGTTTTCTAATTAATGCTGAATGTTGCTTGTGATATCACTTATACAGGGTATCCATGCATTCAAAAGAAGTATTATAGCACTAGGAACAATACTGTTTATTACTTTTAACAAGTTAGGAAAAAACATTTTGTACGTGGAAAGGAAATATTTGTGTTAATGATCAGTGAGGAGAACCCGAAATTCCAAAACAGAAAAATAGAAGTCAAAGGAGTAAAACTTAGGGATCTCATTCAAATTTCTATTAGAAACCTTTGATAGGATATTCTATTTACCTTGTAGGGTTCCTACTTGATTTAATTATCCTATTTCTGTTGACTTTCTTTTTGAGTTCTTGAGTCATTTGTTGCATATTGGGATGTCTACAGGTATCATTCTGAAACTGGTTGGCAAACTCTGGTAGAGACAATTCTCGAACACTATGGGCTTGAAGTAGATCAATCCGCTATTACTATTTTTGTTTGCTCGGTCCCAGTCTTCATTGATGGATTCACGAAACTTTGGGTATTTTCTTCTCTCTAGTTATTATTTCATTGATTTTATGTATTTGATAGCGCTACAATAGTAAAAACCCATCAGCAACCAAGTATAGATTTTGTGAAAATAGGTATTTCTCATTGATTTGATACAAAGTATAAGAGGGTATATGGCCTAAGGTAGCACATTCAAATGAGAAAGGTTGTCAAACTCTCGATTTCACTAGGGGCTTACGAATTTTCAATTCAACATCAGTTTTTTTTTTTTTTTTTTCTGTTACAGATTCTACATTTGTTTGCCTTAAAATGTTAAATTTAGGTCAATATCATCCAAAATTTGGCATAGTTATTTATGTGTTGCAATATTATTGTCAAGAGTCTCCCATCAGGCAATAAATGGCTTGTATATGTGTTTGTAATGGGAGCAATCCTCATCTTACAAGCTTGTAAGTTTGAGTTAGGTTCTTACAAGTCGGTTTAATAAATCTTTTATCTTACAAGTCAGTTTTATAAATTAAAAGATTGAGTTAAACCAAACCTACATTATGTTATCCTTTTACCTGAGGTCCATTATCTAATATCAATTCCATAATCCTTTCAATATATAGTCCATGACCACCATGTAACAGAATAGCAACCTTGCCATTGTTCCAAGCCCGTGGTAGAATTAGACTGTTTTGTTTGTGTCATTCTGATATAGAAATCTAAAACACGTGCTGCTTCTATTTTGATTAACATTACTAGGAATGTGAAAATTTCTGTTGTGCACAGCTGTAAAAAATTGTTCTCAGTCAGCTACTTTGCAGTTGGTAATGCGCATATCACCTTATTGTTTTTGTGATGCAGCTGTTCAAATTCCTCCCAAAGTTCTCCCCGAAAGTGAAGACTATACTTGAGAAAATAAGGCGTCACTAGTTGACAATTCCATGTCTGGGATTGGACTGTATGCTCCGGCTTTATCAACTAAAATAGTTCCAGTTTTTCACCATTAGCTCATTCTTGTATGCATTTATTGACATTGAAATGACCGGCCCTTGGTGTAATAGTAGCTTTCCACAAGTTCAGCTACTGGTTCATGTTACTCTCTTTTGCAGACTTGTGCGAACTGCAAGAGTATTTTACTGGTTCTATAGTACACGGCAGTTCTAGGTGCTTTATGTGCACACAGAGAATGGTCACTCAAATCCTCCAATAAAGCTTAAATATGTTATGAGATTGAAATTCAACTCATTATTCTTCCATTTATGTCCTTGGAATATATAGGATTCCTCTTTTTGTAATATGATCATTAATTGTATAAGGAGACGAGTCTCTAGAGGGAAAAAACTTGATGGAATATTTTTTATTTGAAGTCAATATTTTGTATATGGCGCGGACTTGGATCCTCTATTTTTTCTCTCCATTTCTCTTTCTTTTTTTTCTCTATCTCTTTTAATCTCACTCTCTCTTTATTTGCTTTAGAGAGCGAGTGAAATTATGAGAGAAAAATAGAGAGGAAGGAGAAGAATAGAAAGAAAAATGGAATGAGAGGATCTAAAACTTGTATATGGCAGGTATTTCTTAAAAGAGTTTCTTTTTCCAACTCTGAATAATCCAACAACAAAATTCACTATCATTGAAAAGTTGAGTTAGAAAATGCACCACTGCAACTGAGTAACTAATCTCCTGTTAAAAAGAATTACCCTATTGGCCTCTACTTATAAGAGCCTATAATAAAAATTGCAGGAATTAAGAAAAGTAATTCTGAGTAATAATAAATTTATTTGAAATAAATGCTATTTTTAGGTAAGACATTCTAACCTTTAGCATAATGATAGATTGTCTTTTCCGAATTATTAGATGTCTTGGAAAAACTACATAGAAAAACTGTGGAGGTCTTCAAAAAGCTTGCTTCAAATAAAAGTGTCATTTATACGGTGAGGTTATATCGTTTCAATTTTGCGTTTCAATTTTGCGTTATGTGTAAGTAAATTTTTTTACTTGTTTATCTGTTAAAGGTATATGATATACATTGCGCATGATGCATGTTATGTTGTTCACTATCAAAAATCTCAATTTTTTTACATGTTATTTAGGTCGACACGAGCGTACTCTTGTACCATCCAATTCAATTTTTTCTCTATCTCTTCTTCTTCCTCAATAATTCTCATGCATGCACCCTTCCAAAAATCATTTTCAAGTAAAGTTGTGTCTTGATTCACTTCACCCCATCATTAAATTCTTCACCGTTATCCTCAAATTCATCCACTCCAAATCATTTAAGTTCACATTCTTCACCATTGTTCTAAAATCTCTCCAATCATACCCACACTCACTAAACTTCGAATTTGCATCAAATAACTGTCAAATTGTCATTTGTGTTTGGTTTTGAGTCTTTCTTTTGCATTTGGGGGTTTGTGGGTAGTCAAAATTCCCTCAAACATCTAGCTACTTCATTCACTCATTTTATCAAACAGTTGATGTGTGAACTCTGTTTATCAATTTACTCATGGCACCAAAGTTTGCAAGAAGAAAATGTGATGCTAAGGGTAAGAGCAAGGTTGGCTCTTCCTCAAATGTTCTGAAAATGCCTTCTCGTTGCTTGATGATGAAGTTCGTAAGTTCTTCGAAGAAAAATGCAACCATAGGCAAGTTGTCAAGCAACGGGTGTACAAGCCAAGTGTGGTTGAAGAGCTACACATTCCCAAAGTTGTTTCACGTGTTGAACATTAAGGAATCAATAACTTTCTATAGCTATCACAGAATTACAACGAGAACCTCGTTCAAGTAGTGTTCTATTCCGGGTTGCACAAACGTAGAGGTGCAGAGTTCAAATTCAGAATTGGAGGTAATGATTACCAATTCACTAAAGCAATGTGGAAATCTCTATTTGAAATTGATGTTGTTGATAAGGATATTGTGTCAATAGTAACTTATCTCCATCTGCACCAAGACTATTGTTGGATAATTCACATGAATGAAATGCTCAAAGCTTCCCGGACGGATGACAACTATGATGCATTGTCAATTGCGCACTTGAAACAAGTCCCCCGCATTTTGAACTGAATTGTGTCTCATGTGTTGCGCCCAAAGAATGGTGGGCATTCATGAGTTGATCAAGCTGAGATTCATCTGGTTTACATCCTCCTTTATAGGATCAAATTAAATTGGGCCAACTACTTTTGTCGCTCGAATGTTTGCTATCAAGGAATGCAACAAAGGTACCTCTTTTTGCTATGTGTCCATGATATCCAAGATCCTCAACTTCTTCAACATTAGGGGTTCCAAACCTCTTATACGTCTCACCGGGACTGCCTCAATAATTTACCCAACATACTCTAACCAACATAGGGTACTTCTGGGATGAAGCAAGAGAAGTCTACTATTTATATATAAGAGATTATCATAGATGTATCTACAATTTTGACGATCCAGATGAGTTTGAAAAAGGTCATGATGCTCCTAAAATTGATGAGGAACCCATTGGAAATACTCATCAAGATGACGTTCCCATGGCTGATGCTAACCATGAGAAAGATGAAGCACGGGCAACTGCTGCAGCAATTCAACAACAACAAAGTCAAGGCTAGGGACAATGGCCTCAAGACTCTTGGACACAACAAGGTCGTGGATATAGGGAGTATGACGAGGGATCTCAAGACTGTGAATATGGTTCTCCTGGTAACACTTTTGGGACTGCTTCTGAAAATGAATATGCTATAACTGTTATGCTTCAGAATATGCAGGTAAAGCAAGATGAGCGGTATGAAGAGGAGTTGCATTGGAGGACTGATTTTCAAGTTGCTCAAGAGGCACACATTAGGCTGGTCCAAGAGCAACTGACAACACAAAATGCAAACTTTGATGATTTTTCCTCATTTGCTATTGAGCAGTTTGCTTCCATCCAATCCACCATGAGTACCAACCATTCCACTACTCAGATCAGAATTAATAGTATAATGACTCAAGCCTATTAGCATCAAGAAGAGTACACACAATTATACCAAGATATGCGTGAGTCTATGAATCATGGTGGCATGCCACCTTATATAGGTCATAGAGGTCATTAAAATTAAGTGTTGTTGGGGTGTTGTATCTGTTTTTTCTATCGTGCATGTTATGTCATGCGTTCTCTGTTTTGAGTCTTATTACATTTCATGTTGTGTTATGATTATGTTTCTTTTGATTATGTTTTAAACAACCAATTCATGCTTTATCCTTTTGTTTGAGCAATTTGGATTAATGAATGACAATCTTGTTATCATCTATTGTCGTGTTATTTATGTTTCAATTTTGCATCGCTTTATGTATATGGTATATGTGAGTGCATGTTCTAACTATTGCATGTTCTCATTATATGGGATTTATTCGTATTATTATGTGAGTTACATGATACATCTCATGCTTGCTTTGTTTCTTTTTGATGTTGTGAAATAGGGAGAAGCATATGCGAGAGATGAAGTCGGGATGCACATATTTAGGGGGAGCCTTCATGAAGACACGAAATACATCGTTGCAAGTTTTGCTATCATTAAAATGAGGGATTATGTGAATGCATTTTCCCATTAGATGTTTTGCATGATGTCAAAACTTAGGAAAACCTTAGCATTTTTGTACATTGGACGGTATCTCCGAGTCGTTATGTGTACTTTTGCATTAGGGATCTTAGAATGCACTTAGAACATGTTTAGAAAAGGTATCATGCATCAAAAATCTGTTACAAGGCATTAAAAATCAGTTGCAAGTTTTAAAAATCAAATTTTGCTTAAAACACAAGTGCAGGTGTCGACGCATACGTGGTTCAGGTTGTCACAAGTACTTCAATGATGAATCCTATAGCTTTTGTTTGCATGTGGCGACACATACAACTTTTCAGGGCGACACATGCTCTCAAAATTACTATTATGTGCCGACACATACGTATTTCAGGTCAACACATGTGCTGCCGTTTTAAAGTCTGTAGCCTCTGTTACATACCAGTTGAAACATGACTTGATATGTGTCAACATATGCTATTATATGAATCTACACATGACTTATAAGTGTTGACACATGTAGCTGATTTTCTAAAAATTGCATATTTTTTCAATTTCTAAGCATTCTTTTTGCCTCCAACTTGCACTACTATAAATACATCATTCATGCATCATTTCAATTTTGAGGAAACTATAAACACATACAAATATTACTCTTTGTCTTCAACCTTCCATCTATGCATACACACAATCAAACTACACATAATCATTTTTTGTTTGGGTGCCCTCTAGACTAGGTTGATAACGTCCAATTTAGGTAGGTGTACCGGGTAATTGGGTTGAGAATATTTGCGGGTTTCATGGTAAAACTGTGAGGGTTTCTCCTTCAAGATCAATGTGTTGATTTGGGGGTTTCGACTAGAGTTATACAATTGGATTCAATCGAGTGCAAGATTTGAAGAATGTGGGGGTTCTTTGCAAAGGAGTAGCGTGAGATGGTGAATTAATTTGTAATCTTGGGTGACAACAACTTGCAATTTGGATTCGATCAAGTGAAAGCTTTGAAAAAAAGTGGTTTCTTGCAAAAGGGTAACGCGAGACGATGAATCAGTTGGTGTTTGTTGGATGACTTGATCAAACTCACATCAAGGGAAGAGAAGTGCAAGGATCAAAATCAAACATAGGGTTTGTAGGGTTAGATTTCTACACATCTCTTGTAAACCATTTTTTGCATATTAAGATTGATATCTCAATTCCAAATTGAAATTAGGGGCAGGCGTAGTTGTAGCAAGAACGATCGGTGAATTGCCTAAATAACTCCTTGTGTCCCCTCTCTCTATCTCTCTTTCATTTACTTTTCATAATCAAATTGTTAAATACATAGGTAAAGTAATCGATTCGTATAGAATTTTCCTTGATTGTTTGAAAGCTAAATTGATTTGTTGATTGCCTTATAATATAAGTGATCGTCAGAGGTTTTTGATATCAGCAAACTTGAAAGGAAAATCTAAAAAATTAATCGCAAGCCAGGTCTTTGATAATTTGTCAATTTACTTTTTTCTTAATATTTTAATTGAAGATAGGTTACCATAATAAGCTTATTAAAAATATTGATTGAGAATTATGTGTATCAACTCGCTTATCATTGTTATCCATATCTTATAATTGTGCGCATATGAGAGTTTTCAATAATCGGTTCAGTTTAGATGACTTAATTGATCTAGGCCAAACCTTATGCTTACTGATGAAATGTAAATTAGGGTTTTCAAAAGTATGGTGTATTGTCTCCACATGATTTGGTGTGATACTACCGCCGTTCCACAGTTTCTTTTGCTACTAAGTTAAGTTTCATGAGGGTTTTTGTTTCGAAAAGTGTTGTTTGCATTAATCAAGTAAAAACAATAAAAGATTCGAATTTTAACGGTAAGAAAGACATGTCAAGATTAGATTCATCAACCTATTTCATATATATTTTAATAATCTAGCATATGAACTTGTTTTAATCGATATAATCATGTATCACACGTCAGTACCGTTAATGTCTAACCAATATTGTGAAATAGTATCGTATTGTTAATAGATGATATCGCAACCAATTAAACAATCCAATAATCTTAAAGCTTAGAATACCAACGCCAAATATATGTCTAGCATTTAGAGTTGGTAAATGAAAATATTCGGTCAAAACTTGAAAGATATTTGTCAATAAAGATTCAAACCAAAGATACAACAATAAAAGCAAAGAGAATCATCTATACTGATTATTAACTTGTTCATTTTAAAAAGATAAAAATAAATACATATTATATTGGTTAACTACCTCTAATCTTGACACAAGGAGTTTAGCTACACATCATGGTAGCTTGCTTCACAAGTAAAGGAGAAAGAGATTGATGCTCCAAAATATTGATCATGAGTTTTGCTGGTTTTGGAGAGTGTTTTTTATCAGAAAATGAGAGAGTAACCCCAAAATATCTAGAGCACATCTATTTAAAGGGGGCTGAAAAAGCAGATTGCGCGAAGCCCCCGTCAGAGCACGTTTAGCGCGGTCACGATACAAAAGATGTTAAACTGTCACAAATCCCGCTTATCCCATTAAAGGGTGCTTAGCACGCTTCTTACTGCCAAAAGCTTCTCAAAGTGCTATGGCTCGCTTAGCACGCTTCCAAATGTTGATTTCCATAAAAAAATACATTTTGAAGCTTGTTATTTTGCCTTTAAGTGTCCAAAGCTTCAAACATGCAAGGAAACCTACAAAATAAAGGGAAATTGATCAAAATACAAGATATTTACAAGATTAAGCTAAAAAAAAGTATTTACACTAAATCTAGAATTTTGACATGAAACTTCAATAAAACCAATTGAAAAGGGCCACCAAATACTATTGAATATAAACATAATTCGGCCCTTGTTAATACACATTTTGCGAGTTAATACATACCCTAATCTTCTGGGTTATTATTAGTTAACTAGATTATATTTATGATCTTATGGCTTTTTAGTTGTTTTACAAGAAATTAGCTTGGAGCACAATAAGTTCTCCTATTTATTATTTTAATGTTATTTTATTTATTTCAAGGCTGTCAATGTCGGGCTGAGGCATGACTGCAGTGGTCTACTGAAAGGAACTCAAACTAAAACACAGGAGAACCCGGCTAAAGGAAAAAAGATCGAATAATTCTACTGGTTTTCTAAGGGCAGACATGGAATAAAGGATGCTAGAATAAAGTGAAATTAATCAAACTACAAGATATTTACAAGATTAAGCTAAAAATTAAATATTTACACTAAATCTAGGGTTTTGGCATGAAAATTCAATAAAACCAAGTAAAAAGAGTACAAAATACTATTAAATATAAATATAATTTGGCCCTTAACACTTATCATAGCTTTTATAATTTTCAAAATTTGTTTTAAAAGGTCATTTTTAAACTAGGGATCCATTCAAACCACCCACTAGATAAGTTGACATCGTCTAATATCTGTTATATTTGAAATCATAATTTATTAATAGAGTGATATGCAATTAAATTTTTTCATTATTTTAAAATGAATTATTCTGACATCCACTCATATTTAAATTCATATTTAATTAATCAATTTTTAAATAAAATTTAATTAACTTTTTAATTTTAATTTAATCACTTAATTATTTAAAGTACTTAATAACTAATATATATAGTTAAAATGTATATGTTCACTATTATAATATTAATAATATATAAAAATATTCCAAGACATATGGTTGAGTTATGATAGAGTTGATAGAGTTATAATAGAGAAACACAATGGGCCAAGTTGAAGCAAAATGAGAACATAAATATTAAATACTGTTGCTACATATAACCGTGTGTAATAATGTTTTTATTTTTTAATATATTTTATTTGCCACTAAAAAAACTAGGAAAAACAGAAACCTCCCAATTCCAATCAGTGGATTTATAGTTTATGAAATTCTCATGTCATTGTAGAGAGTTGATTGAGTTATGATAGAAAGAAACAGAAAAACAATGTGTCAAAGTTAGAGGAGAGTTGAGAACATAAATATTAATTAGTGTAATAATGTTTTTATTTATTGCTAGTTTTCCATCCCTTTCCATAAGCTAATTGAAAACGACTCAATCAAATACGTCTTTCCAAATCTCAAAGGGTTGGCTCAGTTGGCAAATGAGCTTTCTCCAAAAAGGGACGGAAATACTTTTTTCTTTATTTAACGTTGAATTGTCCCGTAGATTCATCTACGGGACCTTTTTTTTTTACGTTGTTTAAATGGTTCTATAGATGCATCTGCGGAAGAATTCAATGTTAAATAAAAAAAGTGCTTCCAGAGATACACCTCCAGAAGCAAGGAGTAAAAATGAAATTTTGTCAGTTGTCAAAGAGTATTATGAGGTGGATTGAGATATTCTCTTTATTTATACAATGACGTTCTTAAATTAATTATTAGGATTTTTCTACCAAAAACTTAATCTAATGGCTATAAAATATAAATCACTCTCTAGAATTTTCTCTATTATTCTAAAAAAATCTTAACTTATCCTTATTTTATAGAGAGCTCCATAGATCTACAAGACTTAATAGTTTTTTTTAATCGCCAAAGTATGACATATTTAATTAAACAGGTTTTTAAAAAAGTTAAAGCCTAGCCTATTTATTAAGTAGGTCTGCTCTGGCCTTAAATAGGTTAGAGTATTGGCCCATGTAGACTGGACTGACTTATTCTCATCCCTAGCTATCGCTATATCCAACGAGCTTATAATCATTAGAAATGGAATATTACAAGCCTAAGTTTGTTGTACCTTTGATGTAGCGAAGAATCCTCTTTGCCGCCTTTAAACGAGTTGTTGTTGGATGCTCCATGTATCGACTAAAAACTCCAACCGCATATAAGATGACAGGCCTCATGCATGTTAAATATCGTAAGCTTCCAACCAAGCTCCTAAATGGTGATGGATCCACTCTTTCTCCTTCCTCGTGTTTTGACAACTTGATTCCATATTCCATTGGCGTGCTAACTGGAATTGCGACGTCATCCATCTTGAACTTCTCGAGTACCTTTTTAGCGTAGCCTTCCAGAGTGAATAGGACTCCATAATCTTCTCGTTTCACTTCAATGAATATAATGTCGGTCATCTCGAACTCCTTTGTCATCTCTTTCTTTAACTCTTCAAACATGGTTGTGTTGTTCCCCGGGAAGATCAAGTCATCTACAGAGAAGCACCCAATCAAAATATCTCCACCTTGCATTTTTATATACAACGTGTGTTCATATGGACACTTGATGAAGTTCTTCTCCTGAAAATACTTGTCAATTTGAGCATTCCAAGCTCTTGGAGCTTGTTTCAACTCGTAGAGTTCCTTTTTTAGCTTTAAGACCTTTTCTTCTTCTCCCTTGAACTCGTAGCCTTGTGGTTGCTCAATATAGACTTTTTCGTTAAGGACCCCATTTAAGAAGGTTGACTTGACATCCATTTGATGTATCTTCAACTTGTTTTAAGCTGCCAATAAAATGATTAGCCTAACAGTTTCTAATCGAGCAAATGGAGGGAATACCTTTTCATAGTCGATGTTAGCTCTTTGACTGTACCTTTTTTCCACCTATCTTGCCTTATATCTTTCAACTACTCCACTGGAGTTTTTTTTGCTTTATACACCCATTTCATACCGACCGCCTTGTGCCCATTTGGAAGTGAGGTTAACTCTCATGTGTCGTTCATCTTCATCACCTTGATATCTTTGTCAATGGAAATTCTCCAACTCTTCTTCTCCAATGCTTCTTGGAAGTTTATGGGCTCGCAATTTGAAAATAGAAAAAAAGAGTAAGATTGTCTTGATTTCCAGTTACCTTGTAAATCTCTTGCAAACTTATAATGTGAGGAGTCCTTTCACATAAGCTTTCTTATTCAGAACACTGGGTCAGTGAATTCAGCGGGGTAGTAGGAACTTTTCTTGTTTTCTCTGGTTCCACACCATCTTCTTCAAATTGTAGAAAGGAGTAGTAGTCTTCATTAATCGATCTCTAATCCCATTCTCTTTCTTCATCAAAGACAAAATTTTGACTGATGATAGTCTTCCCTATATCAGGACTATAGACCTTGTACCCTTTGGAGTTGCCTTTGTAACCAATGAAGATGCACTTTTCTCTTTTTTCATCCAATTTTCTTCTTTTCTCGTTCGGTACAATTGCGTGAGCTATTCTTCCAAAGACTTCAGGCTTTCTTCCACTCTAGACTTCTTGAGGTGTTTTTTCCAACCTGTTTCTTGTTGGAGGTCGGTTTGACAGATAGATCGTGTAACATCTTCTATCCATAATTCCTTTGGTAGTCTCTTTCTTTTTAGCATGCTCCTATCCATCTCAAGGATTGTCCCTTTTTTTCTCTCTACTACTCCATTTTGTTGGGGGATCTTGGCACCTCCAATTGTCGTCGAATGTCATTATCTTCATAGTACTTCTGGAATTTGTTTGAAGTGAACTCTCCACCTCTGTCGGATCTCATGGATTTGATCACAAGGCAACTTTCCTTCTCAATATGGTCTTTAAACTTTTTGAAATTTTTAAACGCTTCTGGTTTCTCCTTCAAAAAGTACACCCATGATTTTATTGAAAAATCATCAATAAAGAGAAGGAAGTATCTAATTTTACCGAGTGATCATGGCTTGCTCGCACCACACACATCTGTTTGTATGAGCTCAAACAACTTTTGCCTTAAGCTCGACTCCTTAGGAAAAATCATTTTGAACTACTTTCCAAGTAGACTTCCTTCACGTACTTGATTGGGGTGGTTTATGTAAAGCAATCCTCTAACCATTTCCTTCTTAGAGAGCAACTTTAATCTTCCAAAATTGAGATGCCCAAATCGAAGATGCCAAAGCTTCGACTCCTCTTTGTATTGTGAATAGAATGACATTCGGCGATAACTGACGGTGCCAAGATCCCCTCAATAAAATGGATTAGTAGAGAGAAAGAACAGAATAATCCTTAAGATGGCGAGGATCATGCTAAAAAAACAAGAGACTACCAAAGGAGCTATGTGCAGAAGTTGTTGCGTGTGTGATCTATCTATTAAACGGTATCCGACAAGAAGTGTGTTGGGAAAAACACCACAAGAAGCCCAGAGCGGAAGAAAGCTTGAGATTTCCCATCTAAGAGTCTTTGGGAGCATAGCTCACACTCATGGACCGAACGAGAAAATAAGCAAATTGGATGACAAAAGCAAAAAGTACATCTTCATTGATTACGAGGACAACTCAAAAGGCTACAAGTTATATAGTCTTGATACAGGAAAGACTATCATCAGTCGAAATGACATCTTTATCTAATCCTTAATAGATTAGACAAATATCCTTCTTGTCTCTCTTACTTGAGTCTCTCAAACTATCCTTTTGTGTTTGAGATGGAGTGCCTTCATTCTCTGGGTCGACAAGGCCTTTCTGTATTATCTCCCACACGTTGTGTGCGCCAACGAAAGCCACCAATCTTAGACTCCAATTGTTGTAGCTTCCCTTTGTGAGAATCGAGACTTGGAAAGGAACACTGATATTAAGGTACCATTGATTATCTCCACTTGATCGGTTCCCTTGTAAGAGGTTCGAAGCTTCTCTCATGCTTCTTTGGTCGTCTTTGCTCACATGATCTTCTCGGTCGTGCCTTGTTCTTTCTCTCTTCTACTCCATTTTGTTGGGGGGGGGGGGGTCTTGGCACCGTCAGTTGTTGTAGAATGTCGGTGTGTTTTCACAATACTTCAGGAATTCGTTTCAAGTGAACTCTCCTCCTCTGTTGGATCTCATGGCTCTGAGACCAATTTGTTAGAAGAAAATTTCTGGTAGGTGGAGAAAGTGTTTAAGTATTTAGGAGAGGATATGAAATGTTTGGAAAAGGGAAGGCTATTTGTATTATTGAGTGTTTATAATTTTGACTTGATACAAACTCAAGTACATCACCTCTATTTAGACTAATGGCATTTCTAAATCAACGACTAGAATTTTTCTACCACAAACTTAATCTAATAGCTATAAATCACTCTCTAGAGTTTTCTCTACTATTCTACAAAAATTCTAACTTATCTTTATCTTCAAGAGAACTCCGTGGATCTCTTTAAAATAGAACTTATAATTTTTTTAATTAATTTAACTTTCTTCATATTATTATATCAACTGTAATAAAATTTTGAGACTTTTATCTGTATCACAAAATAACTTCTCACCATAACCTAAATTTTTAAACTTTAAAATAAAAACCAAATTGAGTTAACATCAAATAAAATTAAATAAGTAAAAATAAAAATACGCATCCATCATAAAAGAAGAAACTTGCATAACAATTTGATATTATAAATCATAAACTTTAACAAAAATTAGATAAATTAAATAAAGAAAAACGTGTTCTTTGGTTGAAATATTGCGAATATCATTAGTGAGACATTGCTGGTCTTAGATCTTTACATCTGAAGTAGATACAGTGAAAAATTGGAAAGTGAAGAAGTAGTGCAGTGTGTGTATATTTGCAAAATCTTAAATACCAATATGGGTAAAAGAGAAGAAAAAAAAAGTAAGAGATATTGAGGAATGATTCAGAGAATACCACAAATGGAAGAAGGTTTCCGATATAGTACAATAATTTAATTCAAAATGAAGACTCACCTAAATCTTTATTTAAATAATAGATGATTTTTTTAAATTCTTTACATTTTTTTTAACATGATATTTTTGATAATTCTTTATGGTATATAAAATTTATCTATAGATTGAAAGTTGTTATTATATATATCATCTATAACTTTAAAAAGTGATTTTGGTGTAGCCTATTTTTCTTCTAATCATACTCTTTTCAATTTTTGTTTTTAATTTTAACTTCTCTTTTACTAATGGTTATATGACGGTTTTCATATCTCTTTTCTTTCATTTTTATTTTATTTTATAAATGATTAAAATAATTAAAAAGGACAGACGGACACTTGAACACATAACTATATATAAAGGTAAGAAATGATTTTGGTGTAGCCTATTTTTCTTCTAATCATTTCAATTTTTGTTTTTAATTTTAACTTCCCTTTTACTAACGGTTATATGGAGGTTTTCATATCTCTTTCATTTCATTTTTTATTTTATTTTATAAATAATTAAAATAATTAAAGCGGGCAGAGGGACACGTGAACGCTAGTGTCTATAAAATTTAACATCAATCGAAATCATTTGATATGTTAAAGAGAATGATCAAAAATAACGATTTTAATGATGTTTTGTAATAATTTTAAAGGTTTTAATGATGTTTTGTAAGACGTTAATTTTGAAAGTTTTAATGATGTTTTATAAGGCGTTAATTTTGAAGGTTTTAATGAGACGCATAAAAGCTAACGTCTTACAAAACTTAACCAAAATGGCAAATTTTAATCATTATCTTTATCATATCAAATGATTTTTAATTGATCTTAAATTTTAATCCAACGGTAAATTTTGTTATACGGATATGCAGTAAAGAGTTATCAGATATGTCATATTACTAAATTTGAAACTTTGATGCCATTTGATTCAAACACAATATATATATATATATATATATATATATATATATATATATATATATATATATATATATATATATATATATATATATATATATATATATATATATATATATATATATATATATATATATATGAGATATATTTACTCGAGGAGTAAGTTATTATAACTTACTCCACATCTTGACAATTAATTCTTTTCAATTTAATGGTTAAAAATAATAAGTAATAGTTTTCTCTCTCCACATTTAATTATTTATTATTTTTAATCATTAGATTGAATAAGAGATATATTTACTCCAAGAGTAAGTGTAGAAGAGTTACTCCAAATATTAACTATTGATTATCATTAATCGAACTGTTTTAATTAATTTTTACATAGAAAAATATTTCCAAAAATAATTGGATTAAATGATCAATTAAAGTCATTAGATTAATGAAAAACAATGGTTAAGATTTGAAGTAAGTCTTCTGCACTTACTATTAGAGTTTGACCTAACTCATCCTTACAAAACCGGATTGTAAGATGAGGAGTGTCCGTCTATACATACTCTTTCAATGTTCTATCTCCAACCAATGTACGACTTTTGGGATCTTCCTAATACACCCCCTCACGCCCAATACTTTTTTTTTGGCTTGGTGCATGGATATTAACGGTGGGCGGCTCATGATACGATCGATAGACTTTGATAATATATTAGAGTTTGACCTAACTCATCCTTACAAAACCGGTTTGTAAGATGAGGAGTATATATATATATATATATATATATATATATATATATATATATATATATATATATATATATATATATATATATATATATATATATGAGATGTGTTATTTATACACTGGGTTTTTTACACTATATTTTACACCTTATACCTTTACACTAGTGCAGAAAGTACTTTTTACATCGGGCGAAAAGTATCTTTTACATCGGGCGAAAAGTACTTTTTACATCTGGCAAAAAGTACCTTCTCCCCCTCAAATTTCATCCTCCAAACACAACCTTATATGGTAAGATCCTAAATTTCGATTTCAATCCAGTTTTAGGTTTAATTTAACAACAATGAAATTCAAACGAAAAATTGATTAAACATCATGTAATTCACATAAGTTAAGAACATAGATATGTTATACACACTAAAGAATCCATAAAGTTAAATTAACATTATTCCAATAAAAAATAAATATATATCAACAAAGAAATTGGTTCTAACAATTGTTAACACAAAGAAGACAACACAACAAAAAATATATATCAAAATCAAAATCAAACAAAGCATGTATATCAAAATCAAAGAAGGCTATTGTATTTCATCTATATTGCTAACATGCATATATATATATATATATATATATATATATATATATATATATATATATATATATATATATATATATATATATATATATATATATATATATATATATATATATATATCAAAATCAAACAAACAAACTCAAAAACTTAGTAGCTAGCAAAATAATGATAATGTGATGGTTACCTTAGAAAGAGGAGGCAACAAGTGGTGGTGACGGCGCGAGAAGGGTGACGGTGGAGTGGTGGTGACACTGAGATTGGGCGACGGCGCGATGCAGCGTGAGAGGAGGGTGACGGCGCTGCAGCGTGACGGCGCAGCGTGAGCGAGGAAGAAGGACGGCGCTGAGATGGGGTGGTCGGCGGCTGGCGCGAGAGTGTGTTAGACCGGCGGCTAGGTGGTGAGAAAGAAGGTACGGCGCAACAATGGAAGGAAAAGAAAGAAGGTACGGCGCAACGATGAAACAAAAAGAAACAAAAATATGTTTGGGTTTGGAAAAGGGGTTAGGGTTTATTTGAGAATGGGACTTTTTCCATCGGTTTCTGTATTGGGCCGATGTAAGATGGGCCACTTTTCCCATCGATGCAACAATGGCCCGATGTAAACGCCCTCGGTGGGCAGCTTTTCCCATCAGTCAAACCAAGGCCCGGTGCGAAGGGTGAGAGCGGACCACTTTTCCCATCAGTTTCTTTTTCCACCGATGGAAAAGCCCTTATAACCTATTTTCATTTTAATTACAAGTTTGCCACCGCATTATTTTTCTCATCATTTGAATTAAATACCTGATGTAAAATCACTAAATCAATTTTTTTTCCCATCATTTGATTTAAATACCTGATGTAAAATCCTTTTACAAATATTTTTAACATCAATTATCTTAATACCTGATGTAAAATCTTGAAACCAAATATCTTATTTTTAGTAGTATTATCAAATGACATTTTTTTTTTTACAAAAATCAAGAAAAAATAAATTATTAAAAAAATAAAACTTATGCATAGTATGTATTGAAATACGGTGTTAGTGTAAACAATTGGTGTATATATATATATATATATATATATATATATATATATATATATATATATATATATATATATATATATATATATATATATATATATATATATATATATATATATATATATATATATATATATACACACACACACCAGCGTCATATTATGATTGTTTGTGGCCGTAAATAACAGAACATGTTTTGCATGATGCGCTTTAAGTCATACCTGAACTTGGCACGCGCAGCTATTGTATATTTATGGTGCAAAGCATGTTAACTAATTAGTAATATCTTGTTTGTTTGCTACCAAAATATCACATGCAAAATACTGCATTCACCCCTGCCAAAGGGGAAGATAAACAAAATATACCGTTATAAGTTGACTACATGATAGCTAGAATATTGTTCTTAAAGACTTTGTTTATAGGATATATTAATTACTATCCATTGACCTTGTTCTATATTATTATAGTAATATATAGTAAATTTGTCAAAATGTTGTGTTAATAAATTGATATCAAACGGTATGTAATTCAAAAATTAAATTTTCATAAAATCCAATTTTTAATTAAATAAATATTTTTTTTAATTAAATAAATAAAGTATTAATGAGAATTTAAATGAGGGATAAGATTGAAAGAATGCAAACTGTTAGAGATATCTCTCTATTAAGCGAGCTAGTCAAAACCATGTAATGGAGATACTTCGTGTAAATGTAGTTAGAATACATTGTTTTTGTTATTGTATAAATAGAGGTACTTAATGTAACAGTAGTTTAGTGTTGAAAATATTATGCAAGCATTCCTATGAAGTCTGAGACAAGATTCACAAATTTTCCAATGCTCAAATGCAAGCTAGGGTTCGTCAGCTAAGAGTGGAGCTCAAATCCACCAAAAAAGGTAATCATTCAATCACTGAATTCGTGCTCCGAATCAAGGCAATTGCAAGCTCGCTTCTTGCAGTAGGTGATTCAATCTCAGAGCATGATCAAATTGACTATATACTAAATGGATTACAAGAAGAATACAATCCCTTTGTGATGCAAATGTATGGAAGCACTCAAGCTCTTTCACTATATGATGTGGAAGCCTTACTATATGTGAAAGAAGCATAACTCGATAAATTTCTCCAAGAATTAGCTATGGAACAGGTGTCTCCATATGTGGCACATACTGGTGAGTCTCATGGAACTTTCAGCCAAGCTAGGGGCAAAGGTCGTGGCTTCAAGGGTCGAGGGCGTGGAAGAGGATGCAACACTCAAGGAAACAAGCTTGTATGTCAGCTATGTGGTAAACCTGGTCATGTTGTGATGAACTGCTGGCACAGGTATGGTGAAACATTCAGCCGTCATAACTCTCAGCCACAAGCAAATGAAACTCAGAATGGCAAAGAATCCAAAGGAGAAGGAGTTTCCCACTCAGGATCTGCAGCAATGGCTATGACAATGACTGCACAGCAGCCATCTGCATACACTCAGGAGTACTCCCTACCATCTAATCTTGAATCTCAAGCATGGTTTGCCGACTCAGGTGCTTCCCGTCATCTTACTCTTTTTGAAACATGTTTACACAATAGTAAGTCTTATACAGGAAACTGTCAGGTCCATGTAGGGAATGGCCAAAGCTTACTTATCAAAACCATAGGCACCCCATATCTCAAAAACAAATTGATCCTTGATGATATATTACATGTCCCTGCTATTACCAAAAATTTGTTGTCAGTCTCTAAGTTTTCCAGTGATAATTATGTCCTATTTGAACTTCATTCTAATAAATGCTATGTCAAATCCCAGGGTTCTAAGGAAGTCTTTCTTGAAGGTTATCTAGAATCCAATGGACTTTACTGCTTCCCCAACATTGTGATTGTGTGTTAAGTTGGGCTTTTGGAAGCTGTTTAAGCTGTTACAGATGCAGAATATTCTAGGAATATTATGCAATCCAATATGGCACTTGATTTAAGGATAAAATATTTTATATGTTTTCAAGATGTATTCCTAGTTTCTAAATATGGAGATTATTTAGAAAACTAATGATTAAAGACCTATTTTTATGGAGAAGCTTTAGCAGATTTTTAGCGGTCTCCTTGTTGCGGTTTGAAGCCCAAATCCAGACCAGATGTGTGTTTTAAATAGAAGACAACAAACCTAATTGTTGAGTAGAACTTATGGTGTAATAGGCTAGGGTTTGAGTGTTAATTATGAGCCTCTCTAATATCGTTCTTGATAGAAGAGTATGACTGTTTTCATTGTGTCGTAAGTTCTGTTATTCATTCATAAGCTTTTAAGTATTGAATATTTGTATGTCACTTAGGTATCGTTGATACAGTGTTCTAAGTGTGTATTGCTTGAGTCTCAAACTATTGTTCTTGACCAAAGTTTTTAAGCAAGATCAAGTATTGGTTCTTGATTAAGGGTTTTCAATCTAGTACTGCTTGTAATTGAAGATTGAGGTAAAAGGCTGTTAATATCGGTAACTTGGATTGATACTGTGAGACATCACTGCGGTGATTAGGAGTGAGAGGGGTTTCTCATATTTAGAAGGTTTCTAGGTAGAAGTTATAGTGGGTAAGGATTAAGTGAGAGGTTGTAAACCGAAGGTTGTTTAGCTTCAAATTGATAATACTAATAGTGAATTTCCTTCCTGGCTTGGTAGCCCTTAGAGTAGGTGTTGTTGTACACCGAACTGGGTTAACAATTTTGTGTGTTCAGTTACTTTTTAGTATTATTTTAAACTATGTTTTTCTTTCCATTGTATGTTGTTCAAAGATCAATGTCTCGACATCTCTTAGGAAATCTAAGATCTGAGTACCATAACTTCAATTGGTATCAGAGCAGGCGTCATGTTCTATATCTAGGTGAGATTCAAGGAAGATACTTTCTGGTTCAATGGACAGGGAAGGAGGATTTAATAATTAACTTCATGAAGAGCAAGGAATACAGGAAAGTGTATGATAGAGGAAAGTGTGTGGAGTCCTGTTGCAGCAAGTAAGAGAGGATCATCCCTAGGGTTGTTGTATGGAGTGGTTGAAGGGACACATGTCTTAGACATGTCTTGACATCTTGTCTGAGAAAATTTGGGAGAATTTATTTTTCTCTACAAAATCCTTGTGTGTTCCTATGTGCAGCATCTGTGTGAACCATTAAGGGTGCTACTCTGCAGGGGGGGTATTACTTAATTTTGTCAGGGGGAGTACTGGTTCTTTCTGAAGTGGTCAGGTATGTTGCCTTTGTGGTAAGCTACTGGATTTCAGATGTGTGTGTGTTTGATTTATTTTCAAACCTATGTTGTCCTGTTGTCAACTAGATTGTGGTGCTTGTGTGCAAGGGGTATTAAGGTATGACTGAAGGTGGCTGAGGAGTTTGTTTTTTCTCTGCATGAGTATCTGATGAAAAACCTAGGGTAGTGTACATATTTGGAATATTTAGGTCGATCAGACAAGTCAGACCCAAATAAGAAAAAGTAAACGGTCCAAGGAACGTATCAGGTCGACAATAATCATCAACCCGGGATAGGAGCATAAGCCGGCCTCAGCACTAAACCAACCCGAAATATCACGACAGGCCGGAAGGCGTGGAATAAGCCCGACTTCATTTAATCTGGGGAACCCGTAACTGTTACCTCCATATCAATGGTTTTCACCGTTACGGAAGTAACAGCTCTTTAAAGAGCTTACCGGCGGAGGTTACGACAGTTCGCTCATTATGGAGGAAATCCAAGGTCCCTCCATCAATGAGAGCAATTATGGCTCCAGCAAATATAAATAGGGCTCCCTAATGAGGGATAAGCAAGAGGCATACATTCTTGAGCTCGTATCAGCTGTGCTGCTCAAATCCCTATAACTACAAATCACAAACTCCTATGTGACCTCGCCCGAATCTTCTTCCGGGAGGTAATCAAAAGTGTTCTACCGGAACATTTAGCGCCCACCGTGGGGCCTAGGTAAAATTTTCCCAGGCCACACACACAAGTACACATACCTTCGACACCGAAGCGAAAATCAAACAACTCACCATGGAGGAAAGTACCCTTTCTAGCGTAGCCCACTTGCTGACCATGGCAGAAGCTTTGAAGCAGCAGAATGAGACATTATAGGGTTTCATACAAGTCCTACAGTCGCAAATTTCCAAGCAGAGCGGTATCTCGCATGAATCACCTTATTTCCGGCCCCTATCGAATGTCGTGTGGGCGGAAGGGATCCTAGAAGGCTTTAAACTTCCTCCTTTGCCTACTTTCGACGGCATGACAGACCCCGGGCAACACGTCTGCGCCATCGACGAACAAGCCACTACGCTCGGGGCTACGGATACTCTTAAATGTGTCATGATGCTAGGAACGTTCAAGGATGAAGCGTTGGACTAGTACATGAATCATTCGAGAGCTTCCATCTCAGGATAGCCCTAGCGGCAGCAGGCACTCTATTAGTGATCCTACCAAAAATTTCAAAATTTCTGGTACATAATCATGGAATTTTCATAATTTTCAGTAATTTTTTCTGAAAATTTTAAAATTTTCGAAAAAAATCTTCTGAAAATTCCCACTTTTTCAGTATTTTACTTATTTTTTTCGAAAATTTTCAGTATAAACTTGAAATTTTTAGTTGGTGTGCGTGAATTTGAAAATTGATGAAAAGTTTAGATAAAATTATTATGGTCTTTTCTTTTAATTTAGGAGGTACCAGAATCAACGTAAGTTAAATCTCTTAAAAATTGATATCTACCTTTTAAAAATGGGTCTTGCTAACCAGTGGCACTCTTTAAGCCTACTAAATAAGGAAAATATTCTTAATATAAGTTAACATTTCAATTTTCAATATATCATTAAATACACGTATTTTAATAAAAACTTACCACTTTAATCACTTAAATAGTGCCCCAAAGACACTGGTTAACATTTCCCTCTAAAAATTAATATCTACTCCACTTTTAAGACACTGAGGTAGCTCAAATTCACTTAAAGTCTCTTTTGAATCCTCCAAACTGATCACAAGTTATGTCCTACCCACTGCTCTCAAGCTATTGTGGTTTACCTAATTTATAAAAATAAATAATATAAAAATATATATTTAATTTATATTTACTTTTTCAATTAAGATAATATAAAAATATCAACCGTTAATTAATAAAATTAAATATAAATATTGTAAATACATTATAGCAAATTACAAATTTATTAAAATAACACTGGTTAGTTTTTTCACTTTACACTTTAATTATGTTAAAAATTTGAAACTTTCCTACACATGCCACTTCTAGTTAATTCCAAACAATATTATGGTTAATTCAATGTAGTATAGAATGAATTTAAATGACTTTAAAAATTGTGAAATTATAATTAATCATAGAACTAATATTATTTGACCATCAAATTTTACACTTTTTAATTTTCTATATTAATATCTCTAACTCTCATACACTTTCTTAATCATATAATAATTTTAGTATAAATGAATTAACAACTTTTTTTTATGTAATAAAGGAGTTGTAAGGAAAGGTAGATTTGGAAATATGACAATGACATTAAATTTAAAAGACGGTGATTGTGAGATTGGTACATAAATTTAGTGAGAATTACGCTTACCGGAAGTGTGTCGGACACGAAGGCAAACGTATGGTTGAAAACTATGACAAATCAATGAGTTGTTGTGTCGAAGTTTCCTCATCAAACCTGCTTCTGCAAAATTATAACTAAATTTTGTTCTTGTTTTATTAACTCATAACCTATATTTCACACAACTTTTACATTTTCAAATATGTAAGTATTTTTTAGTTATACTATACTATGTTCTTAAATACAATAAATGGTTTTTGAGTTTATCTTTTAACTTTTTATTTTATTATTCATATTATATATTTTTAAAAATATTTTTTTATTTTAATTACAATTTTAATCTTTCTATTTTATTTAATTCATAAATTTAATATTTTTTACTTTAAAAATGATGTACTCATTTTTAAATGACATATCATCGATAAAATATGATACATCCTCTTATAGAAATATTTTATAAATGATAAATATAGAAATTTTTATAATATTTATAAATGATAAATATAAGTTTAAAAAATAAACACCTTATTGATTTTTAGTGAAAAAATGTGTAAGGTCTGTTTGGTAAAAATAGCGGTTGACTGATAAGCTAGCTGATAGCTTATAGCTTATGACTGATGGCTGATGACTGATAATTTATAGCTTATAGCGGATGATTGAGACTGATAGCTTATAAGCTCATTGAAGTGTTTGGTAAAATTAGCGGTTCAATTAACTTATAAATGTAAAATTACATAAAAGATATTTAATTTATAATTATTATTTTTAAATTAAAATAAGTTATAAGGGTTAAAAATAGATTTTAATAAAAATAATATGGATAAAAAATGAATAAAAAATAATAAGCTATAAGACATAAGCTAAAACGCTATTTGAAATAGCGTCTGGAAAATAAGCTATAAGCTCGTGATGAAAAGACCGTTACCAAACAGGTATAAAATATCATATGAGCTTATAAGACATAAGATATAAGCTATAAGTTCGAAAACATGTCTTACCAAATAGAGCCTAAGTATAAAAAAAATTGAATTTGAGATAAGATGATTAATTATGTGAACTAGTTAAAATAAGAAAAACAAAATTATAATTAAGTCAAATTAAGCCTCTTGAAAGTATAATTTTCCCCTTTGTCATTATAAAAAAGATGCAAAAGATACGCAAATATAATGTCAAAATTGTGCTTAAACATATATGTAAGTATTTAAGCATGTGATATAGAAGTATGAGTATTTTAAAATATCTTAGAAAATCACAACATTAATATAAAAATTAATATATTATAGAATAAAAATAATTTTGGATGAAAAAATTGAGGATTTGAGGCTTAATTTGAGCCTTTAAATTTAATGAACTTACTTATTTTAGAGTTTATATATGTTTGAATTTTTTTTATCACCACTATCTTACTTATTGGATCGACTAACCGGTTGGATTTGATATCAAGTGGTTTTAGTCCCTTAACAGTGGTGGTGGAAAATTGAATTGTAGTCCTCTCTGCTAAGTTTAACGTCAATCACCATGAAACCAACTAACGATTAATTGTGATTAGTTATGCTTAAAATTTTAAAACACCCTATAATTTAACAGTTCTATCTTTAATTAAGAATTTCATATGTTTGCACATAATTAGGTAGAAAAGTTTAAATTAGAACCGAAACCATCGTATTATTTTAGATGAACACTCTGGTACCTTTGAGTTTAGTTGGGTACCGGTATCTTCGTCCAATCAAATAATAGAATTTAATGCTACATCACTTTTTATTTTATTTTATTTTAAAATAAATTAAAATTAAAATATAATTTATACCAAAGAATTTACTATTATATTATCCTGCAAATGCTTATTATGCGAATAGTGAAACAAATGTTTGATATATAAAAATAATTGAAACATAAAATATTAATGTTTGAATAATATTAAAAAAAGTTTGGTGGCGTGGTTGTTATTAACTTCCATGCAGTTCTTTTTTGGGTCACTGATTCACATGTGTGTGAGTGAGTGTATATATATCTATATATATCTAATTCTAAACACACACAAGTCATAAGGCATAGCAGGAAGTGGCAGAAGCTATAATAAAGGGTGGTATTAATATTAGAAAAGAAAAGATAATGTGGAAGTTGAAGATAGCAGAAGGAGGACAAGGGTTGATTTCGGTGAATAATTTCATAGGACGACAACACTGGGAATATGATCCAAATGCAGGAACACCACAACAACATCATGAGGTTGAAAAACTACGCAATCAATTCACAAAAAATCGATTTTCCATCAAACAAAGTGCTGATCTCCTCATGAGAATGCAGGTAATTCATTCATTATTTATATAATATGCTAGAATAATATTTTCTCTTGAATGTGTAAAACTCAGTGCGTTAAACTCTTGCGAAAATAACAAAAACTATAACCTCTGTAGTACAGATATAGCTATTGCCTGTCTTTTCCTTTCCAACTTTCCACTGCCTTAATGTCTAATTTTCTTTTACGGATGCTGCTAACCATTAAATTAACTTATATTCTTGTGAAAAGAATGATAATTAAATATACTAATTACTTCAAATAAATTTAATATATTCATCTTCTCTCTCCTCTCCTATAATATACTTCTACTTCAAATCATTTTCTCTCTCCTACTTATATTCACATTTAATTTTATCTTAGAAAAATAATGAATTTTTTAGAATAAAATTATTAAATAAAATAAAATTGATGTTTTTTTTTATAATTTGTAAAAGAAATAAGTATCTTTTTTCTTATATATTAGTTCGAAGTAATATATAATACACTAATCATACACTATTTTTTCTCTCATACAATACATACCGATACAATTATGATTCTTAATTAGAGACACCTGATAACATTACGGGTAGCAAACGAGCATTCCCGCCCTGTTTAAGTCCGTCCTACAAAAACTCATACAAAATGAGACGGGGCGGTCGTAGTTAAGAATGAGGACTTAAAACATTGGTCCATCCTACAAAAAAGTGAGGGTGGAGAAGGTTAAACATATGGACATTGCACCTTTTAAGTCTAAAAATATTAAAATTTATGTTGATTTTTGTGTCCGCGAAAGCCCGCATAAAAAACGGAACAGCACAATCACGTTAAAGAGTGAAGGTCTAAAAGCTTGGCCCGTCCTGCACTAAAGGGCATGCAAAATAGACATGTCCAACAAACCGGACTCGTTTTATAACCCCAGATAACAATGTCCTCTTCTTTTTCATGTTTCTCCTTCTACTTCAATGTAAATATATTTTTATGTTTTAAATTAATTATAATAAAGAGTTAATTTTTTATTCTATATTGATATTTTTTTTAAAACTAGTAAAAATTGAAATATTAATAATATAGCACCGATTGAGTTAGGTAAATTGCGTCTTGTAGTTAATTATAGAGATGATGAAATCATTCCCCAAGAGTATAGTAGATTGCGTCTTGGAGTATTATAGTATTGCATTTCCACGCCAGTTTTCAGTTTTCACACCATCTACAAAGTACTCCTTAATTTCAATCATAAATGCATGTTTCACACGTCATTCTAAATAAACATGACATCAATTTTGTAATTCAACTAAATAAAATTAAATCAAAACTCTAATTAAGTTAATTTATTTTGATTTAATATAAATTAAATAATTAAATAATTTATGTTTAAAAGTATGTTTGGTAAGATCAAATAGTTAATTAATTTTAAATTTTTAACTTTAAACTCACAGTAATAAAAACTTTATGTTTAGTAACTATTACTATTTAGTAGGGATTTAGAGCGTATTTTTTTATTAATTTATGATTTTTCTAAAATCTATGTTATAGCTTCTTTTTCATTTTTATTTTGTTATTTTGATTAAAACTCATTAAAATTAATATATTTTAAATGCATGAATAGAAATTTTTGAATTTTGTATCTATAAAATCATAAATTTCCTACTACAACTTTTGTCTATTGTTTTAGTTTTTCCTGTGCCTTTTGTTATTTTCTTTCTCAGTTTTTAATAATTTAGTGGTTGAAATCTACCATTTAAAAATAAATAAAAATAAATAAGTGAGATGACGTAACTTCAAATTAGTTTCTCTCATACATCACTTTTTCTCTCATACAATACATATTAGTGCAATTAAATATAATAAAGATTTGTTATAACTATGTATAAAAAACAAAAGGTGTTGCAGTTTGTAACGAAGGCAGTGATTTGTAAATATAGTAGTTGAATATTGACTAAGAATATAAATGCAGCTAAGACAAGAGAATCAGTGTGGCCCCATTCCAGCAGGAGTTAAAGTGAATGAGCAAGATATGATAACAGAGTTTGCATTGAGTACAACTATTAGAAGGGCTATCAGTTACTATTCCTCAATTCAGGCCCATGATGGCCACTGGCCTGCTGAATCTGCTGGACCTTTGTTTTTCCTTCAACCATTGGTCAGTCACCCTCTACTCATGCTCATATTGCTAATCATCACCACCATTATACATATTCATTCATATTTCTAACTAACTAATGACTATGAATATCCATGCAGGTAATGGCCCTCTATATTACAGGATCCCTTCATCAGGTTTTAGGACCTCAACATAAAAAGGAAATTATTCGATACTTATATAATCATCAGGTCTATATACATTTACTTCTATTCTAAATAACAAGAATATTAATGAAGTGAATGTGTTCTTGTTCAAACATCATGCCTCACCTTTTAAATTAATTATTTGATTGAGTTTTGTGTCTGAATGAACCCTGATGGGTTTCATCACCATGATCACATCATTTTGATTCCTTCACACACAATCTTTCTTTACCTCTGCCCCTACTCCTACCATATATATAACCACTTCATTGAGATGAGGATCCCGTCCTCTGCTCATAATCAAACATGTTTCTCCTGCACTAGAATCTGCGTGAATCAGAAGCGCCTTCACCTTGAATTTCCAAACTATTCAATCTATACTATAAAACTTGCGTGCAGATATTGCAAACAGAAAAAGCTTTTTCCTTTTGGAAGTTAGAGCTTTGATTTCACCTGTTACTAAAACAGAAAAAAGTAAACATAGTAAATAAAACAAATGAAAGAGAATGTCACTACAACAGTGTTTCTTCCAATGTAGCCTATGATATATTTAAGTTTATAGCTAAGCAAATGGTGAGAAGTTTGGATAGTCTATATAGGTGAATGATTCATTTTTTATTGTCATCACTGTGTGCATGTTTAAGAAAAAACTAAGTAACTTATATGTGAGTCGTGTGGTTGGTGATATGTGAGGGGTGACAGAATGAAGATGGTGGATGGGGATTCCATATAGAGGGACATAGCACAATGTTTGGATCTGCATTGAGCTATATTGCATTGAGGATACTTGGAGAAGGACCTGAAGATGGCGAAGACAGGGCAATGGACAGATGTAGAAAATGGATCCTCGACCATGGTGGTTTAGTGGCTATTCCATCATGGGGAAAGTTTTGGGTTACGGTAAGCTAATCATAATTATAGCAGTGCATCCTTTTCTAGACAAGCTTGCACAAAAATAAGCAATCAAATTCACACTATATATAGGTCCTTGGAGTTTATGAGTGGCAAGGCTGCAATCCACTTCCACCAGAGTTCTGGTTTCTACCAAAATTCACCCCTATACATCCAGGTGCAAGTCTGAGTTGGTTAATCTTTATTTCCTTATGCAACCATTATCTTGTCTAATTCCTTGGTCAATTTAAATATGTATGCAGGGAAAATGCTATGTTACTGTCGATTAGTTTACATGCCCATGTCATATTTATATGGGAAGAAGTTTGTGGGCCCTATCACTGAACTAATCAGATCACTAAGAGAAGAAATGTACAACCAGCCTTATGATCAAATCAACTGGAACAAAGCCCGGAACACTATTGCTAAGGTTTGTACGAGTGTGGAATCAATCTATTTGATTTAATGGATACATGCATACCGTACGCATATAAATATGAAACTGACAGTAGCATGCAATTCCAGGAGGATATGTACTACCCACATCCTATGATTCAAGATATATTATGGGGATTTCTTTATCACGTGGGAGAGCCTATTCTGAATTGCTGGCCATTTTCCAAGCTTAGACAGAAGGCATTAGAAATCGCAATTAATCATGTGCGCTACGAGGATGAGAACAGTAGATACCTTTGCATTGGAAGTGTAGAGAAAGTATTATGTTTGATAGCACGTTGGGTTGAAGACCCGAACTCAGAGGCATACAAACTTCATTTAGCTCGAATCCCTGATTACTTCTGGCTCGCGGAAGATGGCCTGAAAATCCAGGTTAGTACTGTATTTATTACTTACCCAACTAACGCATGCAACATTTCACTTAATAGTATGCAGTTGAGCCAGCACTTCACTAACAGTTGTTAAATAAATGTATAAATAATAATGGATGCAGAGTTTTGGATCTCAAATGTGGGATGCAGCATTTGCTATACAAGCAATACTTGCATGTAATGTGAGTGAAGAGTATGGTCCTACGCTTCGGAAAGCACATGACTTCCTGAAGGCCTCGCAGGTAGTTGAAAACCCATCTGGTGAGTTCAAAGCAATGTACAGACACATATGCAAAGGATCATGGACATTCTCAATGCATGACCAAGGCTGGCAGGTCTCAGACTGCACCGCAGAAGGACTCAAGGTTCTATTAATTATTTTATTGGTTTTTCAAAATATTCATGCATGCATAACGTGATATTCATGACAACATACACAAAACACACGCAGGCTGCATTGTTACTGTCAAAAATTCCAAGTGCTCTCGTTGGAGAAAAAATGGAAACAGAGCGATTCAATGATGCTGTTAATGTAATCCTCTCTCTACAGAGCAGTAATGGCGGGTTCCCTGCTTGGGAGCCTCAAAATGCTTACAGTTGGCTAGAGGTATGTTATGAAGTTACTCTTATTCATCAAACAAATTAATATATAAAAGAAACAACTAATTATATGCATGAATGCTTGCTGCAGAAATTCAATCCAACTGAATTCTTTGAAGACACACTGATTGAGAGGGAGTAAGACATATAGCAACATCAATCATAAAAAAACATTGTCAATGCATATATATAAATTTCTCACTTACTGCATATTTGTGTTCCTTGTTGTGAAATTAATAGGTATGTTGAGTGCACTGGTTCTGCAATGCAAGCCCTGGTACTCTTCACAAAGCTACACCCCTATCATAGAACAAAGGAAATACATCACTGCCTTGCCAAAGCAATTCATTACATTGAAAACACACAAAATCCTGATGGCTCCTGGTATTCTATCTTCTATTCTCCCTGATAAATATACACCACCTGATAACCTAGTGTGTTAAACATGACAGACTTTCTTTAAATTTAATTAATAAGTTGCAGCTATGTATGGTTCATAATTTAGTATAGATAGATAGATATAATTAGTACTTTCAATGAAACATAGGTATGGGTGTTGGGGAATTTGCTATACATATGGTACCTGGTTTGCTGTAGAGGGACTAACAGCTTGTGGAAAGAATTACCGTAATAGTTCTTCCTTGAGAAAAGCTTGTCAATTCTTGTTGTCAAAGCAACTTCCGAATGGGGGGTGGGGAGAAAGTTACTTGTCAAGTCAAAACAAGGTATATATATTATAAGTTGATTTTACTTTGAACTCCAGTGTATGAGAACAACTCACTTGTTTTTCCTTGTTAAATTAAATAGGTATATACAAACATAGAAGACAACCGTGCAAATTTAGTTCAAACTTCGTGGGCTTTGTTGTCCCTTATCGGTGCTGGACAGGTTAGTAGTAAATAATAAAGCTAGTTTAGTTCCTGCCTCCTAGTAATTAGGAATTAATGTGCTTTCTAATTATGGATGATGAATGTTTTTGTTACAAAAAAGGCTGAGATAGATCCAACACCCATACACCATGGTATGAAGTTAATAATCAATTCACAAATGGAAGATGGAGACTTCCCACAGCAGGTGATTAGCTTATCACTTCTAACGTCTCTTAAATTCATATACTATATTTTTATTAATTAACGACAACAAATAAAAACATGCAACTATACAGGAGATAACAGGAGTATTTATGAGGAATTGTACCCTAAACTACTCATCATATCGAAACATCTTTCCTATATGGGCTCTGGGAGAGTATCGCCGCCGAGTCTTGCCTGCACAAACTCCAAATACTGCAGTTTGAATAGTGACTACTCGCAACCCAAGTGATAACTGGTTGTACACAAGTTATGAAATTATAATTTGATTACTATTTTTCTGAATTTTACATCTTCCTGCATTTTGTAAAATATGTCAACGTGGTTCTTTTTACAATAAGTCTTTCTACAAGAATCTCATATGTAACTTTAAATATTTGTTTAAGACATTTATTTTATTATTTAATCATTTTCAGTTCAAAATGGCAGTTATATTTTCAGTTCCATCTGCATTTTAAGATCTTGGACTGTTACTCTATATTCCATCCCAATGAAATTTATAATTATACACGTTGGAAAAGAGTGTGGACTAATTGGTCACCATATTTGAGAGTGTCGGTTTTATCAACAACAGAAAAACAACCTAAGCTAATTGAACTTGTGCACTCCAAAAGCATCCTTAAAAGTTAAAATAGTAATTAGCTACCACATTGACAAATATTTTAGTAATTTTGCGAAGCAGGCATCCATGAGTATAGATACCTTAATACTCACTCCAGACCTATTAATAAGTGGGTAGAGAAAATAATCATTTATTTTATCCGCAGTTACCCATTAAGGTATCCAGCTCATTTGTTGACTAGTCATTCACAAAAGCATCCTCCATTGACATACAAGATCAGAAAAAATATTAACTCCTTAGTGACGACAAGTTCTAGATACTAACCAAGACTTAAAAAAAGGCGCACACACACGTAACTTTTAGAAAATTCTTAGTCCTTTCGCTAACTAGCTAACGGCATGAACAAAATTCTTCATTTTTAAGGATTCTTATATTGATCTAAGATCTTAAGCTTTTTAAAGAGAAAACAATAATACTAGAATTACAGGCATATTACATGATTATCTCATCATTAGAAATGCAATCTAAAACATCAAAAATAATCATTTAGAGTAGAAAAATTAAATATTTGAGTATTTAAATATTATTGAAAAATATACCTGAACAATCGACAAGTGTGAATCATTCTGTCGACAGAAGAACCACGCACAAGAACACCAAAAACAGGCAAGAGTAAGAGCAGCAGCTATACCCAAGATTGGCAAAACTAATTAATAACTAATGTTTATCAGACAATTGGTCTTTAAGGAAATTAATACAAAGCACTAATTGAAGTAACTTACCCAGAAAGTGAGCTGTACATGATAACTTGTATGTCTCGCACATGAGCAATTTCATTTAGACAGTCAAATTCTTGTAGAAGTAGGACATTAGACAACATTTGAGTTAATCTCTACTCACCCAACTTCCCCTCATTCAAGGGTTGCCAACAAAGTTTAATGGTTCTGAAGTTTTATGGCCCAAATAAAATATTCAATGTGAAACTGCTTTATTAGGTTTTTCAGTCAAAAACTCAATGATTCAAATTTTAAATTGCTGATTACCTATCCTATGTAGGCAGACCAATTTTGGTCTAAAAATGGGAAAGGTCACCAACTCCTCCTCTGTTGCCAGTACCCTCCACCTCAATAGCACTACATCCTGGCACCTTTTTTATATGCAAATCTTTCATCTGACTTCTTGTCTTGCTTGCATCTTCCCATCTGTCAGCAGAAGCATAAATGCTAGCAAGGAGTGAATGAAGACTTGAATCACTGGATTTCACTTTTGCTAGTGTCATAGCAAGCCTTTCACCCATATCAATATTGCCATAAGTTCTGCAGGCACTTAGCAAAGACCCATAAATTGCAACTATTATCTCATTTTTTTGGTCTGGCAACTTCCTTATCAACTCCTCCGCCTCATGTAACTGTCCAGCTCGACCAAGAAGATCAATGAAACAGCCATAGTGTTCTAAATTTGGCTCAATACCATAGATACATGACATGGAATGAAATAACTTGCGGCCTTCTTCCACCAATCCTGCATGACTACACGCATTCAAAAGAACAATAAACGTAACATCATCAGGTTTTGCCCCAAATGTTTTCATTTCTTCAAACAACTCCAATGCTTTATTTGTTTTGCCATTCATGGCCAGTCCACAAATAATCGAAGTCCACGAGGCAGTATCCTTTTCCTCTAATCCATTAAAAACCTCCAAAGATTTCTCTACACAACCACATTTAGCATACATTTCAATAAGGGAAGTACCAACCACAGTATCCACCATGATCCGGTTTTCACGTACATAATCATGAATCCACCTGCCATGCTCTAGAGTTCCCGACTGAGCACAACATGTAAGAAGAGCAACCACAATGAACTTGTCAGGCCTCTCTCCCCTGACTTGCATCTCCCCAAATAATGCAATTGCCTCATCAAAACAATTAAACTGCACATACCCATTAATCATAGCTGTCCAAAGAACAACATCCCTAGTTGGACTCTTGTCAAACAAATCTCTAGCTTGATCCAACTGACCACAATTCACATACCCAGTTACCATACTTGTCCAACAATTCACATTCTTCTCAGCCATCCCATCAAAAATCTCGCGAGCCAAACTCACATACCCACACTTACAATACATGTCCAACAAAGCATTCCCCACTATGGTTGTAAAATCCAATTCTTTTTCAATATAACCATGAATCTCCTTGCCAACCTCCACATTCCTCAAAGCCGCACACGCGGTTAGAGTGCTCACAACAGTAGCTTCACTAGGCTTCTCATTGTTTTCCATTCGCATCCGCTGAAAAATTTCAACAGCCTCCTCGAATCTCCTACACTTAACACAACCGGAAATCAAGATGTTCCAAGAGACATTATCTCGGTGAGGCATTTCCTCAAACAGTTGTTTGACACACCGAAGACGACCCAAATCAGCATACATGTCCATCAACGAATTACAAACATAAGAATCAAAGTCAAGACCAGTCTTGATGACAAAAGCATGAAGCTTTTCCCCTTGAGCAGCATCACCCATGCAACCAATGGCTTTGAAAACATAAGGGTAGGTGTAGTTATCAGGCCACAGACCGTGTTGTCTTAGTTGGTTGAAAAGAGAAATGGATGTGGTGAAACTTGCCCTCTTGACGAAGGCTTTGATGATGAGATTGTAGGTGAACAAAGAAGGGTGGTGGGTGTGATTGAAGATTGTGAGTGCATATTGAAAGTGTTGAATGGAAACAGCCATGAGTTTGTTGAGAGTGTCTCTGTCTTGTTGGAGACCATTGGAGAAAATGAGAGAGTGAATTTGCTTGAGCTGCCGCAATGATTTGCAGCTTTTGAGAAGAGAAATACAAGTTCCCTTCATCACAAACGCTTCAAACTTTTGATTTGGATTCAAATCTTTTTTAAATTATTCTCTCCTATTAATTTAAAAACTTTATACATAAAATTTCGGGTTCATTTGAAATCTCGGAACAAGAACAAGAAAAGGGAGATTGGAGAAAAAGAAATCACAAGTGAAATTATTTTCTAAGTCTCACAAGTTAACTCACGTACCTCTAAGTGATAGAAGTTTCCCAACGTTCGGTGTGAAGTCCCTCCCAGAAGACCTTATCTCCTGCCCATCAATCTTCACCGTGCATTCAAAAGGTGAAATCTCCAAATTTGTCAAAATCCACTAGGGTTGTCGCGGATGTTCTTCATTCAGCCACATCGCCGTTTCCAGCTCCCTCTCCATCAAATGTTAACCGTCTTCAAATCGGCCCACTTTCTCTCCCATGTGGCCCAATGTCTGTCAACACTAATGAACTCTCAACAATGAACCTTGAGGACAACTTTGTTCTTGTTTTACTAACTCAACCTAAATTTCACACAACTTTTACATTTTCAAATATATAAGTATTTTTTAGTTATACCATATGTCTTTAAATATAATAATTTTTTTTTTAAGTTTATCTTTTAACTTTTTATTTTAATATTTATATTATATATTTTTAAAAATAAGTTTTTTATTTAAATTGAAATTTAAGTCTCTCTATTTTATTTAATTCATAAATTTAATCTTTTATTTTTAAAATTATGTACTTATTTTTAAATGAGATGTTATTTTAAAATATGATACATCCTTGTATAGAAATATTTTATAAATGATAAATATAAGTTTAAAAAATAAACACCTTATTGATTTTTAGTGAAAAAATGTGAAAGTATAAAAAATTTGAATTTAAAATAAGATAAATAATTATGTGAACAAGTTAAAAATAAGAAAAACAAAATTATAATTAAGTCAAATAAACACATCAAAACCATAATTCATTTCATTGGTTAGCCATCAAAATACTTCATAAGTCATTTTGTACCAAAATTAGTAGTAATTCTTGTAAAATACTAACAGCAATTAAAATCCACAACATTTCCGTCAGAAAAATTCACCTAACACAACGTTCACTTACTCACAAAATGCATACAACTAAAACCAGCTTCTAGAGTTCAACCAGGAATGAGATGTGTCTCAACAGAAAATGGCTAGAAACATTATTTTTGTCAAATAACACAGATGTTATTAACTTTCACTAATCGTACTCCACATATGATCTAATTTTATAGCTAATTCAGCAGCATGTCTCCTTTCTGCATGGCTGATAATATTCAAGTTCACAACCTCTTCAACTGCATACAAAAGCTGCTCCTTAACTTCAATAGAAAGAGCAATGTAATTGGGTCCGTGGACAGTGCTCATTTCAACAACCTAAAACAAGAAAAGCAAATATAAATGAACAGATATATTTCCCTAGGTTATTTAATCAAAGTGGCTGACAAAATGATATCCTATATTTAACTATCAACAATCATTAAACAATTCAAAATTGGCAAGAGTAAGTGAACTTGCCTGCTGCAGCCACGGGATTATGGTGTTAAAAAACTTTCCTTGCAGAAGATATGGTGCTAAAGTACTAAGAAGAACATTGACAGTTTTCACTGACAAACTTTCTATAACTGGACCAGTTTTATTCAGAAGCTCAACGAGAACAAGTTTATCACCGGAACACAACGCTTCCATATATGCAGAGTTTAGATCCCCTTCAGATACAAGACGATTCACACATTTCCAGTAGTTTGTGTTACTCTCAGGACAGCCATTTCTAGAATTGGTTCTGGCAGCAGAGGAAAAGATACTGCCACTTTTACTAAGTTGACCAGAACTCATGCTCTGTCTATCCTCCCCTATGCTTTTCATAATATCCTCTGTAAATTTTTGGGCAGTCCGTACTTTGTAACTTTTCCACTTATCCACACTATCTCCGGCATGAATCCTCGGTTGGCTTCTTGAAAATGATTTTTTTTCCAAACTTTCAGCACTCGTAGAAAACAAGCCTGATTGTTTAGTATTAGTTTCTGAAGATGGCCGTGGAGTAGATACGGAGATCCTAGGAGAAGCCACATTTTGGCTCTGCCTCGCAAATTTGGAGTTTTCTGAAAAAGAATGTCTTCCTCCTTTTAAAGATTCTTGAGATAATCTATCAATTACATTCTCCAAGCCGACCATTCTTGATTGGATTGTAGAAAGGGCATCCATTATGCCAGTTGTGAAAATCTGAAAAAAGAGTTGAAGTGCGCTGAGTAAAACATATACACCGCATACCATGTGACACATAACAAAAACCTCTTCAGAAAGTACTACAAATATGTGTGAGCATGCACGTGTGACAAAATTTACAATATTTAAATTTTTAGTGTGATAAATCACATAAATGTAAAATACACTCTAGTGATTTTGTTATTAGTAGGTGTTTGAGAAATCATACAAAACTTACCTTTCTTCCTGAAAGCACTTCAAGTGTTATCATGTTGTGAAAAGTAAACAAGGAAGCTAATGTTTATAAAAACTACTGCATTTAGGAAAATGTCTAGCAGCTTTAGGACTCATAAATTTAGAAACAGACCTGTAAATAATATATGTATATCCATGTAGTAAGCAGAATATTAATACCTGTAATTGATGCATCATGTTTGCCTGTTTGATTTCAATATCTGAAAGTTGATTCCGAATACAAGTCATTTCATTTGCCCTTTGTAAACAACATTCATGTGTAATTTGGGGATTTGGCTCGGCTATTGTAGAATCAGAACTTTTAGGATTCTGCATCTTTATGGAGTACATTTGTTCATTACAATTTATTTCTTCACCGAACTGTTGACTTCTCATAATTGGCTTCTGTAGTTCATTGTTTACAAAGCAGTCATGGGAAGTTAAAAACTTGGTTTCATAGTTAGAAACAGAAGAGCACTCCTGCTTATCATCCATAGGCACATATTCATAACCCACATCCTGCATGCTTGTAACATCAGTACTCACTGCTTCTAGTGGTTTGGTGACAGAACTAGTCTCAAATTCTTCATTATGGAATTCCACTACAGTATGTGTTCTAGGGACTGCAACTTCAACGTGCCAATCATCTGTTTTGGGATGCTGAAGATGTTCAACATCATTTTGACATGCTTTTCTTACAGACAAAGGAATCCTTCCAGCAGTTAATTTCATATTACCTTTTTGGAGTCTAACATCTCTATGTCTAGATTCAGTAGTAGTACTACTACTGAGTTCGACAGAATCACCTCCACTGATATTTTCTGCAGAAAGCATGAGAAGAACTTAATAACTTGCCAATGAATGAATAAAAGAATAGCAATCAGAAAGGTCCTTGTTTCACATTAAAAGATGATGATATTATCATATTACTATTTTAGTCCTGTCCAATGCTCAAGGTTAATGATATGAATATAAACAAGATATGTATCCTTATTCCAACCGATAGAAATTTCGGTATCAAAATTCAAAAAGAGGGAGCAAAGTTAAACCTTTTAAGGAGGATCCAGTTTCAGAAGGCTCGGTAGTACAGTGACCAGGAAGTATTTTCCAATATTTAAGAGCTTGCAAAACAGCATCCCTAACGGGTTTGACCTATAACCAATTATCAATATAAGTTGAAAAGAAACATGGAAAATGAGAAACATATTAGTGCAAAAATAGAGAGTCAGAAATCACCTTGTCAAACCTAGAGGAGTCAAGAGAATGAATACAAGAAGGCCTTAAAGACGACAAGAAAGAACCCCGGCTCAAAGCAATTTGTCCCAATGCTACAGAAGCCGCTTTACGTGTTTTCCAGTCAGTGTCTTTTAACGCCTCTCTAATACCAGCAACAGCGGTCGTCAAAACAGTTTGTGTGGAAGCTCCCCCAGCCTGAATGATACTCCTATTCAACTCAATGAGTGCAGGTTTAGCCATAAAATGTGGATTTTTAAGCAACTTAAGAATCCTAATCAACATATTATGCAATATCGAAACAGGAGGACTATGTGTGTTGTGAATAACAGTAGCAAGACAAAAAGCAGAAGCAGACTGAACATGCTTATTCTGTTCACCAACCAGAGCTTCGAAAATCGGACTAGCCAATAACACAAACACCTTATCTTCATTATTTTGATTACCCAATTTAGAAGCAATCACCGCAACCATTTCAACGCACGCTTCTCTAACCGAAGAATCTGAATCTCTAAAGCATTTAACAACAGTGGCAACCATTTTGGGAAGATGAGGAAGGACTAGAGCTTCGTAAACTTCGGCCAATGTTCCCATGAGTTTGATGCATTGTTTTCTGATGGAGGTTTTCTGTTCGGAGTGAATGTCGAGTATGCATGAGAGGAATGGGGATATAGATTGAGGAGTTAAAGAGTTGAGGACAGCGTGAAGCTGATTGATTCCGATTTGATGTGTATCGCGATCGCCGACTTTGTTTAATGCAGTGAGTACTCTTTGTTTCATATCAAAGTTGCTCATTCCTTTTGCCTGTGAATCTGACTTGAACTTGTTCTTCATTTTTCTAAAATTGAATTTGGGTTACCATCATTGTTATTCAAATAGATTTGATTTTGAAAATAGAAAGTGAAAGTGAGAGAGAAGACCTCGGTTTCAGCAAAGTTACCAATCATGATGTTATTTATCAATTCAAATTTTGCCCGCCCACCGTGTCAATTCAAATTTCGCCTATTGTGGGCCCTTATCATCATTTTTTGTTTAACTTCCATTATAATTTTCGGTTTAACTCACTACTTCATCTTCATTTAATTAGTATTATTTCATCTCAAGAAATTTTCATTTATTTATCAAGAAATGTGCAAATAATATCAACACTTAAATGCAAATTTTTTTCTATCTATTTTAATTTTGGTTTAAATGAAATTTTGATTTTCTATTTTTATTTATGTCTAGTCATTAAAAATCAATTCCAACATAACATGTTTTGGTTATGGGTGACAAACGGGCATGTCCGCCCTGTTTAGGTCTGCCCTCCAAAAACCCGCAAAAAAAAAGGACGGGGGGTTCGTGAAGAAGTAATTGTTCTAGTGATGTAATTGTTCTAGTTTTTTTTGGGAAGCCAATGGTTCGTGAAGAAATAAGTTGCGATGAGCAAACGTACTTCATAAAGATGCATAATCTTTAACATCTACAGTATCCTCATAAAGCATTTAATTAGTGTTACACATTGATTGTGCACTCTTATGACGTGAGATACAATAATATACTTTAGCACTTAACGCAAAAATAAGTAAAGTCTTCGCATTCAAATAATATGATGCATTTTTTGTTTCTTCATCTGATCAATCTTTAGGGAGTTTTTTAGTAAAAACACCATTGAATTCACTTTTAGGAATAAAAGGTCCATCAATAATAGTCACCCAAAGCATTTTTTTCTAGTAACATTAAGTGAACGATATATATTATCCTTTTGATAACTCATCATTCGTGAGATATCTAAACCCTTATTACTTGATTTTATTTTGTTTAGAGGAGCATTATCATTAGGTTAAATTAATTTTTTTTGTTTTTAGCTTAGTTAGCATGCATCACATTAGGTGCTTTCTTTTGTGAGTTTTATGTGTTTGTTACTTGTGTAGGAGTGCTCTGGTGACAAGTTCTGTCACACCAAAAATGCATCCTCGATGCAACCTCACTTCCTAGCAAGCCTTATTGTCAAAAGATGTTGTAAGGAGTGAAATATTTCAACATTAGGACAAGTGTGGCAAGAGCTTGAAGGTGGAAACACTAGTTGAGCTGGAAAATTGACTGGATAAGAACGAACACTGCAAGACAAAAATTTACAAAAGCTGCTTAGCGCTGAAATGAACGCAAGACTTGTCCTTCTGCGTAGTAAGTCTGTCACATGATGTTTTGTCCCTTACATGTGTTATTTATTGTACCTATTACTGGTGCAAAAAGGATAAGAAGAAGGAATATGTTGATTTTCATAGGCCAAATCAATGGATAATCATAAGGCCTGTGATCCAATTACTAAAGAAAACCCTAAAAGTTAGGAGGATATAAAAGAACTACCTCAAAAAAATGAAAAGAGGTTTAGAAGTTAAGACACTTACGAAATAACTTGGCAAATATCTTTCATTTGAAAAAGAAGAAGTCTGAACTAGAAGTGAAGAGAATCTCTCCTCCTCCCTTTCTCGAAGAAGTGTTGAGCTATCGAGCGTGACATAACTCGCTTCTAGCTGATTAAAGATTGCAATAAGTAGAAGAGTTACACTTAGATTTTCATTTCCATTTAATTAGTGTTTAGAAATGTTAACTTTGAGAGTTTTGTTACATTTCTTTTGCTCACCATGATCCAAACTCTTTATGTTGAGCAATGTGAAGTGTAATTAAAAGTACTAATTCGTGTTAGAAGGTGTGGTTTTAAGTGATGCATTTTATCATGTGAAATTTCTTTGTCTTATCACCCTATAAATATGTAAAAGCTTGTTAGTGATTTAGAGATCTATTGACAAATAGAACTCATGGTAAATATGGTTTAAAATAGTAAAATAGACATCATTATATATAAAGGATTACAACCATAGAGGAGACCATAAGTTATATAGGACGTATTTTAATGTTATTGTGAGACCTAGAGTTTTGTTCCCCTAACTTAACGCATATGCTTTGATGTTGTAGACATACACCACTGTATCACTTTATACCCCCATTTGTCACGTCAGACCTTATCATTCATGCACAAACTATAAAAATCATTAAATGGATCATTGTCCAACATGTCTCTCATTATTGATTCAAATTCTTTTCTCTTCAACCTAAATTTGTGACAACCAATCATTATTATTATATATTGTTCATAACTATTCACAAAGTAATACAATGAAAATCAACCTATAACATATAATTAGAGGCGTCTTCTCACATATTTTCACATTCAGAAAATATGGTTTTATTTCTCACCTCTCACACTCTCTCTAGAAATTCTTGTTGTTTACTTTCTCTCAGTAACAGTTTAGACATGACGCTTTCAATAAGTCATTTTAAGAGTGAGGAAATTGCAATTCTTGAAGGGTTGAATTAAGTTCACCAAGGAAGTTTTTTTTTACCATGGTTGAAAAAAATATCCACTTAGGAATTATTAGTATAAGTTTGAATCTAAACTAGTGAAAATCTTTGATTTGGGATTTATGTGATCAAGTATCCGTATAAGTTCGAGATCAGTTCGCTGTTAAAATCTCACAGGTTCTTGGTTAGTCCAATATAAAACTAATATTTAGTTCAAGCTCATCCTAGTGTTAAAAGATTGCTTCCGTTCGGGATAAGCCTAGTGGTGAAATCTCAAATGCGTCTGAGTCAATATAATGTAAAAGTATTAGAGTTTAATTGGAAAGTATACGGCTAATACGCACACACACGTGCGCGCACACACACACACTAAAACATCTCTTTAAGCTTAGTTTTCTCAAGCAATATTTTCAAAAAAAATGTCTTCATGTCGTGCCAGATGAGTTGGGAGTTGTTAGAAAAGCTCTGGACAAATTTTTGTCTTTACCAATCGAATGACACCTTAACCTAATCGATTTGACTAGTTAAAAAAATTCCTGAGGTAATTCCGAAGATTCATCTCCGATCCATTGTTTTACAAATATGGGATGAATGACTCGCTTGTGAAGTACAAAGTGCTTTTAGGAGTTAATCCGAAGATGCATCTCTGTAGTTTTTCAGAGTGTTTCCGTAGAGGCATCTCCAAACAAATTTTTAACAAATGTGGGGCGAATGACTCACTTAGGGAACATTGTGTGCATATTTTGTACGTTCGGAGATATATCTTCGAAATATAAAAGAGTAAATTTGAGTTTATTCACCCTCACCCCATATTATAGATAAAATAATACCCATATTTATTAGACTTGGTTAAATCTCATGGGCATACGGGATTTGATTCATTTCCCCTTTAGCAATAGATATACAAGAAAGAGCACACAAAACCCTGAGGTTTCTTTTAGGTTACTTTGACAAAAAGATGGATAAATTATCCATTGTGATGTAGAGTAGAGCCACTATTTAGGAAAATGAAACATTACTCTTTCATTAATAAAAATAATATTAAATGCTAATTTGTGTAGTTAAAACTTTTAATTCATTTTATTAAGTACATCAATCTTTATATATATATATATATATATATATATATATATATATATTATATATATATATATATATATATATATATATATATATATATATATATATATAATTGTGTTATTTAAAAAAACTAAAAATTTTACATCATCACATATGACCCAGGCTAGCATTGCTTGCATATTTCATCAAATTTGGACTATTAGGAACAAAAGCAAATTTGAAGACAAAGTTGCAAACTGAAAATCTTGCGTGCGGATGGTGACTGCTCATGCCAAGATAGTTGGAGATAATTCCTGCAGGAGTTTCAATTCTGCCATGACCAACTTTGTGCTTCTCAAGAAGTTTGGAGTCAAAATCCACCCTAAAAAACCTGTTGTAACTGTGGAGGTGCTATGATCTCCTCCTTTAATTGGTTGGATGAAGTGTAATATTGATGGTGTGGTTTCCGGAATTCATACATTGGCTGCTTGTGGTGTGCTTTTTCGTGATCACAATGTCAATCATGTCTTTAGCTTTTGTGACTTCATTGGCTCGGAGACTCCTGAAGTTGCCGAGCTTATGACGACTATTTTGGCTATTGAAGAGGTGAAAAGGAGGAAGATCAGTAAACTTTAGTTAGAAAGGGATATGTTTGTCGTGAATGCTTTTAAGAATCGTTCAATGGTGCCTTTGAAACTTCGATCTCGTTGGCTAGTGTATTGGGACTACTCGATCAAAATTGACTTTATGGTAACACACATATTTAGATAAGCCAATTTTTATGCTGATTCCTTGGTTAATCTTGGTTTATTATACAAGTCTTATAGGTTTTTTAATTTTGTTCAAGAAGATATCTCTAGAGATTTCTTACTAAACAAGTTGGATACCCCAAAACTTAGAGTGTGTTTGGATGAGGTAATTAGAAATTTTAAGGGAATTTAAAATTCAAAGCAATTCAAATGATTCAATTGAAATCCATTCATTTTAAATTATTTTGTTTGGATGAAGTATTAAGGTAATTCATTGTTAGATTTTTTGGGTCATTTTTTATAAAATATAAATTTTTTGGACCAAATTAAAAAATTGAAAAGTAGGGACCAAATTGCAATTTTTAAAAATTTGAAGGACCAAATTGTAATTTAAAAATTATCAAGGACCAATTTGCAATTTTTAAAAATTTTTTGGGGTCAATTTTATAATTTTGGAAAATATGAGGACCAATTTGTAAAATTTGAAGAAATAATAATAACAAATACATTCTATGGAACATGAGAGGAATTTCAAATTCTTTAGTTTTTGTTGTCATTTCAAAATGATTAAATTTAACTTAGATGAAATACTCCATAAATTTCCATCATTTTAACAATTCTTCATTTTTGTATCCAAACAATGGATTTTGGTCAAATCATTTTAAATTCCCTCAAAACATTACTTTCCCTCGTTAAAATGCTCCATCCAAACACACTCTTAGAGTTTGTAGTTAAGGGATTTAGGCTTGGTCCTTGTATTTATCTTTTTAAGATTTATAATATCTTCTTTTCTGGTTAAAAAAAAATATGACCATTCAATTATACTTGTTTAAAAAAATAAAATAAAAGTTAAATATTTCTAAGTTATCAACAATTAAAAAAAAAAACCTAGGCCTCCCAACCCGTGCTTTTTATTTCTTGTTTATAAACGCAGCGTTTCACCTTTTAACTCTAGCCGCCGGCGGCCGATTTCTGTTCCCATCTGAAACCGAGAAAGAAGACCAATTTCCGCTCTCTGAACTGAGAAAATAGGTGCGGTGCCGGAGAATATTAAACCTTAAAATCCTTATTCTTTATCAACTGTGAAAATGGGTAAACCGCAGAGTACATCTGAAATAATGGAGGAGAATATCGAAGCATTACTCGAGGTAACCATTTGTTTGCATGCTCTCATACTTATACTGAATTTTATTATTTTGACATTTGATTTGATAGGCTGCAAGATATGATGACATGGATGATGTTGTGAGCTTAATATCCAATGGTGTTCCTCTTCATTCCAAGGACTCCCAAGGAAGAACAGGTCTGTGTATTTGGAAACTCACATTCTCCTCTATAATCTTATGAAAAACACATTATAAGACCATTCTAATTTGTGTATACAGCTCTTCATATGGCTGCAGCAAATGGACATGTTGATATTGTGGACTATTTAATCACTAGAGGAGTGGTGGGTACCTTTTTTTATCATATCTTTCAATTTTTCTAACTTTCCTGCACATGCTATTGGATAATTACTAAAAGATATTTAAGATGATGTTATACTTAGCAGATAAGGTAGGACTATATCTCTCATTCATTCAGCCCTTTGTTAAATTTAATCATGAAAACATACTGAAATAAGTATCATACTGAAATTTAATCACTTTCCCTTGAAATGCTTATGATTAAGCTTGCACATGTCTGTGCAGGATCTTAATTCAGAGAATGAGGAAAAGAATACACCACTTCATTGGGCGTGCCTCAATGGGCATGTTGAGGTAAATACTGTGATCTTTTAAGGACATTCCTCCTTATTTTACATATCATGGTTTTCCTTAACAAACAAATGTTGTTCAGGTTGTGAAGAAATTAATCATGGCTGGAGCTAACGTTAGTGTTCTAAACAGGTCTGTTATATCAACTGACCTGAGTGTTTAAAGTTTCTTACAATTCTTCTAATTTAACAATGCAACTTTTCAGTCATGAGAGGACTCCGGTGGATGAAGCTGTGACAGGAGGAAAACTTCAAGTGATGGATGCAATTAATGAAGCAGAGGCACTAGTTGAACTACGTGGTGCTCTGGTTTCTTCAAAGGAAACTTAGAAGTTTATGGTATTCTAAAAGTAGCTTGTAATATGATACTTTAATGATAGCTATACATGTCTTGTGGTGTTTTCTTGCTCAGTATGACAGGATCACAAACTTGCTTCTCTTTCCATTTCCCATGCTGGAATTCCTCTTTGGAAAATGCACTTCAAGCCGTTGTGTTTTGTGTACCTAAAAGTGAAGTTGATAATAATTATTTGAAGTATTCATACAATCAGAAGGAGAAACATCAATTCTCTAAATGATCATTTTTAAGGTTAAAATATGTTTCTGGTGGTCCTTTGTTATTCATTCGAAATTCATTTTAGTCCTTTAACGCTGTTTAATACGAGCTGAGTTGGCTGTTAACTATCCCATGCTGTGTCTGCGAAATGTCAGAAAATCACTTATGTGGCTGTCTTTTCCCTAAAATTCCTAACTTGAGTTAGATTGCAGTTTTCTAGCATATTAAGTTGATTTTCCACGTATTTTCGTAATCCTTCAGATCATAAGCACCTATCCTAGGTTTGTTAGCTTTATCATGAGTGTGAAATCTACCTAGATGCACATGTTAGGAACTAAAAACTGTTGTAACTAACCTGTTTAGAAGGTTCACAGGAAAATGCAGAAAATTGACACCGAAGGAAAGGTGCAAGAGTAACCGAACCAATGCAGAATCTTTGTTGGTGGATTTCGTTCGATGTGTTCCTCTTATGCTTATTTTATTTGTTATACTATAAGCTGTTTCAGTCATTACCATATTTACCTGATTTTCTTACAAGCTACATAGTCTTCCTCCGAGGTGAAAATAAGCTGTGAAAAAGTTTGATGATCATGTGGAATTGATAGAATGAAAAAAGTGATTTTACAATGAACGTAGGAGGGATCAACTTTCAATTATCTTTCAACGTGTTGGAAGTCCAATTAACTTTTAAATATTTGTAAGCTGGGATTACAATGCAACTTACGAAGAAAAAGAAACTAACAAATCAGCCTAACCAGAAAAATTCTGAATAACATTGCAACAATGCATAGCTTCTAGAAGTTGGCTACATAGTTGAGTTTGAGTTTATTAGACTGATTCTAATGGAATCAACAAGCTCAATATTGAGAACGAATCAAACATACAATTAAGCAAATAAAGTTTAATCACAACTTAGCCCAAAAAATTATTTTGATGATGAGTTGAATTTCTTTCGGTATAATTTTTATTAGTGTTTAATACATATTGTGAATAATAAGTTTAATCACAACTTAACCCAAAATTATTTTGATGATGAATTGAGTTTCTTTCTGTATAAATTTTTATTAGTGTTTAATACATATTGTGAATAATAAGTTTAATCACAACTTAACCCAAAAAATTATTTTGATGATGAGTTGAATTTCTTTCGGTATAATTTTTATTAGTGTTTAATACATATTGTGAATAATAAGTTTAATCACAACTTAACCCAAAATTATTTTGATGATGAATTGAGTTTCTTTCTGTATAAATTTTTATTAGTGTTTAATACATATTGTGAATAATAAGTTTAATCACAACTTAACCCAAAAAATTATTTTGATGATGAGTTGAATTTCTTTCGGTATAATTTTTATTAGTGTTTAATACATATTGTGAATAATAAGTTTAATCACAACTTAACCCAAAATTATTTTGATGATGAATTGAGTTTCTTTCTGTATAAATTTTTATTAGTGTTTAATACATACTGTGAATAATAAGTTTAATCACAACTTAACCCAAAATTATTTTGATGATGAATTGAGTTTCTTTCTGTATAAATTTTTATTAGTGTTTAATACATATTGTGAATAATAAGTTTAATCACAACTTAACCCAAAATTATTTTGATGATGAATTGAATTTCTTTCTGTATGAAACAATTTGAATAAGAATAGCAAAAATGCACACGTGTCCCTATTTTGGAGGGTAATTTTAAATTAAATTTTCTTGATGATATCGAAGGATTAAAATTTATTTTTGCATTTCTTGTTTTCACATTTTCTTACTAACTAATAAGCATTTTCCCTTTTATAATATATGATAGGAAAAAAAAACAATCTGAGTATATAAATCCAAATTATAGATAATTGATTTTATAAATATTTTTTTAATAAAATAAATGATAGCAATCTTTTTTCAGAAATGAAACAATCACAGTTTTAATAAAGCATGAACTAAAAATAATTATAAATATTTTTTAATCATAATAAGTTATTTCCAACAAAATTGTTAATATATAATTTTAAATATGAAATATATGTATATAAAGATAGTAAACAAAGTTTATTATCCCAATACATTTTATGGAATTATTTTTTATAAATATGTAAATTCAAATTATGAATAATGAGTTTTGTAGTCCCTACTTTTTAAATAAGAATATATGATAATAATTCTTTTGTAGAAGTTAAAACACTCTTGAGCTAAAAATAGTTATAATTTTTATTACAATTTACCTTTTTTAAAAAATAATTACAACTATAACTTATTCCATGCAATCTCGTGCATCGCACATATAGACGGACTAGTTTCCTATAAATGAAGATAAACAATAAATTTAAATAAAGTAGAAAGAACATATAAATTTCCTTTAGATCTCCCACATATTTCTCAGAAATTGATTCGTAAACAACTACTTGAACATGACTAAGAATGCATAACCATGCTCCTTGTGCTAAAAAACGGGCGACACGAATAAGTTATAAATCTTTTCTAGAAGAAAACGGTGGAGGATGATAGAGGTCGAAATAAGTCGAATGGTGTCCCAAGTCCTAACTAAAGCAATACTAGCAGGCCTGCAATACACGACGGTATTCTCCCAACGCCCATATGGGGAATATGCATCTGTATGCAGCATAAGTGATCATGCAATTCTTGTTGAAGACTCCCATAATTTCCTGAAATGATAAAATAGTAACATGATTTAAAATACATGCGTGCATAAAGAGGGAGTAAAAGCAGAGTCATATGGTTTTCAACATTACCTCTTGTGGAAAGTCACCATTCTCCAATTGGGAGTTTATCAAGCATACAGCTGCGCGGTGCAGTGGTGTTGGATCTCTCTTAGCCTGTTTCATAATTTTGAAATGGATATCATTTTTATTCTTCTACAACAGAATCAAGATTAGATGTTGGATGTAATCAAATGTAATGTGTTGACTAATTATTCAATCATTTGTATAGAAACCCAGAATGTAGTGGCAAACAGCAAAGCATTCGTCGTCATTCAGGGTGGCAAATCTTGACAGAAAAGTAAAAAGCCTTGATTATCATATAGTAACTATCATGAATGAACGACACTTGTATCATGTTTGAAGTTTAAAGATTGACGATTAACCTCTAATCTCCCTGAATTATTTAGCCCATAGACTTTCGGTCTCTCTGTACCTATAAATATTTTACTATCATGTATTTGGTCAATCCTCTGCACAAGTGTTTCACTGATTTTTCTCAGAACATGCCCAAATCACCTAAGATGAGACTCTACCATCTTTTACAATAGGAGCCAGCGCTATCGAATATCAGCCATGGCGGCACCATGAGGGATACAGTAGAGGTCTTTGGGCTCGCCGCAATGGACTGCCATATGTCATTGACAACATTGATAGTTGCTACCATTGATAGGAGCTACCTTAGTTTTCTCTCAAACAATTGTATTCCACTATTCCTAATCCAAAATGTCTTGCGTAATATTCTTCTCTATGCCAGGCTTACTTGTTAGCTTTCGGCTGCTCAATATTCATACCCATACAACATTACAAGTCTATGGGTGAGAAGTTTGAGTTGTATTTTTCTACCACTAACTGTGCTCAAACATGGCTCCATCTCATTATCCCTACTTGTGTCTTCTAGTTTTTCAAAAGTTTTTTGTTTTTGAAAGCTTGGTATCCGGCCTTACAACCGATTAATCCAAGGGAACCAATATCTCCGCCCACTTGCAGGGGAGCCAATTTAAAGCCAAACCAAAGCTTTGTATGGATTTGGCCCAACACAGAAATTGCTAGCACCTAGCGGAATTCAAACCTAAGACCATGAGAGGATCACACTCTCAGAACCCAAGCATTCACCAACAGGCTAACCCCTGGGGGGTTAGTTTGTGTCTTCTTGTTGACATCTCCTATCTCCCAAACATTTTGTCCAATGGGTTCAAGGTACTTTTATGGTATTATAGGCCAAAAATTTTCTAATTATTCTTACATCAATAAAAGCCATGCCAATCCCACCTAGCTCTCTCCACCAATCCTGGTATCACATATATAGCTTCCATTGTTGATCTAATAACCAAATAGATTTATGTGATGTTGGTTTCCTCTTACTCTAGGTTCAATCTACCAAAGTTCCATAGGTGACTCATGAGTTTCATTCATCTATAGTTTCATCCAACAAATTGTTCTCACAGTCACACCTCTAATAGAGGATTTGAAATCTGTAAAACTAAATAGCATCCTAAAACAAATGAAAGATGTTGGAAATATTAATACAATTAAATAATCATATCAATAATACCAATTTATTTAGCAAGAGACATAGGCACGTCTGAGCTATTTCATTAATTTGCAGAATGGTCCTTTGATTTAACCAGGCTGATAATATGACTAACTATCCTAAAACAAATAAAAAATGCTTTTGTGCAACAATAAACTAAATCAATATAGGAAGGGGCAGCACTACAAAAGTTGCAAAGTTTGCTCTATACCTGTTCAGCCTCAATGAGAGCCAGCATAGCCCACCCAGTGTTAACTACATGGGACCTGTTGCTTTCCAAGTTTGAATACACCTGAACAGAGACATTGTTAAAGAAATGACACGAGAAAGCATTAACATAGTCATAAGTAATCAGATATTCTCACTCAAGTGTTATTTTGAAAATTTGATGCAAAAGCACATTTCCTAGAACTAACTTCCTAAATACTCTTGGGTGAAGAGTGCTTATTTAAATCAAACTCAGATTTTCTCCGAAAACAGTATAATTAATTAATCATTAAAAGGATAACAAAATACTAAAAGAACTAATTTTCCTAAATGAAAGATATCAATGTCCTAAACAACATAACCATCAACCTGCGAGAAACTCTCCTCCAGTATGTAAAAGAATGTTATCTAAACAAGTCAGATCTAGCTGGAAAAAATATTCCCGCAATCAATGTAGCATTTGACAGAGGACTGTACATTCATTATACTAGGTAGCAATGAAATGGAGCTGTGGAAGAGCCAACATACTCATTGTCCATTAAGTAGGATATATAAGGGTGGAAACCATGCGGGACAAAGGGAGTAGAAGAGTACAAAGAGGTACCAATTGTGATTATTTTAAGAAAAGAGGAACCAAAAGCTGACAAAAATTTAGGAACCAAAAGCAATAACTTCCCAATTTTGTGAGACTAAAAATATATTTAACCCAACTATGAAATTCAACAGCATAGGTATGAATTTGACCTTGTTTTGACATGACAGATAACTCTCTGCCCAACCACCAGATGCGAGCTGCTTAGACAGCAGAAATTCACAAGCTTTACGTATGCTTAAGCAATTACTGAAATTCTTTCCAGCAGCAATCAGCCCTTTTATCCCAAACCAAGTGCCATAAGTAAAGCAAACTCCCCAAGAACCATACCTGTTGAGCAGTTTGAGTGGTTAGGTAAAGTAAACCAAGTTCAATTCCAATCCGAAATTGAATCTGACAAAAATATGCTTTACACATAATATTAATAGAAATAATATTAAAAAAAGTAGTTTCCCAAAAGGGGGAGCCAACCATGAACCATCTGAAGCTTGAATCTTTTCAATAAAGGCAACAGCTTTTTCTATACAGCGTTGTATTTCTTCTCGACGATGCCCAGGATATAGCTTCCCAAATGTTGCCAAAGCTTGAATTGCTGCAGAGGTACATTCCACGTAACTATAGAGCAAAGAATAAGGAAATACAAAAACATAACAAAAATTAAAATTTGAAATGATGGAGTGGATGAACGGAAGAGGTTAAACTACTGATATTCAACAAGTACTTGATGGCTTACGGATAATCAATAACGATGTCACCAAAAGTTTCAGCAGGATTGATTATCTGACAATAGAGAAGGCATTACCAACATCAATATTGTGTATTAATGAATTAAATTTAATACAAAAACACCTTGCCAATTCTCAGGATCAATTAGAACCCTAATCTGAAATGTAAAAGTTATCCCAATGAAACAACACAAGATTCATTCTTAAATAGTGATTCAACATGTAGCCAGTTTGGTAGCATCAATCCAAAACTCGTGCTTGACAAACTACAAATGAATAAATAAAAGTAGTTGTGGTTCTAATCTAAGTTAGTTCGTTTCCACTTTTTAATGATAACTGTTTTGTATATAAAATAGATTATAGCCAAACTTTAAGTGAAATCAAAGGAAGGTGGATTATACTTAACTTATCTACAAGTTAAGACATTTCATGACATATAAAGGGAGCTCGAGGAGCATTGCTTTGAAATTAAAAGATTGAAACAAAAACAAAGTATAGATTTTGTTCTTTTTAAAACACGAGCCCTATGCCATCACATACTTCAAATTTCAAACAAGGTAAACTAAAATAAATGAAAACAGGCCTATTAATGAGAGAAGGCTACCTCCAACCAGGTATAAGATCGTGTGAGCTCATATGTTGCAAGGCCACCATCTTCATTCTGCAATGATTGGAAAAAAAAGATACATTTTACACATAAACTTAGTATTACGCACATCAAATTGATAATCATCTCAAGTTGCAGTTAAAATCAATTAACTTTTTTTATAAGAATTAACACTAAACTTTTAGTATTTTATAGGAAAAATTGTTCCCGCGGTCCTTTAACTTATTTTATCGTACTGGATTAGTCTTTCATGTTTTTTTTTTCTCAAGTAGGTCCTTTAACTCTCACAAAGTGTACGCCAGACTTTTTCTCAATTTTTTTGTTTCTCCATTAAAAAAATAACTTATGTGGCTGTAATTGTGCATGTGTGTCTGTTACAATTGCTAATGAGAAGACATATACTTGTTGAGTCATTATTTTTAATTAATTTTTCATTTAAAAATAAAAAGTAAAGACATGGGATCAGAAAATCGAGGTTCTTCAAAAAGCCTGGAAATCCCATCCATCAGAATATTAGAGCAAGCGTCTAGTGATTTTAGCGATGAGAAAGATGAAGGTGGTGATAAAAAGAAGGCTGAGGTTCCACCAAAAAGAAACTGTTCGGGTGAAAAGGATTCAAATTAGTATGATGGGGAGACCTTTACAAAATAGAGGTGGGAGCATTCTTGGTCTTTTCTATTCAAAAATACTGAAAGCAAAGGAAAAGCTAAATCATTTTGCTTGGTCTTTTCTTAACGAAATCATACTAATATTGAAGACCGCATGTAGCATGGAAAACAGAGTAGTCTGTTTGATATAAGTCCTCTGATGCTTTTGCCTGTGGTTAAACAGAGTAGTTTGGTTTGTTATATTAAAAAAGAGTAGTTTGGTTTGTTCTATAATGACAAATATATAGTTTAAAGGTTGAGATATACCCGCAAACGTTTTTCTGGATTTCCAAATTGGTATTTCTAGGTTTCTTGAAGAACACTAATTCATAATAAGTATGGATGGACCAATAACATAAATAATCACCATGATTTATTTTCTAGGTCAAGTATTCAGATAATATGATTTGAATAATGAGAAATAGCTACCTGTAATGAGAGAATGACATTTACAGCATCATATAATCTCTTTGCATCCAATGGTTCACCAACAATCTCAGGTGCAATTTTAGATAGCAGTAGTACAGCCTGAAAAATGAAAATAGAAGTTAAAACAAAATAAAGAATGAAATAAGCAAGTCTAACTTTTTCAGAAAAAATTACTTTAAGTCCTTCGGCTGTGCAGTCAGATATTGGCCATCCATGGTCTGCAGTTGAAAAAGGCCAAGCACCTTTTGAAATGTGACGGTACCATTTATCAAGATCCCCCGGACAATCTTCTAAAACCTTTTAAGAAAGAGAAGAGGAGATTCTGGTCAACACAGGCAAACTGATGCAACTTTTAATGATAAACAAAAACAATTACCTGTGAGTTCTTAAGGAATGTATGAGCCTTTTTTAGAGTTGGACCAAATTCGTCAATTAGGTTAGTTGAAATAATTGCTTGTGCAGCAAATGCAGTATCCCATAGTTGACTTCCATTGTAGCCCTGCAAACAAAAGTGGTTATGCATAAATTTGTAATATTAATTTATTTTATTAGACTTTAACTTAGAAAAGCTTGGTTATGCTGTGACACTGGTTCCACATAATCATAAAAAGACAACAGTTATGTGCAATTAAAAGAAAAAAAACCACTAGATAACTCCAGCAAAGGGAAAATAAGTAGACTTGTATATTGACCTGCATTTTCATGCCATCTTCAGCAACCCATAGATAATCATAAATCCTTGGAAGATGCAATTTGAAAGCCTCTGAATTTGGATCTTCCACCCAACAGCAAAGCATATTTAACACCTAATAATAACCATCGGGAATAACAATAACTAATTAGTATTAGTATTTCTTAGCATTTAATGGCTTGGCTGGAAACATAAAAATATATATACAAGTGGAGCATGGAAGGGAAGCTCACACATCCAAATCAAAAGTATAATTGATACAGTAAAGTAAATTAAGGATGTAAAGTAAATAAATAGTCAGCACTCAATGAAGGAAAACTAGCAACCATCAAACAGTATGTTAGTTTTCACATTCTCCTTCTCAAGGAGTGGAAAGTAATAGACAGTGAATAGTTGAAGGGACTCTCCATAGAAGCTTGCCCCTTCTCAAGAATTACCTTATTTACAGGACCTATGCAAATATAACGAGTATTCTCATCTTCATAATGTATATGCTCAATTACAGTTTTGATAGCCTTTTCTCTCAACTTTTTGCCAGGCCAATTCATGAAAATAGGCTCAACAAACTTGTGTAGAGTTGCCCAAAGAATATCTTGCACAAGCGGATGAGGATAATATAAGTCTTCCTGCACAAAAACAAAGGTAACTCTTTTGTAACTCTTACTTAACTCTAGCTCAACTAAATAGATACTTGAATAGTAAAGAAATTTAATGCCAAGTCCAATTTGTTAGAGGTGTGAAATTATTCACGAATCTTCATTTAATAGTTCAAGCTTTTGAAAGAGTTAGTCCATAACATTGTATCAAAGCCCCAAATGAACAAGTGATCAACGCTTTAATCATGAATGCCCCAATTATTCTAAATAAAAGTCATTATTAGGTGTATGTATTGTCCCACTTGCAAGCTTAAAGGGCTCTTCATAAGAGAGCGAATTAGAGATATAAAACCATTTGTGAGTGCTTTTAGTAAACAGCTTAAGCTTTTGGGAAAGTTGGTCAATGACAGTAGATATAATTGTTTAGAGTGATGGATGGTTACAGAGGGAGCAACTTTTGTAACAAGGATATGACTGTCATTGCAATAAAATAGAAATCTTAGTAATGAGTTGGTTGGCCAGTAGCAAAACAAACTAATGTGCGAAAATGTGGTAATAGCAACAACATTCAGGTTCAGCCTATTCTAGTTGGCCCTCAAAAATTAAAAAATCCAGGTTTACATAGGACCGTTTAAGCAGTTTCACTTACCTTTGCACACAAATTGCGAGCCTGATTCCAGTCTATATCATGGTATGGAACGGTAAAAAGCTCTTTTCTCAAAGATAATACTATTGGTGTGATTGGACCAACAAACCTCTTGCCATACAAGTAAGACATTGGCAAATAGACCATCCGGCAGTGACACCACATCCTTCCTGTAATGCTTAAAATGTAATTTATTTTCTGTTGTAAGTAAAGAATGAAAGGTATAGCAAACAATGTTTAAGACGAATAAAGACAGCCAATTTAACAATAGTAAATTAGTTAATATGAATTTAAGAATATTAACTAAAAGCATATGCTACATGAAGTCACAAACATATGAGGCACTCTTTCAGAAAAATGTATATAATATTTATTATCTTATGAAGATAGTATTTCGTGTTTCCATACGGCATAAAATCACACATCAAATGATAAAAGGTTGCCTACATGATTGAATAACAAAAAACTATTTTGCCTCTTAGTTGGGTTTGCTACATAGAGCAACCTGTGGTGGTATAATTCCTTGCCAAGGCACATAGTGTATTCAATAAATCCGTGCAGTTTGCACACATTTAAGTTAGCCGCCTTGTTAGGCCTAAAATCAACATAATCTTTCATCACCAACACACTTGATTTTCTTTATTAAGTTGATAGAACTTTATCACCGTTCTTATTCCATAAAAGAATCGTTCTTTTAAACTTGCCTATTTTGAACTCTACAAATGTTTTTTTTTACCAAAAGATTCCTTCTATTTAGTAATATTCTGTAACTAGATATATTCTTTCAAAGCAAGTTGAAACGGAAGGAGCAAGAACCTGGATGAACTGGAAGCGCGTATGGAAGGAGCCATATTTCAGGAGGCAGGGGATTATTTCCAGACCACTCAAACACTCCAAGTACCTACCAACAATGAGATTATAAACAAATAAACCATAATGCCATGTCTATTTTAATAAAATCATCAAAATAAGTCTAGGATCTTAACTGATAGCCACATTTTCCCCCAGGATGTTATATAAGTAGCACCACCATGCTCAAGAATCCAGTCACGTCCCTTCTCCATATCCCCTTCTCCATCATTAGGACCCTCCCCTAGCAACCTTAGAGTAACATAACACAAAACAGAGCCAAACATTGTGCTAGGACCTTCAATATGCAAACCCCACCCACCATCCTTGTTCTGCAGTTACATCTAACTAATTAATTACGGAAAAAAAACTCATTGATTAGTGTGAAAGATAGAGTGAAGTTGTTACCTGATGATTATAAAGGTAACGGCGCATTTCCTTTTTATGTTCGTCGGTTAAGACTGCATTCAAAGCCCCGGTGACAGACAGAGTAATAACCTGTTTAATCATCATTATGAATGAAAAGTGAAAACACACAAGTTTTGAATAGGAGAAAAAGTGTAAAAAATTTTACCAATCCAGGCATAAGAAACATGGGACCTCCATAATCTCCTGGCCAGTGTCCATCATGACTCTGAATAGTTGAATAGAAATTCAATGCCCTTGTTAGTGTCGTCGTGACTGCCTCTTCAGTTACATCCTCAATTTCATTGACTTTGACTTTGGGTAAAACTGGGTTGATAGGGTTCTCTTTTGCAAACTACATTGTTAGAATCAGTGAAGTTAGAAATTCGTACTGAAACAGTGAATTTAGCGAAATATAAAAATGAATTATGAAAACCTGAAGGCGCATAAGCAGATCGTCACTGTGTTTGTGAGTGAAGCGATTATCGTGGAAATTGCGGCGAGCGGTTTCAATATCGTCAAGATCTTGCGGCGATCCGGAGTGAGGATCGAACTCCCATATCTGTCTTCCGACGTGATTGTTCAATGTCCGAAGCCATGGACTACCTCCTTCTGCAACCTTGAGCTTCCACATTTTTGTAAACAAACAGAGAGGTGAGAGAGTGTGGGGATTGAGCAAGTGACAGATCGTTGCAGAAATAGGGAAGGATCTTAACCCTGTAAATATATTCTATGACATTGTCACTAAAGTACACTCCTTTTATGTTATCTAACTAATTGCATTAACTTTTATTGTTGCTTTGAAAAGGAAGGTCATGGCATGGTTACTTTACCATGCCATTATGAGTGGAAAAAATAACATGTATGAATTAACTTATTTTTCTCCACCACTAGTATCCGGTTGACTGGAATGTCTAATCAAGTTCGGGGTTAGTAATGCGTCAAGTGGTTTCAGTTCTCTTATGATCGTAGTTGCGAGAGATTAAACGGTGGTCATCTCTACCAAATTCAACGTCAATCACCATTGAATTGTTCGTGGAGAATTTTTGAAGACTAATTTCTTATAATATTTGTAACGGTGATGTTGATCTTTGTTACGACTGTGCAGGGTAGATTTGCAATGGTTAGCACCCGGACACTCAAGTCAGTTCAAGATTAAAGATGAGTATATTAAAAAGTGGAGATCAGATAATGTATCTTGTTTCGGGTAGGAACTAACTTTTATATATTGAGTCAAGTGGAGTGAATTTAAGGTGAATTGGACCTTTGTTTTTAGGCCTTTGGCCGACACAAAACAATTTCCCCAAAGGCTTTATCGGATACTGAGAGAGGCAAGGAAGCCTTTAGTGTTTTGGCCGGCCTCTAGGATGTGGTCTAGTGTGAGTTAGAGCTGAAACATTCCGAGTCTGTTTGAAACAGTAACGGGAGTAGGCACTTCAAATGCGGTTTTACCACTAAAACATTTCATAGCCTTCTTCTAACACGCGTGGTGACGTGACAAGTTAGTGCATGTAGAGGTTTATAGTGCACTTTAGTGCACTCGAGTTTTCATGTTTTCCCAAAGAAGAATCTAGTCGTTGATTTCTTAACCCATTTCCTTAGCGAATCTAAATTGTTCATCTATTTTCGCCAATAAAAAGGGGGAGTTGACCGTTTTGGTAATTATTTTTTTGCAACCCTTGACATTAAAGCTTATTCACATTCACTATCTTAGTAGACATATTTGCTTCTCCTCTCCTAAGAGCATTCATCGCTACAAGTGTATCTCTTTAATCAAAATATCTACTTCTTCATTCATTTTGCTTCATGAATCTCACACTTCATGTACCTTCCTGAACTCAAGCTTTTTCTTCAACATTTCTTGTTTTCTAGTCGGGATGAGTGATAGTATAAATAATTTTGCGAGTGATTCTGAGGGTGAAACTTCTTCTGCCTCGAGAATGGGGGAGTCTCTTGATTCTCATCTTCCTCCTCTTGATCATAATATGACAATTCTGATTTATTTAAGGGATTTGGGAATTCCCTAGAGGAAGTAGCTTATTCATCTGACTTATTGGAAGCCTTTTTATCGAACATCGGCAGAGAGACGAGTCTCACTGAGTTCCCTATGCCCCCTCCCATCTTAACTAAGGAGGAAATACAAGTCAACTAACAGATGAGAAAACGTGTTAAAAGCTTTGTCCAGCTTCACATGAGGACAAATAATTGTGAACCCAACAATGTTGAAGTGAAGGCCTACTTGGATCTTCGAGACCAGACTCAACGGAGTAAGACTAGGTGGATACCTAAATAATGGGTACTGCATTAATCTTGAGCACAAAGGCGATAATAGAGGTTGTCAAATCATGGTCGGCCATCCTTTGGAATGGTCGGCACTTCTAGTGGGCTCTAATAAAAGGATATGCAATTTTTTTAATTACTGTATGGTTTCTCTATATGAATGCATGCTCACAAGGATATGACTGCAGCTACTTTTCTCTGACTTCGAAATGGTCGTCCCGAAGTACTTATAAGTTGCTCCTTCCCAGATTTATCTGAGGTCCAAGGCCTTTATGAGGGTGTTTCAGCTGTGTGCCGAGCATAAATCCTAGAAGCCTTCCCTCAGATTGTTCCTTAATTTGTTCTACTTTAAGCGCTCTTCTCAAGACAATTTTTGCGACTAAGGGCTCGTTAGTTTCTATTAGGATTATCCTTGTTTGACCCATTCACCCGAGATTGGGTAATTTTCTTGGTCAATTTTTGGTGGTGATTCTCCTTACATTAAAGGTACATCTCACATTGTGCTACTCCTTTTTTGAGTCTTCTCACTTCTGTGGAAGTACATATCTAAAGTATTGGTCCTCATCTCACTTCAATCGGGACGTCTCTTCCTTTTCGCACTAGGTTAAGTCTTTTCCCCCTAACAAGATTATGATGAAGGAGGGACAGTGCTCCTGGTTTCATGCCCCCGACTATGAAAAAGGGTTTGGCCCTAGTGTGGTGCCTCGTATTGAGGTGAGGAAGAGGAAGATTGACACTTATGCCATCGTGAGTGCAGTCATCCGGGAGGAGAGGAAAAGTATATTTTACAGATTCTATGGATAAGCCGCATATCCTCTTTGACCTTTTCCATGCTCAAGGTCTTCAGACTGGGCCCTCTAGCCAAGTTGCGGTGCCTTCTCCTCAGACCACGACTCTTTCCCCTTCTGTTGTTCCCGTCTCAACTATTAAGACCATTACTATTGCTCCCGGGGTTGACCAGTTGGTTACCTATACGACCACTTTAATTGTTGAGGAGACATCTATTGGACATGCGACTTCAGACACAAGAGGGGGGTGAATTATGTGGTTCAAAAAAATATGGTTTTGAAAAACTTTGAATTAAAATCAGAGTTTAAAAACATTTTGAAAATAGTTTTAATATTAGCAGCAGAAAAAATTGCAAAAATATAAACTGGGGAAAGTAAAGAGTTTAGGAGAAGAGAAAACACGAGAATTAGAAAGATTCAGTCAAACCAGGAAAAAAACTTACTCCTCTCCCCAAGAAATGATCTTAAGAATATTCAATCAAATTGAGAGCTTTTAGTAGGTTATACTCATGAACCCTCCTTATACAAGGAAAAGTGAAGTTTAAGGTTAACTTCCAACCAAACAATAGACAACAGAGTGAAATGTTGAACCTTCCTTCTAAACAGTGAATCAAAGCGGTTAGTCTCCTAGTCGTTTCACATCATTAAGATGTTGTCCAAATCTCTTAGAGCTAAATTTTGAATTGAGCCAATCGATTAGGTTAATGTGCCAACCGATTGACAAAGACAAAACTTTGCCCATGGCTATTCTGGCAGCTTCCGACTTATCTGGAAAAACTTTAAGATAGTTTTGAAGATATTTTCTTGAGAAAAATCAGTTTGAAAAGATGTTTTTGTGTGTGTGTGTGTATATTTTAGCCATGCACTTTTACAAGAACACCCTTATGATTTATAAAGTATTCACTTAGACTAATGAAGGTAGGGTTTTCTTTCGTAGACACTTGCTTGAGTTCACTTAAGATGAGGTTTGAGTTTGTATTCCATTTAATTACCATCATCGGATAGTCAAGTCCATCAAACTGTAATACTTAGGTTTGCATATTTATCCGCATAATCGCTTATACTTGATTTGTAAGAAGACATTAGTTGTCATCATCAAAATTTGTTGTCCTTGTTAACGCATATCACCGATAAAATAAGGTTCCACATTCTCCCCCATTTTTGACTACGACATCACATCTCTCAGGGGAGGTGGTAAAAGAAAATAACACATATATGTTTGGAGTAATTAAACTCCCTCTAAGTTAAATAGAGAGTATACTCTACTCCCTCTGAGAGTATACTTCTTCCTATTTGTTGAAATCTAAAGGAGGGTAAAGATGCCTTGTAAAAAATAAATATGAAGATATAGGCAAATAAGGCATTTGCGAAGGGAAAAAATTGATTTTAATAATTGAAGTTAAAAGTACAATAAGGAAATTTTGTGGAAATAAATGCAAAATGAAAAACATAAGCAATTAAGAAATAGATAGTTCATCTCATCATCATAATCCTCCCTTGATACCATTGGTGAGATGAGGTTTCTTTTCTCCACTCTTTTGATGAGCTTGTCAATATTTGCATTAATTTTCCTTTGCTCTTCATGGATAACACTGGGGTGTTAGAGGAGAATGAAGCAAAATCATTGTTTCTTTGTTGTCTTGCTCTTCGTGGTGGTGCTGGGACAAACTCCCGTTCTTGGATATCAAATCCCATTTTTCTTATAACCGTTTTCCTATCTTTGTATGCACAAAATTTGGTTCTTCTTTTTCGAACTCATAGTCGGTGTAGGATAGGATTTTGGTTGTTAGTTCGACGCAGCGTAAGGTAATGTTTTTACTCTTGCTATCTAGCATGTTGTGAAGTACGACATTTTCCCAGTTTTTCACAACTTGGTTTTCCAAAAACCAAACTACATGGACGTCCGATTTTTGGAGGGTGCTATAGTTACCTTTCCTTGGGAAAAACACGTGGTTCATCGTGTAGTGAGCCAATCTACAATTTGGACGAATTAGGCCAGCGTTGAAGGGAGATGGAATTCCAAAAGATGGATCAATGAGGAAAGAATGGGCATGAGTCTCAAAATCAAATTCTTTACCTTCAAGAACTATTTCATCTTAATCTTGCTCCATGAAGGACAGGTTGCACACTTGAGAAAATTCTTCAAAAGACAAAGTGATAAGATGTTTCTTGACATCGGAGATAATGATGCCATATTTGTAGGAGAGATTAGTGTAGAACATTCTCACTAACTCAGGATACCTCCATTGAGATTTTTCAAACACAGACTTCTTCAACCCGACGAAGTTGAAGGTTACCATGAAGGAGAGAATATTGAATAGATCTTCATCCAAGTAGTTAGATACGTATAGTTCTTTTTAAGGTTTGGAGGATTTAGTTCTTTTAAGGCCTTGTGAGGTGATGGTGGATGATTGAGAGAGCTATTGTGTTTCTAATGCAATGTACAATTGAGAAAAATGAGAAATTTACCTCTATATGTAGCTTATGTTAATCGTTTGGAAGAATGTGCCAATCGATTGGAAATGGTAAAATTTGAAAGCTGCTAAAGTCCAACTAACCATTGTATTAATGACTCACCCAACTAGCCGTTGTGGTGAGCTTCAACTTCAAATTTATGAAATTTCACATGATTTAATCAATTACTTTGCTAAGCTTCATTGATAATTCTCTTAAAACTTTAAGCTACAAATCATTCCTGCAAAACACTAACGTTTCACCTTTGATTTAATCGAAATAAACTTATAATATATAAATTAAACAATTGAATCAACCTGACATACGAGTTCACCTGATCCGTTTGTAAAAAAACAAACAATGAATCGGTTGATTTTAATAGGAGGATTAATTTCAATGGAGTAGTTCAAATTTATCTACATAATACAAGTCTAAGGGCCCTGCAGGTTTATTATTCACAAAAGAGAAAGTAATACCTTCTTCCATAATGTACTTTCAATGGCTCGTGACAGTATTAATTATGTGGTTGTACTCTCTTATTTCTATTTACTTATCATATTTGCCTTTAAAAAAAATTTAATTATGTGGAAATTAAATATCAATATTAAAGTCCAAACAATATGGTTGTAACAATATGAATTAAAGTTGGAGTTGTAAGGTTGCGTGTTTTCTCTGCTAAGGATAGTTACATGAAAGAAAAGTCATATTTTTCTTAATGAGGATGCATTCAACTTGGCTGACATTTTAATGCATATGAGGTTGGTTGGCATTGAACTATAACTTCACTCACAAGTTTGGTGTCATATTTTTCTTACAATTATTGGAAGCAAAATGTTTCATGTATATTCGAATACCATTGTGCAAGAATAGACAATTCTCCACATTCCACACACCATGCTAGAATACATCCGAGGTCCAACGAAAATCACAAACGTCTTTACATGTCTACGAGGAACAGCGTTTGAACCTGAAATAGATGCTGCTATTAGGACGCTTATTGACGCGTGTTTTGTTGTTTAAAGGAGATGCTTAAAAATTGGTTTTTTGTTTCAGCGTTAATGTTATGCCGTACAAGGATTCTTGCAACTAATGAAAAACAAAACAAACATGTTCAAGATAAGAATCAATTGCCAACTAAACAAAAACAAATAAAACATTAATATTATTAATAATAATAAGAGACAAACAAGAAGATAACACCTAGAAATGAAAGAGGTTCAGTTTCAATGATGTTGTCTCATTGTCAATCATTTCTATAAAACAATTAGCTTAAAATTTATGCACTTTTTAAATCATGTATTATGATGAATATTCTACTGGCCTGCGTCCTTGTTCATGATATTATAACTCAATTTTCTTAACTATATATGAAAAGTTTACGTCTCGAAGTAATTAGTCCAAGATGTGGAAGCTCAAGTATTCAGAAAGCAAAGAGGGTGAAGAGTTTGTTACAAGTGTGAATAATCACACCGGAAGACAATATTGGGAGTTTGATCAACATGCTGGAGCTGAACAAGAACGAGCTCAAGTGGAACAAGCTCAAAAACTATTTTATGATAATCGTTTCGTAAATAAAAACAGTTCTGATCTCATAATGAGACTCCAGGTATACATACACGCGTAAAACTTAGTATTACACATATTAATACTTATTAGAATGGTTATAACTTTGGTTTTGCAACAGTTTGAGAGGGAAAAAGGTTTAAAGATGAAACTAGATAACAATAAGGTGAAGAAAATGAAGAAGGTGGAATTAGAAGATGTGATAAGTGAAGAAATAGTAAGAAAGACACTGAAAAAAGCATTGAGATGTTACTCAAAGCTGCAAACTGAGGATGGTTTCTGGCCAGGTGACTATGGTGGTCCGTTGTTTCTTATGCCTTCTTTGGTATGTAGTAATAATAATAATAATACCATTCTCATTATTCTTTTGCACATGGTTTTTCTACTGAAATGAATTAGTTATGTGATATAGGTGATAGGATTATGGGTAACTGGTGCCCTTAATGCAGTGTTAACCTTAGAACATCAAACCGAAATGAGACGCTATCTCTTTAACCACCAGAACAAAGATGGAGGGTGGGGATTGCATATAGAAGGTCCCAGCACAATGTTTGGCACAGTTATGAGCTATGTAGCATTGAGATTACTCGGAGAAGAGGTCGACGGTGGAGACGGGTCCATCGAAATAGCAAGAAAATGGATTCTTAATCGAGGCGGCGCCACTTCCATTCCTTCATGGGGAAAACTATGGCTTTCAGTAAGCGTAGTAGTAGTAGTAGTAGTTGTTTAATCAAATGGTACCATCCACCTTATAAATTATAATGAAATCAAAATAATAATGCAATATTATATTTATAGGTACTTGGAGTATATGAATGGAGTGGAGTGAAACCAATCCCTCCAGAAATATGGCTTCTTCCCTACTTTGTTCCTTTCCATCCAGGCAAGAATCTTCTCATTCATTATTCATTCCTATTATTAATTGTACTATATATTATACTATTTAATCATATGCTATTACTCTAGCAGGAAAAATGTGGTGTCACACTCGACTTGTATACCTACCGATGTCCTATTTATACGGTAGACGATTTGTGGGACCTTTCAGTGCCATTGTTTTATCTCTTAGAAAAGAGCTATATACGTTACCTTATCATATACTTGATTGGCACCATGCTAAATACCTATGTGCTAAAGAAGATTTGTATCATCCATCTCCAATCATACAGAATATTTTATGGCCTTTTCTTGACAATCTTGCTGAACCTCTTCTCATGCATTGGCCCTACTCTAAACTAAGGAACAAAGCACTTAATCATGTTATGAAACATATTCACTACGAGGATCAAAACACTAACTATATCTGTCTTGGTCCTGTTAACAAGGTACTTACACTACTAGTTAATTATAAAGTCAACAAGTCATGAAAAATACTAATAAGGTAAAACATATACAGGTACTAAACATGATTTGTTGTTGGTTGGAGAACCCTGATTCTGAGGCATTTAAGTATCACATTTCAAGAATCAAAGATTATCTATGGCTGGCTGAGGATGGAATGAAAATGCAGGGATATAATGGTTCTCAGAATTGGGATGTTGCTCTATCTGTTCAAGCTATCATAGCGACTAAACTTGATCATGAATACGGTTCCATGCTTAAGAGAGCTAATAATTTCTTAAAACTCTCACAGGTAATATTGTACTATTTTCTGTAAAAATTCGTAATCCTATGGAAGAAAAGAAAGTAATTAAGATAAATACATGGATATTGTATTTTGGTTTTGAAGGTAAGAATGAATAGGTCTGGTGATAGTAATAGCTGGTATCGCCACATTTCGAAAGGTGGTTGGCCTTTCTCAACTCAAGACAATGGTTGGTCTGTATCAGATTGCACTGCAGAGGGCTTGAAGGTCACACCTATATTTCAATCACCTAAACTTACTGTTACTGTTTTGAGATAACCATATATAGCAAACTTGTCATTTTCAGGCAGCCATTTTGTTATCAAACTTGTCATTTGAAACTGTTGGGAACGCAGTGGAAACAGAACAGCTCTGCGATGCAGTTTATTTTATTTTATCCCTGCAGGTATATGTTTGGATTTGGAGCGAGCAATTGAAAATTCTAAGCAATTGAATTACCTTCATTTCTAAATTTTCAGTGGATTTATTTTATCATTTTGCTCTTCCACATTGAATATGTTACAGAATGGAAATGGTGGATTTGCATCCTATGAGCTCACAAGATCTTATGCATGGATGGAGGTAAAGTTTGTCTAGTTAAATGAGGAATATTATATATTCAATACTTAAATGATTCAACACTTAATTGGTTTCTGTCACAGAAAATAAATCCAACAGAAACATTTGAAGATATCACCATTGATTATCAGTATGTACCTCATATTGCCACATTTCCTTGTAATAATTCTGTGTCTGTCTATATAACTTGAATTTGTAAACAAAAAAAATGACTCCATTATAGGTATGTAGAATGCACATCAGCAGCGATTCAAAGTCTCACCTTATTCAATCAACGATATCCGTGGCACAGGAAGGCGGAAATAGAGACCTGCATAGCTAAGGCCGCAAACTTCATCGAAAGCATACAGCTAGCGGATGGCTCATGGTTTGGTTTGCTTTACTAGTCGAGTAACTTAATTATTCAACAACATGATTTTAATTTCATAATGTGAGTTTAATTTCATAGGTATGGATCATGGGGAGTATGCTTTACATATGGGACATGGTTTGGAATAAGTGGGCTTATAGCTGCAGGTAAGAGGTACAATGATAGCAAAAGCATAAGAAAGGCATGTGAGTTTTTGCTTTCAAAACAACACAAGGTTTCAGGTGGGTGGGGTGAGAGCTATCTCTCATGCCAATACAAGGTATACTATATAGCATGAATGAACCTTAGTTCTTTCTTTCTATCAACATAGCATAGGTTTTCAGTTTTTAGTAATAAGAGGTAATAAATGAACAGGTATACACAAATCTAGAAGGAGACAAGTCTCATGTAGTGAACACTGCTTGGGCTATGTTGGCACTTATTGAAGCAGGCCAGGTATAGTAAAGTATATAATATGAGCTAAATGCTGAGATTTATTTATAACTAAGAGCATTATCGATATTTTATGGTATAGGCTGAGAGAGATCCGGATCCATTGCATCGTGCGGCCAAGGTTCTGATTAATTCACAAATGGAAAACGGGGAGTTTCCTCAACAGGTAACAATGAACATCTATTGCTATGCAGAATGAGAGAGGAAAAACTCCATTTGGAGTACTTGATCTGATATGATAGAAGTTTTGTATAGGAAATAATGGGAAACTTCAACAAGAATTGTACTATCAATTACTCAGCATACAGAAACATTTTTCCCATATGGGCTCTTGGTGAATATCGAAGTCGGGTACTGAACAAAGAGTCGAGAGCAACTGTATAATAATGAGGTATAGCAACAAATGTGTATATTGTTTTACTTGTAATTCAGTTTCATCTTGTCTTACATTTAACTAATCTGTACCCTTTCAGCTACACAAGTGGCGGTAAATAAAATAAAGCAGGAGGCAAATAAAAAGGACAATAAGAGGTGCAAAGTTTATGTTGAATAAAACAAATAGTGTGAAATGTAAATTTGAATATAATTGATGTGAAATATGTGATACAAAAATTGTGATCCTATGAGGATGAGAAGACCATGTTACAAGAATTCCTTGATGAGATTCCCCATTACTACACTAAACCATAACTAGTGATTATTCAGAAAAACATTGCTTGATCAACAATTACATTACTGAGCTTGACATGATGCAGCAGTGAGTGGTTAAACTCCTGATAAAGGATTAACTTGATATGAAAGTGCAAGCTTCCACAAATCGACCAAAGCCTTTTTCGTCGCAATCACATGTATTCTTACAACCCTAAACATGTCCCAAACAAGAACAACTCACAAGCTCTAAATCCCAATCTAGCATACTATTGGTGAAAGTTTGCATCTTGAGAGTGTATTTATCTTAAAATCTCATATTTAAATTCCGCTAGTTACAAACAATTGATATATAAGACCGAGCAAATTCATACAAAATTTTACTCTAACTTCCATGTTAGATTAAGAGAATTTTTCCCTAAAGTAAAATGCAAAAATAAGAGAAAAAAGCTCAAGGTGTTTAGATTCTAAAACCCAAACACTTAAAAAAAATGCTCCAAAAAGCTTTTGAGAGAACTGAGAAGAATTTAAAAAATAAGAAGTTTGAGTGAAAAGTCAAATGAATTCAAAATAAAAAGTAAAAAAGAGATGTATTCCTATGTAGTCTATAACTAACCAAAAATACCAATGTAGTCTTTGAGAATCTCTTAAAATAAATCAAAATAGTTCTCTTTGTTGCACTTTTTAAATACATTATAGTGTCTATTAGAAGCTAATTTAACGAATATTTGAAAAAAAATTATGCATTTGTTTCAACATTACCCACAATTTTTTTTTGAAAAAGTAGAGTCAATTAACTTCAAAAACAAATTTTAAAACCAGAAAACAAACACAGTTAAGTACTATATCAATTTGATATTTTTCTTTATTATTAAGTGCCAAATACATCATAATATTTATCCCGGAACAAATCTATATATGTATTCAAATGATATAAAAACGAATACACTTTCAAATTTTAACACAAACTTAGATTGATGCTTTGCAAACCATCTTCTGCTTACAAAAAAAATGTAACATTCATTATCAACTGCAGAAAAAGAGTCCAAAGCAACTGCATGATAATCGGGTAAGCAAATGTCTATAATGTTTTACTTTCGGTTTTTGTAATTCACTTACTTGCATTGAACAAATCTCTACCATTTCAGCTACACAACTTCCAGTAAAGATACACAAGCAAAATGCGTGCAGAAAGAGCAGTAAAATTTATATTGAATACAGCATTGACGGGAAATGTAAATTGCAATTAAATTGTTACAAAATTTGGCCTCGTCATATGAGGATGAATTATACCAGACTATTTTTACCTCGATACAAAATTCCTCCATTAGTTTCCCCATAAAAATTTAATAAATCAAAGTAGGAAACCTCCTACACACCAGTTTTAACCAACTTTCCGCTCATCAGATTCCTCCATCAATCCAAGCATCAGTGGAGAACAAATATATTTCTACCCTGTTTTCATTTTCTGCCTAAATTTTCACTTACAGAGTTGAGGACTCTTCAAGCATGAATTTGGGAGTTACTTAGAAAAGCAACCACACACCTTGTACTTTGAAACAACTTATCTACCCTCTGCCATACCATGCTCTGAATATCTAGGAGTTTCCTTGCTTTTTCTTGCAAGTGTGAATGTTTTCTAATTGTCTCGCCATGTATCTGCCAAGATGAAGAAAAATAGTAAATATACAATCAGGAAAAAAATCACATTCATTTGAGCTTCTATAAACAACTAAAGTGGCCAACAAGAGAAGTCCCATACCTTTAAAAATAGCCTGATGACAGCTTGTAGAAACTCAAAATTGTTTCGGGAGGAGAGCTCAAAAATAAAATAATCCACCAGCTGTTCAATCCATACCAACTCAGGTCTCTTCTCATCTTCTTCCTCATCATTGTCATCATCATCATCATCAATGATCTGAAGCATTCGGAGTTCCATATCTAGAGTTGATGGAGATAATCCTTTGATATAATCCGTGAATGCTCCATCTGCAATATAGAATGTTAAATCCTAACAATACAATTTTCAGAAAAGAAAAAAAAAATTCTAAGTGTTATATGCAGTGCATATTTATCAACCCAGTGAAATAGTTTTATCACTTTAACAAACAAAGGCTCAGAGACAGACAAATTTATTTTGGAATGACTAAACACCAGCTTTTAACAAAAACAAAAAACATGTCTTTCACTCGAAAATGAAATTTGAAGGATGCAAATAGTTTCGAAGCATGATATAATTGACTGTAATTAACATATGAGATGCAAATAAGAATGAAAAGTAGCATTCTTACAACTGTCTGAATCCTTTGTGGATTGAAGAAGATGCAGAAAACGGGATGATGGTGTATCTGGTTTTGTTTTGCTCATTTGCTTTTCATTGTTTACTCCATCATTCTCCTGTACTGACCCCTTCTCGGGCTCAAACAATATTTCCCCTGAGAGCAATGGAACTGAAGGCAGGAAGAACGGAGCCTTTTCAGGTTTTTTGGGAGGCTCAATAGGTTTATTGCGAACCTGGAATTCATAATTCATGGTTCAACAAACAGAACAAACTAAATGTCATTCAAGAGCATAACAGAAAACAAAAGAAACATAAAGAAAAAGGAAGAAAATAAGGTTCAAACAGAAATTCTTAGTATGATCAAGAATTAATTATGAGTGGTAGTAGAAGACCTTTATAATGTCCAAATTGATCAAGCTTTGCCACTGGCTCTTGGGCAGCAATGAAAGTGTAACCAAATCGGGTATTTGCTTATCTTGAGCTTGGAATGCCGGAGATTTCGCCGGAGCATCTTTAGGTTGAGAAGCATTCACCAGCTCACCAGAATGCTCAGCTTGAGCATCTTCTGCGGAGGAGATAGATGGCAACTTGACACTCACAACCTCTTTTCCACTTGCATATGAATCAATAGTTGAACTACTAGAGAACATTGCCTGGCTTACCCTGATAAAATTTCTCAATATCAGAAATTGTTTTAAATTAGTGCACTCAACTTCATTCTGAAATTTATAGAACCATAGATACATGCAATTTAATATCGAATAAATTACAACGGAAACACTTGTCCCATTAAAGATTGTTTGCACCTTTCAGAAACTTAATAAAATAAGCATCTGTTCGATAGTGAAAATGTTATATAGACAGTGTTGCCTTCGTGTCTTCATTCAAGAAAATGACTTTCACTTGCAAGAGGGAATCAGTTTCCTCATCTTACAGGATCATTTGCCAAAAACCACAAAAGAATACATATTTTCTGCAAAATTATACTCAATGAATAAAGAATACAAAAATTTGGAAACTTACCACAAGTATACCCCATTTTGATCAACATGGGTAGTTGCTAATATATCCATGTTTGGGGACAGAGATAATGCTGTGATAGGCACATCAACTTGTATAGCATCTATCTGTCTAGCTAAGATCACATCCCAAATTCTAAGACTTCCATCCATACTGGACGAGAGAAGCCATTTCCCATCCTCACTAAAGCATAAATCTGTTATACGATCTGTGTGACCTTCAAATTTACGAACAAGTCTGAGAGCCACGACATCAAACAATCTGATCGTTAAATCATCTGCTACTGTAGCCAGGAGACCTGAAATTCATTATGACCCTTTAATCACTTCAAGGCTCAAGCATATAAATTATAAAGTAAGAATTTATTTTCTTCTATTCAGAGCTCACACACATTATTATTTAACAAAAAAGAATTAGAAATTTACAAGCAGATCGATACAGGGATTTAAAAACTAATGAATATTCAGATTACCATTATAACGATGGTAAACAATCTTAACAACAGAACAACCAATCTCCCATCTGGATTTAAGACTCCGTCCTTTGAAATCCCAAACCTGCAATGCAACCCATAAATGAGAATTCCTAGTATAAATAGCAATGCTAATCAAAATTTTCTGATTGTTAATGAACCTTTATATCTCCGTGATATCCTGCACTAATCATGACAGTATTTGTTGAGTCACATGCAACCCCAACCACTTCACTGTCATGAGCACAACTTCTTGATTCTGACATGTCAATGTAAGCCCCCCTATTAATTCCTGATTGAAGGTTAAACTTTTCAATCCAACCACCAGCTGTCCCTAAAATGGCAAAATTGCCACAAGCACTAATGGCACAAGCCTGTTTCAATATGAAAGCAATATTCAGCTAGCATCTACAACTCATTCAAAATGCCTATTAAAAAATGACACACTGAAAGGGAAATGCGGCATATTTAGTATTTAAGCCACACGTCCAACAGTTTTTTCAATATAAAAAGGAAGTAGAAGAAACAAATTGAGTGGCCAGCTAAAATAGGTAGACCATTTCATGCATACCTTCTATGAAAGCAGAAATTGATAGAAATCAGAAAGAAAAAAAAACTCAGTGAAGATGAATTCCTAACCTTTACAGGCGTTGGATTTTCAGGGCATGGATTTAATATATGCTCTCCAAGAACAAAATTTTGAAGTCTCCACACATATGCTTGAGCAGTATCCATATGACAAGTAACCACATTGCACCAATCACGCTCTCTAATTTCAGCTGAAGTTTGCACAAAGAAATAAGTGAAACATCTTACATAACTTTCTCTTATAAACCAAGGCCTAAATGGTTCAAATGCAATACTGGACAAATTTCATACATACAGATGTTTCCAATGCATAAAGACAAATTTTTAACGAGTTTTCTTGGGATTAACAACTGATTTGGGGCAAAGCACATGGTCCTTTAAAAGGTGTTTCCTTAACAGATAATATGCAGAGGGGTTGGGCAGCGTTGATATGATGTTTTCTCTTTTTCCGTGTTTATTTCCTATTTGTGCTCAATTACTAAATATTAATCAAACTAGTTAGAATGTAAGACAGATACAATTATCATTTACCAATTCAATTCTTTGTAAGCATATACATATCAAATGCTAACCAGCCATATTTTTGATAAGTCAATTCCCAGAAACAATTACTTAAAGTCATTGGATTAAACTCCATGTATGAATACCAAGAAAGAACTTACTTACCGCAATCAAAAGCAATGACAGGCTTCAATTTTATTTCTTCCTCCTGTACACAGGCATATACACACATGAGAAGTAGATATAATGTACATTAAAACACGTAAGAGACGATGTACAGATTTTGAGTTTACAAAAGAAACAATTACTAGGTATTAAGCAGCTATAACAAAGTGCACCATAATCATTTAATTGAGTAAGGTCAGGTTGAGTAGAAAAATGGCAGATGTGATCAATAAACATAATACTTCATTTATGAAGAAAGAAACAAATTAGAGTACAATATATTTCTTAATCCCTCCCTACCCGTGCTGCATATAGCAAAAGACATTATTACCAGATTATTAACAATAATTATAAACTCTATTTTTAGTGACTTCCAAGTTTGAGCACAACATACAACTATCATGAATATGAAATAGCATCCTTGTAAAGAGTTTTTTAGTGAACCAGACATTACTCTGATTGGTCATGCAGGTGAGTGTGTAACCAAAACAAAACCTTCAAAGTTTAAATATGAAATAGCAAGGGAGGCAGATCAATGCCTTCTTAAGATCTGTAAGGAAGCAAAAAATTCAGAATGAGAACATCGCCAGTCATACCTTAACTCTCAGCTTCTTAGCACGTTTAGAAACATGGCGTTGAGAAAGCTCCCTACTTTGTTGATCCTATTAAAATTTCAAATCCATTAATACATCAGTAATAAATATGGAGAAAGATATTGAGTAGAAAATGATTACACGCTGCAAACATACACAAGATTAGGCCATTAAATGTAGCCAATAAAAAAGAGTAGGATATGTGTAAGCATGTCAAAAGGCATTTGAGGGAGCAAAGGCCATAGAAGACTAAATGTACATAATTAATACTCCACCCTTCTCATTATAGTGAAGCAGTTAGGCAGATAAGTTATTTAAATAAATGAAGGTATTGTTGGAAAATAATAACAAATAATGATTTGGCATTAAAAGTGACAAATAATTTGAGACAGAGAAATATTCCAAAACGGCACACTTAATATGAGGCTGGGTATCTGAATACACATAAGCATTAGCCTATTGCATCTAAACTTTCTAAAGAACTCAGCAAAAATACAAAAGAATACTACTCTGCACTCTTGCCAGAGTAGTCGACTAATATTTAAGTAATAAACCTAAAGTACTACTTTGAGTGTAAAGTGCTACTCCAACTCAAATACTCTCATTAGAAAACATTAAAAAGGCCTAAATTGTACGAGGCATTTAGATGACTATAACCTATCGATTATAAAAATCCTGAACAAATGACATTTCAGTTGATTACAACCAAACTGAACAGAACAAAATTTCCAATGAATAGAGAAGGCGTTATGTAAATAAACTATGATATGACTAACCTGTATAACAGAGAAAAGGCGAAAGGCTCGATCCTGGCCAGCAGAAAGAATATGTCTTCCATTGGCATAAAACCTGACATGGCAAACTGGAAGTGTGAGATTTACAACCATTGTGTAATACGATGACAATATCAAAAACGCATACCCTAATTCAATCCAAATACTTGAAAAAAAGTTGTCAAATGGAAAATAAAAAACAACAGTTAATGGCGTAGAAGAAGTTGTTTCGATTTCTACAATGATTAACATTACACAACAAAGTTAAAAAAAATATCCTCATAAACTAAGATCCAGAAAATAATTATTACTTTATGCAGAGGGGAGGAGCACTATGCCCACTTCGAAAGCGCAAAAGGCGAGGGTCACCATCACTTGTGTCAAAAATCCACATCTGAGAAAAAACAAAAGCCATTCTTTCATGTTCAGGCAAAATAGAAAAGTAAAAACATTATAAACATATATCCACACCAAGCAAAATCAGGCACTACAAATGAAAATTTTAAAAAATATTATTTACAAAAATGGATTGCCTTAACTATATAAAACAAAAAGTAGTTTAGGTGCAACATTTAGCTCAATTAATGGAGGGAAAATCAAAATAGAAAAAAAATATGAGCATGTGTATCAATAGTAACAAAAATCTTACTTTAATAGAGTTGTCTGTCGATGAACTCATTAGCACTGGCTCATTAGCAAAAAAATGTAGTGAAGTTATGACACCATCATGAGCCTCTCTTACAACTGAGTGGAGCCTTTTCTTTTCTAAATTCCAAATGCTTATAACACCAGATGAACCTCCAGAAGCCAGAAGGGGTTGTCCATCTAAAACAGATAATCCATTAAATAACACAGAATAACATAAAGAGACACAGTTCTTCAATTTAATTTTGTCATGTGTGATGCATTCTTATTCTTAATTCTTAGTATATTCTTTTAGATAGAAGTCAACAGATCAGTTTCACCAACATGAAAATTGCCAGCCTCATGATTAATGGTAGAAGAAAGAAAATCAAAAAGTGTGACTACTGACATAATTGTCAAATTCTCGAATAGAAAACACAAAACAAAGTTAATTTGACTCTGAGCCTTCAAAATAAAACATTTAATAATTAAATTGGCACCTCATTCAAATTTGCAGAAAGTTAGCATGCAGAAAAAAAATCACCTAAAGTTGGAGGGGAGCAAAATCTTTCTTCACTTAATTTTGGCATCCCTCCAACATTAGGAGAATTTAGAGAAGAGAGCAGATGTTTTTACAAAATTTTAAGCGATAGACTAAAACATCCTGGCATGGAATATGACATAATTGATGTAAAAAAACAACTTAGCAATGTCCCTCCATTAAAATTCCTCCCTTCTTCTCAATAAAACACAATATCTTTTCGAATCCCTCCCCATCCAACCCCTCCCATCATTTGAACCAAGCACACCCTATGTACTGCATTAAAAGCTAATGGAAATCTTAAAACCAATTAATCCTTTTAATTTCAATTTCAATAAATAAAAGACAAATATATTTTCATGTAGCATAAGACAGACAATTAGCAAAGAAATATAATATCTACAACAAAATTATTACATGCAGCAAGTATAGTGAATTAAAAAATTTAAATGTTGCTCGGTCCTACCAGTGCTGAAAGATAAAGCAGTAACAGAACCACGCGTAGAATGTGTAAACGTAACCAATTCTTCATCATAACGTATGTTATGAACATGGATCTTCCCATCTGCACAGCCAACTGCGACAACGTCTAGAGCAGGGGACGAGACACAACAAGAAATAGGTGAATCCCATCCTTTAAACTCAAATATTTTCTTCTTTGTGCTAATGTTCCAAAGCTGCATAGAGCCTTGCTCACTCCCAATAAGAACCTGTTTACAGTGGTCTTTGTTTTAAGTTTAACCAATACAATATCTATATGAATCTCTGACATTGGAAAAGATATGTTCACCTTATTTAGGTAAGTATCTGGATGCATAATACAAGTCGGGGTAAAATTCGGATCTAACACAATATGACCAACGGGAGCAAGGTTGTCCTCGATTCCCTTGAACGCCCACAAGAACATGTTGCCCTCAGCATCAAGACTAACAATATGTTCTCCAAACAACAGTAGCGACTTAACCTTAGCATTATGGCTACTCCAAGTTGCAACCTGAAAACGTAGCAAATGTTAAAATTCCCAAATAATAAAATGCTCCAAAATAACAAAACAAAAACGTAAAAACATCGAAATGCACAGAACCTGGTGAGCTCTCTTGAAAACACCAATGTTGTTTCCATATGCAGCAAAAGTATAATCACGATAGGAAGCAAGAGCACCAATCTTCTTAGGAAGTTGAGGACCTTATTGCACAATTAAGCGTAAAAACTCAGAAAAAAAATTAAAATATAAACAAAAATAAAAATGAAGTTTGAAAAAAAAAAAAAACAGAGTGTTACCAACTACAACCAAAGTGAGCTTTGCACACTGCAGAAATCAATTGAAAGTTCAAATGATGAGAAGCATAATATATATATATATATCAAAAACAAATAAAGGAACAAAAAAAGGTGAGTGTTGTTACGTTGAAAATCTGAAAAGCCTTTCCAACACTGACAGTAACAAAAGCTTCAGTGCCGAGCCTCTGAACGGTGAAGGGGACGCCGCCGGCGATACATCCGATGGCTCTGTAAGGTTCAAAAATCCCCATTCTGCTTCAACTGATGATACGTTTTTAGGGTTTTTGATTCATAGTTAGGGTTTTTGCTGATATATTTTTATTTTTAATTTTTAATTTTAAATTAAACTAACGGACACGTGGCAAGTTATAAGACGTTCGATCTATCGGACGGTTCAAATGGATCCAAAGGTATGGTTCTTTCCCGCTACAAACGTAGACAATCCCGATCCTTTCTTCTTCTTCGCTGCAAACACTAGAGACTCGTAATCTTTCAATTTTTCAATTTCAATTATCTTCGCTGCATTTGTAATCGGAAATTATGGAAGATTCGAACTCCGAGACACCGACATGGGAAGAAATCGAGGTTTCAGAGAGGTGATTTTTTCTTCATTTTTCTTCTGTAACACAAAATATTAGGGTTTTGTTATTGATGATACTTTCAATGATGGTTTGTTTTGTAGCTATCTTGTTTGCTCCATGTATGAACAAGCTGCATTATTAGCTTCCTCTATTTTAAAACGCTTTCCCCGTGATTATGATCATAGAGACACTGAAACTCAGGATATGCTTCAATCAACTGCTATGGTCCTCATTCAAGCATTCAATCAGCTTGGCAGGATATCGGAAATTCTTGATCAACTTAGAATGTATTTTGTTTCGCTAAAAGCTATTCCTGCACAAGTGCTCCTTACTGGGTATGGTTATTTGCTTTGCTTTGTAGTTTGTTGCTAAAGGATACTGGTAATACACTATTGCTGAAACTAGTGTTTGTGTTTTTTATTTTTATTTGGTTCAGAGTTTGTTTTCAAATAGCGCAAGGTTCTGCTTTGGGTGTTCGGGAATTTCTTGAAGAATTTCTTAGTGGATGGACTCTTGGTGATGGGCAATATGATGCTGTAATTGCAGAAGCAAATGTAGAGCATGGGAGTAGTTTAGAAAGGCATTTTGTTCTTGGAATTGATGAATATTTGGAAGTTGTTGAGGTTTATGCCATCACACTCATTGCAACGGTTCTAGAAGATGTAGATCTTGCAATTTCCTGGGTTGAAAATGCTCCGTTGCCTGAGGAAAATCGACAGGTAAGAGTGTTCTTTGCAGATTATGTTTTTAAGTAGTTCTGTCAAAAAAAAGTTTGTAAGTAGTTCTTCAACGACATTAATGGCACATGTGAAATGTCAATGGTGTTATCGATGCGATCAAGTAGGAACTGAGCATTAAGTTATCATTATGCACATATCATATCATATGCTTTTATTTTATACCGATTGCAAGAACCAAAATCAATGGTTGTTTCTAGTGTTATCGTTGCTCTTTGTTCTCGTTGTTCTCCGTGCATATGTTAGTGGAAGGTAAGTTTCATTGAGTTGATTAAAGACTCGGATTTTATTTTTGGCTTGTAAAGTCTAAAACTTGAAGCATGATAACAAATGTTACTTTGTGTATTACCGTCTCTGACCCTATAATTTGTTTTTTGTACATATCTTTTATTTTGTTTTTATCGGCCTACCTTGGATATATGATATTTATTCTTCTCTATATTACTGCTCAAAGCCTGATAGTGAAAGTAGCTCAACATTTATAAAAAATAACTTTTTATAAAGAAAATATGTAGTGTGGTTATTTTGTTGCCAAGAGTGATTATTATTTCATTCATTATAAAAACTTGGTGCCCAGCAGATTGAACTCGTAAATATAACAAGTTAACAACCATTCTCTGCAATGTAACAGGAAAACTAGTTTTTAATATTTGAAAATTCATGCTTTTTTTAATATCAATTTGTTAGTCCTAAGATGCGATTTTCCCGTGCATTTACTAAATATTGGCATGTCATTGAATTCATAGGAACTTCTGAGAAGGTTACACTCTATGCACTCTCTTAAAAATACCATTTTGTCTCAAGTTTCCTCTCTACAATCACCTACAACGGCTTCAAATAACAATGAAACTTATTCGTTGAAAGAATTACACGATAGTAGAGGATCGCCTGAAGCATTGAAAGGCAAGTATGCCGACAATAAAATGTATAGGTCCAAAGATGGAAGGACAAAATTGTCTGAACGAATAGAGACATGTTTCTGGTGTTTCCGTTCTATTAATTTGAAGTTTGGTAATATGGAGTTTGTTGTACCTAGTGGGAAGATTATGCTTGGTTGTTTGATCTTGTTTGTCTGCTACGTTATCAAAAGAAAGCAATCTACTTTGAAAAGGTAATCACTTGAATTCTTGGCTCCCTAATAGAATCTCATGTCCATATCCTCCCACATTAGAATCTCATGTCCAAATGGCTAGTGGACTACCTTTTATGGAACTCATCCTTATTTAATTTATACCAATAACTTGATCAGTTCATGCATAACTTCTATCTACAACTAGTGGGCTGTTATTGTGAAAGTGTTTTAGTGCATACTTAGGACAGATGAACTGCTAGATTGTGAATGGGAGCTTCTGAGTTGTTCTTGTTGGACCCTTGGTCACCGCACTTTATGTACTGTTACCAAAACTTGTTGAATGGATTTGTAAGACCAAAACCAAATTCAACAGAATTTGCTCTATTTCCTTCAAGGGATTACGTTTTTCTGAATATAGTCACTTTTCATGTTTTAGGACTGTAAGAAGACATGTGGTCGCAGTGAAGAGGGCTTTGGTCGATTTGTGGCAGCTTGCATTTTCGTATCAAGTTAATCCTTTAGCCGCTGTTGAACCACTCGCTGCTGCAACACGTCAAGGTCAGTGATGAAGTTGTTGATCAAGCATGACCTTGAAGACTGTGTCATAAGTAATCCTTAGAATACCATCTTGACAATCCTTCTCCTGGAAGAGGCAATATATTGTTTACAAAGGTGCTTGCTTAAGCTGATCAATAAAGTCCTGAGAAATTATGTACCTTGAATATGTATGAAAATTTGTACATAATAAATGCATTTTGCTATTTTCTATATAAGGAGTGCTCGAGATTTGTGCTCTCGATAATCTTTTATTTATATAAAATATCACAAATGCACTGTAGTGATCAACAAATTGTTTTGCTATCAAAATAAATATACTGTTCTGAACTTTTGAATCTAGGTGGTTGAAGTTGTAGCTGTTAAATTGTTATGTTTTGTATAAATGTATGTTGTACATGAAGTATATCAAATCACAATTGTTTATTGTATAAGCTAAGTAGACTAAGGAGAAACTCCTAAAGAAAACGGTTATGGATTTTGGGAGATTTAAGAATTATCATCCTTTTACTTTACCATGGCTACAGAAAGCTGCAAAGGAGCGTGGTAGCTTTGGCTTATGCTGTAAACCTCGTTTAGATTTAAAAATAATTAAAATATGCTATCTAATTAAAGTTTTAAGGTTTAATTAAAATAGGTTTTTTAAAAAGCTTAAACTTAATTTTTTTTATTAAACAGATCAGGTTAGGCTTAAAAATTTGGTCCTCTTAATTTTTTCTTCAAACAATGACTTTCATAATGTTTTTTGTCAATACATTTGATCCTGGCATTAAAATAAATTATAGGTAATAATATACGAAAGGATTATAAATAAAAGATAATATTTCTTATGACTTTTTATTTATATATAAGAAAAAGTTGTGTTAACAAAATTGATAGATAAGGGGTGACACAACTTTCTCTTATATTTAAGATTAAAAGGAGTATATTTATAGGAACAAAGTTTGAAATAAGTTTTAGGATCTTATAATTGGACTAACCATATGTGTTACTATAATTTTATGTGTATTGTTTGTGGTAATTAAAGGCTTTCCGTGCATTTCTGGTGTGTGATCATGAAGACACACATTTGACATGCCTTTCCCATTCTTCATCTGATGCAAAACAAACAAGAAAATAATAAATAATTAAAGGACTAGGTCAATTGATTAATTAATTAACCTCACTCTATGGATCTCTCAATTAATTAAACAAAAACAAAAACAAAAGAAAAGAAACAACCTTAACCAACCAACCAACCTTGTATGCATGTGTTCTATTATTAGCTCTGTATCTTCCTGCTTCCTGCGTTTCTCTCTTTCTCTTCTTCCATCTCAAAAATGCAACGCCATCTCTCTCCACCTTCCAAAACGGTTGTTGATCAACCTCACTAACATCTCATCATCCTTCTAGTGCAAGTGCGTGTGCATCATGTGCATGGCCTTCACTACATCATTATTATGGCACCAAAACTCTTCATCACTTCTTTAACCATCTTCTTTTTTTCTATTCTCATCAAAATTTCATCTTCTATTTCAGATATAGATTCTCTCCTCAAATTGAAAACCTCTTTTCAAAACACCGACGCTGCGTTATCGTCATGGAACACATCTATCCCTCCGTGTGATGGTGATAATGCTAATTGGTCAGGTGTTCTTTGCTATAAAGGACATATTTGGGGATTCAAACTCGAAAACATGAACCTTAAAGGCACCATCGACGTTAATGCAATCAAGGATTTACCTTATATCAGAACCATTAGTTTCATGAACAACCAATTCGATTCACCCTGGCCCAACCTCAACAAACTCTCTGGTCTCAAGACCCTTTTTCTTTCCAATAATAAATTCTCTGGCGACATTCCCGATGACACGTTTAAGAGCATGCAATGGTTGAAGAAAATTCATCTGTCTAACAACCAGTTCACTGGTCCTATTCCATCTTCCCTTGCTTCGTTGCCGAGGCTCATATCCTTGAAGTTGGATGGAAATAAATTCAGTGGTCCTATTCCTCAATTTCAACACACTTTTAAATCATTCAGTGTAGCAAATAATCAATTAGAGGGTCAAATACCTGCCACCCTTAGCAAGATTCCAGCTTCATCTTTTTCTGGTAAGACATATGTTTGGTTTAATTAAGCACTCACAACATAAGCTTTTATATATAAGCTATGTGCTGAACAAATTGTTTTCATAATATCTTTCAAAGAGTTTTACAAGTACTTACGTTACTAGATAAGTTCAAATTCAAACATGCTAATAGTAATCAATGAACTGATACGAAAAGAGGGTCAGCGCAGGTAATGAAAAGCTGTGTGGAGCCCCTTTAGGAGCATGCTCATCCCAAAAGAAACCGCCATCACCATCATCATCATCTTCATCATCACCATCATCATCCATAAATGTAAACAGTATTGTGGTTGTGGTTCTTGTTAGTCTTGCATTGCTTGTGATTGCAGCAGTAATATTATTTTTCCTTATTAGAAGAAGAAAAAAAAGTGAACAAGGAGCAATAGCAGATGGAGGAGGAGTAGGTTTAATTGGCAACACCAGCAGCAACAACACTGTGGATAGTAGTAGTATTCAAAAGAGAGGACCATCATCATCAAATAATATTAATATTTCAGATGATCCGGGAGGTTCAATACGGTCACGCGGAAGCAGCAACCACAGTAGCAGAAGAGAAGAAATGAAGTTATCTTTTGTTAGGGAAGAAGCATCAGAACAATTTGATTTACAAGATCTTTTGAGAGCCTCTGCTGAGATATTAGGAAGTGGCTGTCACAGTTCATCTTACAAGGCTGCGCTATTGACCGGCTCCACCGTTGTTGTAAAAAGATTCAAAGAGATGAACAATGTTGGTAGGGAAGAGTTTACAGAACACATGAGAAGATTAGGAAGGTTGAATCATCCTAATCTCATTTCTCTCTTAGCATACTACTACAAAAGAGACGAAAAACTCTTCATTACCAACTTCATTCACAATGGCAGCTTAGCCGTCCGTCTTCACGGTACATGCTTCCCAATCATAGAATATAGATTTTCAATATTTTTCTCACGACTAATACAATATATAATGAATGAAAACGACTAACTAGTGTAACTAACTTTTACATCTGATACAGGATACCAAGCTATAGGACAAGTAAGCCTTGATTGGCCGAAGAGGTTGAAGATTGTGAAAGGTGTAGCACAAGGTATTGAATATTTGTACAAAGAGATGCCGAACTTGATTGCGCCTCACGGTCAACTTAAATCTTCAAATGTTCTATTGAGTGAGTCTATGGAGCCTATACTAACAGACTATGGATTAATACCTGTGATAAACCAAGATATTGCTCATGAAATAATGGTTGCATACAAGTCACCCGAGTATTTGCAGCATGGGAGGATCACTAAGAAGACTGATGTATGGAGTCTTGGTTTACTCACTTTGGAAATTCTAACTGGAAAATACCCTGCTAATTTTATACAACAAAGCGAGGTGAGTTTGGCGAATTGGGTTGATTCAGTTGTGCAAGAAGAGTGGCCTAGTCAAGTGTTTGATAACGATATGGAGTATAGTAGAAATAGCGAGGGAGAGATAGTTAAGCTTTTGAAGATCGCATTGGCTTGTTGTGATATGGATGTTGATAAGAGATTAGATTTAAAAGAAGCTGTTGACAGAATTCAAGAGGTACAAACACAAGAAGATATTAATGAGGAGGATCTGTAGTGAATGAGTCTCCAAAATCAAGATTCGTCACGTTTCTTGGGAAGGAAGAAATCAGTTTTTCTTCATGAATGATTGAATGAGGGTTGCCATAAGCATATCTTGGATTGTATCATATGATCTCCCTTAAAAAACACATGCAATGCCATGGCAGGATTGAATGAATGATGGAAAGCAATGGTGTTCATATGCATGCATGCATGTGCATGGTTGTAATTGTATCTCTGTTACATAACTGGGTTTCAATGTTTGAATTTTCAATCTGTTGATTGATTTTTTTCCAGTGTAATAATGAGGTGAGATTAAAGGAGAATGTATTATATGAGGGGAACAAGAGCTTAATGCCAATCATGAAATGAGATGTACTTGAGGTTGAATCGATACCTTTTTTTTTGTTCCAATGCACACACAACATAACATATACCATTGTCGAGTCTCAAAACTTTGATCACTTCTTTTTCTATCAGCCTGCGCCTTCATCCATTCTTGCACTCTTAGGAAGTGGCCTCTTAACTACGACAAGGCTTCATTTTGATCTATTAATTCTCGCTACACATATTTCACCCTTGTTTCACTATGTATCCATTGTGTTATGACCAGTGACTTTCCCTGTATACAATTTTAAACGGAGTTTGATTACTGGTAGAATGGTTTTGATGATGACTCTGATGTTCAGTGGAATCATGTTGGTTGATCCATTTTTTGACCGTGTTAATTTCTCGTGATATCTTTCCAACGGTCTCTATTGATGCTACTTATCCTGAAATTATCTAAAGCCTCGTCAAGGAGAAGATTCAAGACTTTAATGTTGTGTTTTGCTTATGCTCTTTAAACTTTAATTTTTTGTAAAAGAAAATGTCTTTGAAAATGGTATAAGGGGACCGGTCTATTCAACTTCCCTCCCTCTTCTATCCTGTTTCATCCTCATATTCTCGCCCAACGTTCTCTATATTTGTTAGGGTTTAACCACGCCATGATATCACCCTTATTTCCTTGTTTGTCCCTTTCCTTTGTAGATGTGTTGTCAACATCAAAATGGATTAGAATATGGATCTATGTGCTTAGTGGTATTGCAGTTATGATGTCTTGATCCTTTGAGTGATCAGAATGGTTTTGATGATAAGTCTGATGTTGAGTGGAATCATGTTGGTTGATCCTTTTTTGACCGTGTTAATTCCTCGTGATATCTTTTCAACTGTCTCTAATGATACTATTTATCCTGAAATTATCTCAAGCCTCGTCAAGGAGAAGATTCAAGATTTTAATGCAGAGTTAAAGTAAAAAATAATGTAGCAAGGATCTTGAAACTTCAAAGTTGTGAAAGAGAGAAAGGGTGAAAGTTTGCTTGGTTGATCGTGCGTTTAGCACAGTGCATGTGTGACCAGAGTATTATAAAATGGCGGAGTAACTCATAAGTTACTAAGTCAACTCTTACACACTAAAAAAAAGTTTTTTGAGGACTCGCTCTTTGATAAAATCACCTAAAATGTTTTGTTTTTGCATATAGCTAGTTGATTACATACTCAAATAATCAATTTTGTGTGAAAATTATGCTAAATATTCTATTTACCAATAGTTCTAGTCGATAATCTCAATTGTAACGCCTCATAATCAATTATTAGGATTGATAGTCACTTAATAACGATGCAATTTGAAAATTTTCCATTTTTTACTACATAATCGATTATTGAATATGCATAATCGGTTGTTCAATTATTGAAAAAAATTCATTTTTAACTGCATAATCAATTTAACTACTTTAATGATGCGTTATATATATATATATATATATATATATATATATATATATATATATATATATATATATATATATATATATATATATATATATATATATATATATATATATATATATATATATATATATATATATATATATATAATTAGATCGGACCAGCCAGTTCAACCGGTTGGACCGAGAATCGGAATCCTAATTGGTCTGTTTGGACCTGAAAAACCGAGAAGCAAAAAAAACGGAATTTAAATCAGAAAACCTGTTAAAAATTGATTAAAAACTAGAAAATCGGCAATTGAGGCGACTTTTAGGATCGGAAAGGATTTTGCTTCTAATTTATAAAAGTATGATAAAAAAATTGTTTTGAATCAAAATAATGCATAATTTAATTTTCTTTTTCCTTCTCCAATCACTCTAGTACACATTATCGTAGAAAAATCAAAGTAAAAATTAGTTTAAATTCTTTTGTTATTCTCTTTTCATTTGATTATTGAAAGTATATTTTGTATAATAATATATAGAAATTAATTGTTATGCACGGTATTGTAAAAAGTTTTACACAGTGAATCTATCACAATCATCCATAATCATTATTTTTTATAAAATTAAAATAAAAGTCAAATATGATTTAAAATTTTGACGGTTATGATTCATTGAGGGTGTAATAATACTTTACACTATCAGTATATTTCAATTAAATTCTAATATATAATAGATAAATATGATAAAATATAATTCTAATGCATAGAAAATTACCAACGTTATAAACAAATAATTGATAAAGCTATTAATAAATAATATTGTAAAAAGAATAGGTAGCTAAAATGGCTATATATGTTTAGTGCAAATTAAGGAAGACAAAGAGAGAAAAAACAATTGTAATAGCCAAAAATGAAAGGGTTGCTTAGGTAACATTGTTACATAATCTTAACTAAACTTAGAATCTTACAACAAACAACACTTACAACTGCCGCTGGAGTTTCAACAAATTAACAACATATAAACACCTTCCCTTTACTCTTTCTTATCATTACAACATTCTCAATTCATCTACTAGCTTATGCTGCTTCATTAATCTCTTTGCTTCTTTTGCATAAAGAAGCCATAACAATATATATATCCATATCTCATATCATCAACAACAATGTCTCGGTTGAATTCAGAAAAGAAACTCGGTGCAGGCCGTGTCGTTGCTGTTGCTATTGAGAATAACAAAACAAGCCAACATGCTGCTAAATGGGCTGTTGAAAATCTTCTTCCTAAAGATCAATGCCTCTATCTCATTCATGTTAAACAAAAAATTAATTCCTCCTCTTCCGTCTCATCGTCATCATGTAATTCATTCTTTCATTCATTCCTCGTTTGTCTTCTATTTCTATGTAATTTTTTATATACTTACAAACATTATCTATATATGGTGCAGCTAATAGCGATATAAACGACGATACCTTTGATAGCGAATCAAAAGATCTTTTTGATTCCTTCCGCGTTTTCTGCAATAGAAAAAGCGTAAGTTTATGTTTTATTAATTCGGTTATTATGTTTTGTTTAATTTTCAAGAAAAATAATAAAAAGTGATTTTGCAATAACAGATACAATGCAGAGAAGTGTTGTTGGAGGATGCAGATATATCAAAGGCATTAATAGATTGCATTTCAACTCATTGCATTGAGCTTCTTGTGTTAGGAGCATCATCAAGGGGTGGTATTGTTAGGTACATTTTTTTAATGTTAATTCAATTCATGTTTTGTTCAATTTCATGATCATGTATATATATATAATAGAATTCTGTGTGATTTTGAACAATTTATGACAGAAGATTTAGGACAACGGATGTTCCTACCACTGTTTCAAAAGCTGCACCAACATTCTGCACTGTGTATATAATATCGAAAGGAAAGATTTCGACTGTTAGATCTGCGACAGCTCCAATTCCAAAACCACCCGCGCCTATGTCGGCGCCTATGATTGCGCCACCAACACCGTCACGTAGTCAACAGTTTCAACAGCAATATGCAATGCCGACTCGAAGTCCCGAAAGATCCGACCCTCAGTTGAGCAGAAACTACCCGCCACGACGTATGTGTGCTTAGTTTACTAATTGTTAATATTTTTTTGTGTGATCGAAATTCACAACACCGAACTGAATGAATGTATTTGTATACAGCTGTATCGGATAGGCATACAACATATGGGATGCGACAGGGGCTGGATGATGAACAAGAAATGATGTATGTTTGTTATACAATACATATTCATTTCCTTTAAGATAATGATTATATTCATTGATTGATACTAACTAATGATGTTGTTGACGATGATATGATCGATCAGATCACCGTTCAACAGGAGAGGACACAAAGCATACGAGTCATCGGTTCCTGATTCAGATATATCATTTGTGAGCAGTGGAAGACCAAGTATTGATCGAATATTCCCTTCGATGTATAACATTGAAGATCTAGACACTAGTATGAGTAGCGGAATTCCCGCCGGCAGGCTTTCAGATTTTGATGCAAGAAGCAGCTTTGCTTCATCCTATTCTGGAGGAGGAGGACCAAAGTCAATTGACATGTCTTCTCCTTTGGATAACTATTCATTCAACTCTCAAGGCAGTGGTGGTGCGCTTTCTTCATCAAGGCTATCTGATGGCGGAGATGAAGTCGAGGCAGAGATGAGAAGGCTTAAGCTTGAACTCAAACAAACTATGGAAATGTACAGTTCAGCTTGTAAGGAAGCACTCAATGCCAAACAGAAGGCAATAGAACTTCAACGTTGGAAATCCGAAGAAGAAAAGAAATTGGAAGAGGCAAGAGAAGGTGAAGGAGCAGCTATGGCTATGGTAGAGTTGGAGCAAGAAAAGTGTAAAGCTGCACTCAAGGCAGCGGAAGCGTCTCAGAGAATCGCAACGTTGGAAGCACAAAAGCGAATGAACGTAGAAAGAAAAAGCGAAATGGAAGCAAGTCAGAGGAGAAAAGCTGACGATTCTTTTAATCCAATGCATAGCACTGCTAGATATAGAAGATACAGTATTGAGGAAATTGAAGATGCGACACAAAGGTTTTCAGACAGTCTCAAAATTGGTGAAGGAGGGTATGGTCCTGTTTTCAGATGTGAACTTGATCATACGCAGGTTGCTATCAAAGTGTTGAAATCAGATGCAGCTCAAGGAAGGGCACAATTTAATCAGGAAGTTGAAGTTTTGAGTTGCATAAGACATCCAAATATGGTGCTTCTGTTAGGAGCATGTCCTGAATTTGGCTGTATAGTGTATGAGTACATGGCTAATGGAAGTTTGGATGATTGTTTGTTCAGGAGAGGAAAGTCACCCCCTCTTCCTTGGCAGTTGCGATTTCAAATTGCTGCTGAGATAGCCACTGGACTCCTTTTCCTTCACCAGACTAAACCTGAACCGATTGTGCACCGTGACTTGAAACCTGGAAACATTTTGCTTGACAGAAACTATGTGAGCAAGATTGGTGATGTTGGTTTGGCAAGGCTTGTTCCTCCTTCTGTTCAAGATACTGTCACTCAGTATCGCATGACTTCGACTGCTGGAACTTTTTGTTACATTGACCCTGAGTACCAGCAAACCGGCATGCTTGGTATCAAATCTGATATCTACTCACTTGGAATCATGCTTTTACAAATGATTACCGCCAAGCCTCCAATGGGTTTGACTCATCATGTTGGTAGATCTATTGAAAAGGGAACTTTTCATGACATGCTTGATCCTGCTGTTCAGGACTGGCCTGTTGAACACGCCTTGCATTTTGCCAAACTTTCCCTTCAGTGTGCAGAAATGAGGAGAAAAGATAGACCCGATCTTGGAAAAGTTGTGCTTCCTGAGCTCAACAAACTCAGAATATTCGCCGAAGAAAACATGCCTATGATGATGTTTAGAGGCGGTAGTGCAGCATTCAATCCCAGAAGTACCAATTATTTCTTGAATTCCACCGCTTCCACAAATCAAGTGAGTCATTTGATTTCATTAGTTATATAATAATATAACATTGACACTATCAAATTAATATTGAAATTTATATATCTGTATATTTTATTGCAGGACATTATGAGTGAATCAGATTCTTTGTCTGGCATCTCCGGATACGAAAGCCGTTCAAGCACATCATCATTGGGGAGACTGTAATGATCAGAGTATACATAGTTCTTGAAAGTTTTCCTTTTGTTGGTTTGACAACATCACATCAGGCAGCCACATACATGTTGAAGTTTAAGGTTACCTACCACATGGATGCATCCATGAAGAAATTAAATGTCCAGCCAAAATTTGTAACCCTTGATTTGAATGTATTTCACAATTTGATCTATTCTATACCAGTACCATGAATTTTGTCTGCAAATATTCTATTTAGCAAGTCACATAAATGTAAAATTTGGCACCTGCCTGTGATTGATCCAATTTTATGTCTCAGAATAATATTATACAAAAATTATTTCATGTCATTTAAGAAACTAATTTGCATCAATTAATTTTTTTATAGGAAAAAAAAAAAAAGAGATTTTTTTACTGCGAGGAACTAACTTTCAAAAAGATATTCGAATTGCATGCAAATATCAAGAGGCAGGCACCCTATTGGGGTTTTCTCCTCTAAACTAACTGCAAAAAATTTCATACATTTCTATTATGAAAACCAGCATATGTTAACTTTTAGCTGACTTAAAAGACTAGGTCAACTGGGACAAGAGAGTACATAAATAAAAATCGAATAATTTTCAACCAAATTGATACATCAGTATACATTGTACACATTGTTTCGGAATGCTCAGACCATACCTCAAACTTAATGCCAAGGCTAAACAGTATTTTTTTCATCCAATGTAGCAGTTGATTTGTAACACTCGGTTTACTAACGCAAAAAAAAATACATTTCTCTATTTGCAAAGACGAATTACAGATGAAGATGCAACCTTACATCCAATAGCAATTAAAAAAATGAGACAACTTCCAAATGGATATTTAGTGATTTGGTCAGGTCTTTGCTTCTGTTTTATGGAAAAAAACTCCGGGTTGCTTGCTTCTTTGCAGGATGGCTGTCAGGGTCATATTCTTCCATAAAAGGAGCAGGAAGCCCAAGTCTTCCCTCATTTGAATTAGTGCCGTCTTCTGGACTTACCCAAGCTAGAGGACTCACTGCATCACACATATTACCATGATAACACGGCACAAAAATTCTCAGTATCAAATTAAATTAGACTGCCCCAAAACTTTTATCCATAAAAATTTTGGCACATCATAGTAGTGCATTTGAACCCTTATGATTTAGTCAAAACTTTATGTACCTTGTTCAGGTTCAACTGATTTAGCATAAGAGCGTTTCCTCACATAGTTTTCTTGCAATGGCTTAGGTATTTGAAATGAGAACCGTGAAAGAGTAACGCCATCTGTCATGTATTCTGGATGTTCCGACAAGAACCTAAAAACATGTTCACCACGAGCAAAATAAAATAAAGATGAAAGCCAGTAATTAGTAATAATTATGACAATAATTCAATTAAGACAAGGTGCAAATTGCATAGATAGTAAAGCAGAAGGAGCATACTTCTGAACCTCGACCATAGAGCGCAATTTCTTGCCTGATGGTGCTACATAGTATCTGAAATATTAAAAAATCACAACAGTGACAAAATGATGATGAACAACTTAGAACTTCCATGAGAGGGTGTATTGTATCATTGGATAAGGTTGTTTTTTTTTGCTAATAACTGATTAAAAGAATGATAGAAAATGGATACATACATATCTGCAAATTTGCTGCTTCCTTCACCTCTAATTCGTAGAAGTCGCTGCCATCCATCTGGAGGCTGTGCAATGCTAGGCTTGTCAATAGCCCAAATTCTACTACCATCCTGGGAAATATCCTCTGGATCATCACAAGTTATATCGGGCCGCCATTCACGAGCTTTTTCACAAACAAAAGGTTGTTGAAGGATATACTCGCGTATTTCTTCGTATTTTTCCTTTGTTGGAATCAACCTCCATTTAAAACAGGAAGCACATTGAACAGTGAAAGCACCAACTGCTGGTAAAATTCTAGGAGTTGAACTTGAAGGTTTACTCCGTGGACGCGGTGGAGGCTTAAACTGAAAAGGATCCGGGGATTGAATTGTGTTGTCTCCATTTATCACAGGGTCATAAAGTACTAATTGTTTAGATGCGTCATCATTAGACTTGTTACTTTCATCATCTGAAGACGAAGAAGAAACATATATGGGTTCTGGAAGACTTTTATGTTGATCATTAGGAGAACCTGAACCTGCTAAGTCATTGACTTGATTCTTGGGTGTAAGTGAAAACTTCCCACGATACATTTGATTTTCTTAGGTCTAGCACCTGATACATTGAAAAAGATGATCAAATTAATTATTAAAAAAATAAACCTCAATATTGTTTGTTACACAAAAAGCCTTATGAAAAAGCACATTCTTGAATAAAGTCAACACTTAAAAGAGAATTTTTATTCTCATGATTCTAGAGACTATATGTTAACCCCATCAAGGGTTATGCATATCTTCTCTTGTCTATTCATTGAATAAGAATTAGGCACAATCAAGGTTATTAAATTGAGATTTGAACCATGAATCGGAAGAACTACTTTCTAACTCAGATTAAGTTTTATTGTGAATAATAAAATGAGCAATGTTATACAGAGCGAATTTTTGCTTCGTGAATGCATCACGACGCTGATGTGTTACGGTTTCAAGGAAATTATACTTCCATGTTTCATTGAAATAATGGGGAAGTCAAAGTTTGACAGCCAGTAAAAATGTACATGAAGCATTCACGATGTACAAGTCAAGGGAACCAAAAATATAGAATAACAGAAACGAGACTATGAAGCAGACTGTAGGCAGGAAGAACAAAAAAATCACACGTGGGCGAGACGGAGGTAGTGAAGACCAAAATAAATATGATGGGGCTGTTTGTTTGTGAACCTGTATTAGGTTAATTGAAAGTTCGGCTTTGGCTGATTCTGTACCATTTAAAGAAAAAAAAAATGAAAACAACCCAAGTGGGCCTTTTAGAAATGGGCGAGTGTGGAACGGTTCTTTCTAGGCTGCACCCATAATAGAACTTGTATCATGCAATCCAGCGGTATTCATGATTTGTGTGAATCGCGATTTACGTTATTATTGAGGTCCAAAAAAGATTTGTGCTTTGATATGTATCAATCGCATTTGATAACATTTTCAAACCAAGATATGAGTCGCACAAATCGCGCGATACTTACTAACAACATTGGGCACAATATTCACAACCGTTACAAAAGGAGGATCGATCGTTTAAGCAAAAGGTTAGGAAGCCCATTTTGACCCTTCCAAACTAGGTGGCAAGCTTGGAAACAATCTAAAAGGTAACCCAAGCTCAAACAAGACTCCACGTGACAGCAAAAATACCGAAATTTAAATGCTGTTTTGGAAAGTATATTTAATCCTCTAGGTATTCAAGCTTAATATGACATGAAAGAGAGCCGCGGAACTCATTTATAATCACGTAATCGCATATAGAAAGTATCAAAGGACCTAGATTCACCTATTTTAATTTTATTTATACTAAGTTCTAGGCATAAGGTTACTAAACAACAACATTCGAAAACAACATCATAAAGGCTGTAAATGTAACTCGAACAGCATATAACACACATGAATTGGTTTGAGTTTTTGGTTGTGGCAATGAGTATAACATATTCCTCTTAAAACATAGCAACAACAAAATCACATAGTTTCAATCAAAACAAAGATCAACAATAAATTTGTCATATCACAACCACTATCAAGAAACAAGAGCAACAAAATCACCCTAATTCAACCAAACACAGCTCAACAATAAATTATTCTTTGAGTATATCATGAAACCACTACCTCATTAGGTTCAACAATAACCAGAAAAACATTATCTAATATTTTAATTTCAAATTAATTTACAGTCTAGGGCAGTGTAAGGTTTAACCCTTATGCAATAAAGAAACGTTCATAATCTCTTAATGTTGAAAAAAAACACACACACAATGTAGGGTAAAGTTATATACCTAGAGGGAAGGAGGTAGATAGAAGAAGAACAAAGAGGCTGCAAAAGTTAAGATCCTGTTGGTGAACCTGTGGTAAGAAAATTATCAGATCAGAAGATGAAGATAACATCAACGATCCATGAAATGAAATATTTGAAAAACAATGAATCTAATAAATAAAGGGTATGTATCTAGGTATATGATCTAAAGAGAAAAAGAGGGATCGAGCGAACGAACCTTAAAAGAAGGAAAAACACAGAGAGGAGACAGAGACAGAGTTAGGTTGGATTATCCTCACAACAAGAAGAACAACACAAAAACCAAGGACCTTCTCTTTGTTCCACTTCTACTCCACTTGTTGTCGTTTCAAATCTAAAATAATATTTACTCCTAACGAGCTATTTATAACTCCATTTGCTAAAAAAAATTTACTATACCTAAATATAAGCAACGTTCAAATTTACTCGACTCTACATGCATTTGTTATCCCTAATTAATACTACTCCTTTTTATTTATTTTTCACAATATAATAAATCAACTTTAAATATATTTATTATTCTTGGCTCATCACTTCGATCTCAGATGAATTTACGTCGACCATATCAATTCTAATGCAGTCAGAAAAAAGTTTCACTCCTTCCAAAATCTATCGGATGCACAAAGATTATCATTTTAAATACAATTTACTTTCACTCTTCTTTTTTATACATTGACTTGAGTGTTGGAATTTAATCATGCAGGTCCCCTATTCTACCGCGTCGAAAGCCGCATTTTGCCACCACTGTCATTTACCTTCTCATTTCTAGTACTCGAATGAATTATTGGCGCCGTCTGTGAGAATTGACTGTTGATTCCTACGATTTGCACAAATTTACAGTATTTCTCCAATTTTTGCATTTCAAAATTTCTTCAGATCATCAGAGCAAGTATTTGCACTCAAACTGGAAGATCTATCGTGCTTTGATTCAATTCAATGTTATCTCAATCTCCTTTCAACAAATCTCCATATTCTCAGATTTTACTTTCATTGATGATGGTTAGATCTAAGGCTACCATATCCATCATTGCGCGAGAAGTTGGTCGTTGCTGCTTTAACAGTAAGGAATCAACCACCTATTCCTCCACTGTAAAGATTCGTAGATCCTAAAACGGTTGTTCCGCTGCTTTCATATCTAGTTCGAGCTTCGTAACTAGACATATTTGCTCAAGTGAATCTGAAAGATACTCTTGTTCCACTTTCGATTACACAACTTGAAGATTTGTTTGTCCTCAAAACTCTCCAGCCAAACCTCAATATATAACATGCCAATGTTCTATTAAATAACATGGTACACAGTATAACATGTGCCTTTTTGCAGAGAGGAGAGACCAAGAAGAACTGATTTTCAAAATACTTCACGCCCTCCAAAAACACTCCAAAACAACTAGTAACATGCACCAGAGTAATCAAGTGGTTTAAAACCTTATCTCGAAGTTACTGAAGGGCAAGCCGAGACTCAAGATAAAAAATGTGCACTGATAAAAAGGAATGGTGTATCTGTCATACCTACTACAATTCCTTTTGTCTTCTTTAGGGGTCAATACACCTCAGTCTAAAAAAAGAACCTACATTTAAAAAGGCCTTATCAAGACCATGTTTTCGATTAAAAATAGAGGCAGTTGTTAAAATGACAAGATAAACCTAAGAAATAGAAACATCTTCTTTTGATTCTTGACTCATGATAGATATTACTTCCTTCAGTTACAGAAAGCTAGTATGTTGTAGAAATACATATGATAAACAAATAAAGGTAACATCTCAAGAAACTGCATAACTAACTCTTCAGAGATCGCATGATGACTTATTAAAAGAGTAATAAGAACTATCAACGCTTTAGATCGCTTCTGGAAGACACTCGAGTATTTCAGTTTCCGAAAACCATTAAGATAAGACCTACGAAAGACATAAGCAGTATGAGGTGCATTTAAGGAGCATATTCGAAAGGATATCAATGCCACCTCTTAGCTTTCATTCAAGTTGAGACATGGACGACATAAAAGGATGAATACGAGAAAAGCTCTCACACGACTAAGTAGAGATAAGGGTTGTGGGGCAACTATTCTGAGCCAGCTAATAAGGCCAACGACTATGACTCTGTTCGGGACTGGGCCGAGCAGGCCCAACACTTACTTTTGGACCGAACAGGCCCAAGTCCCTTAGCTAGCCGAGCAGGCCCAATCTACTTGGACCCATTTCCCAGTTACAAACTGGTCACGCGCAAAGACCACATGGGTAACGTTTCAGCAAAGGATTCGGTCAACCACCTCCGAACCCTACGCCACGCTCACCCAGAACGTGAGTCACCTGCTGACTCAGCCCTATCAAAAGGGTGTTCTGGCAGTTTCCTAGCACGTGGGCCTCCAATTGGATTTGGCCCAAATAGGAAACCTTGGCGCAGCGCTGGGGGCTATAAATACCCTCTTTCACTAGAGGGTCAGGTATTCATTCTTTACTTCCTAAACTCTTACTTGCTCTTTCTCTGACTGCTACTTACTTTGGCATCGGAGAACCTTTCAGGTACCCCCATTCTGTCCTACTTGCCAAATTCAGCCTCCGTGACGATCCCTTCTGATCAGGTTAGATCAGACCCCAAAAAAGGTAATAATTTTCCAAATCACTCGCAACGTATGAGTGTTACCATGAAGAAAGAGCATATGAGATCTAGGTCCAAGATACATCCTACAGTTTCTCACATCCTACGTTGAAGATCAATCGATTGTTACCACCACCCCATTATTAGAAGGGAAAACACACCGTTCTCCATGTATACAATTTTAAATTCAAATTTCGTTCACTCATCTTTCTTACACACTGACTTAAGCGAGGAAGTGTTAACCTTGCATGCCAGTTCATATTTCTCATTGTATTATAAGCTCAAATCTACCATTGCACCTTGCAATCTCCATTCTCTAATCAACTTTAATTCTTTAACGGAATGCTTACCAAATTGATTCAAATGACTGTTTTTTTAGTTTCTCTTATTTGTAGTTTTTTTCCTAGTTTGATTTTTTTTCCCCTTACTATTAGAGAATCAAGTTCTTATCATTATCTACATGCAAGTATTTATGTTATTTACAAATTATATGAATTTAATTGAGAGACAAATATTTGATATTATTGGTTGACTTATTTATGAAATTTTGATCTTAGTAGTGAATTAAATGGTTCAAAAGATGAGACCTATTTAATTTTTTTTATCATGATTTTATTATTTGACATGCTCTTGAATGACCTAGTAAGGATGATATGAACATGAAATAATTTCTCAAATGATAAGAATTTTGTATAAAAAAACATATAAATATTAACTTTATATTAATAGTTGAAAGAAAAATAAAAAAAGCAAAAGAAAAGAAAGTGAGGTGTAGAGAGTCAGTTACGCGGGTTAGGCCCAGGCCCAAGCCCAAGCCCATTTACAGAGAGGTAATAGCAGTGAGTGAGTAATGTGAGAGAAAAGGAAGAGAGAGAAATCTGAACTGTGAAGGAAGAAGAAGAAGAAGAAGAAGAAAAAAGAGAAAATGGGTGGAGGAATGGAAGCAAACAAGAACAAATACATTGAAGAATGGGGCGCTGTTAGAGAGAATCTGGAACACAATTTCCGTTGGACTCGCCGTAACCTTCTTCTTGTTGGAATCTTCGGTCTCGCTGTTCCCGTTCTCGTCTACAAAGGCATCGTCAAGGAATTCGTAAGATCCATATTCTCATCTTCTATCATTCAATTTCTACGATCTGCTTCATTTAGCAGTGAGTGATTTGTTATAGCTTTTCTTTTTCGTTATGCGGAGACTGAGATTCGATTTTAAAATTGGGGATAATAGTTTTGTAAAGTTTGAGTTAGGTACAATTCAAATTTTAAAAGCAATGTGTTGTTAATTGTTAAATATAGTTGTATAGTTTTCAAACCATTTTGATTCTCTTTGCACTTAGATATGCGCATCTTTTTTATGATTACAGCATATGCAAGATGAAGATAATGGCAGACCATACAGGAAGTTCAAGCCTTAAGTATGGAAGACGCTTTGAAAGTTAGACCTTAATGAGGCTAACAGCATGTGTTTTTTTCTTAACTTGCCAAGGGCTGTTTGTTTATGTAGTTTGGCTGTCTTCATTCATATTTCTGTGATGTTAATTTGTGACTGTTGTTCAAAATCAATAATATATTTGGAAAACAAAAACCATGAGTTTGAGAAAATATTATATTAACAACTTGTTTTTGTTATATTTACTCATATTACCAATGAGTTGCTTTGATTTTTATTCTGTAAAAACAAAGAAAATGTTACAAGCCTGAAAAGATGAATTTGAAGTGGGGATGAAAACCAAACCTGTTGTGTTAAGGTCAATGCATAAGAACATGTTCTTGACATTCTTTTTCATTAAAATACTATCCAACAAAAGCTTGTCACAAATTTATAAATACACAGTTATTGTTATTTGGATTTAAATTTTAAATTTATTTGCTTATGTTATGTTATATGAAAAATTCTAGCATAAACTCTAGTGTGTTTGGATGGAGCATTTTAATGAGGGAAAGTAATTTTCTGAGGAAATTGAAAATGATTCGACTAAAATCCATTGTTTGGATTAAAAATATGGAGAATTGTTAAAATGATGTAAATTTGTGAAGTATTTTAATCAAGTTAAATTTAAAGAATTTCAAATGACACCAAAAAGTAAATAATTTGAAATTGCTCCATAACTTGAGTGTTAAATTGTTTATTATTATTTTTTTTAAATTTGCAAAATGGTCCAATATTTTATTAAAATTATAAATTTATCTCAAAAAATTTCATAAAATTGCAAATAAGTCCCTAATAAATTTCTAAATTTACAAAATGGTCCTTAAAATTTTCAAAAATTGCAAATTAGTCCCTATTTTTTTATATTTCAAGTTTGACCCAAAAGTTTTGAAATTGATGAAAATGTCAAAAAAAATTTAACAATGAATCATATTAATACTTCATCCAAACAAGAATTTAAAATTGAATGAATTTCAATTGAATCATTTGAATTGCTTAGAATTTTAAATTCCTTAAAAATTCTTAATTGCCTCATCCAAACACACTCTAAGAGAAATGCTAGAATTACACTAAAAACTACAACCACACTGCATATATACGGTTACATCATTCTTTTGATCTTGCTTGGTTTTGGAGGTCTATAAGGCTCTTTTTTTTTGTGGCGGATTATAAAAAAATGGTGGATAAAAAAAAAGCTCTTTTTAAATATAAGAAATTAACAGATAAATTACGACTCATACAAAAATAAATTATAAATTTAGTCGTTACACTATAATAAAAGCAAAATTTATAGTTAAACATACCATTTTTTTCTTTCTAATCAATGATTTCCTATTTTTAAATCTATTTATAAAGTGTCATGTTTATCGTTTTAACAGCTATAAACAAAATATATTTATAAGGATCAAATATATTGACGAAAAATATTTGAAGACTATTGTTTGGAAAAATATACTTAAAGGGATTAAGAATTTTTTTATAAGAAAAAATTATTTATCGACGATTAGGGCTCAAACAACTATTTTCACTTACAATCAAAGTAATCATAGTTCAAAACACTACTATTCCACCATCAAAAATATATTCTACTTGAAGATAATATATTCTAAATAATTTCACATGTTGAACACCTAAAATATAGTTTATGTGCAATTTATATGTTAATAGAAAACTCTTCATCCACGGCTTAATTGCATAGTACATTTTGTATCAATGTCAATTAATAATCATGTACCAATCAACATATTATAAAAAAATTTAATTGTATCAACATATTTTTAAATTGAGTTTTCTACAAGACAAAATCAATTCTTCTATCAATTTTCTTTAGCCTAAACTTTATAATGGATATGGTGATGTCATGGTAAATACACCTAAACTTAAGTATCAAATCTTTCTTATATAATGCCTTTCATAATCAACACTTTCATAACACTGCCCTTGTTTTTTGAGAGAAAGATCACAAATCAAAAGATCACAATGCTCGAAACCACAGATATATTAAAAATTCAAACATTCTGATTCAATCAATAGTTCTGGTACAAGTTATTGAAAAAATTTACATAAAGAAAATAAAAACACAACTACATCATAAGACCATAACACGAAAACTATAAAATAGAATAAAAAACACAATTATTCTCAAATGACAATAAAAAATAACACTATGTAAAAATTATTCCACCACATAGATTACTCGCAAAATATCGATGACTTTTGTTGATATATCTAATGTAAATATGAGTCTTACATTAAATGGAAAAATGAATGTTCAACATTTTATAAGTGAGAAGACACATTTTGTAAATAAATATTTAACTATATCACACAATTATTATAATACAAGAAAGAATAGGTAAAATATATACATATATATATATATATATATATATATATATATATATATATATATATATATATATATATATATATATATATATATAATTTCAATCTTTCATTTTTTTACAAAATTAGTTAATGTAGAATTTTTTTTAACATATAGCATTTCATCCAAGTAAATTAAGTGACTACACCACTAATTTACATTTTTCCATCATGTGGGATATCCACGATTATTTTAATTAATCTAATTTAAGAAAATAAGTGACTATACCACTAATTTACAATTTATTAATTTATTAATTAAATCCACTAATTTGGATTGATTGATAAGTCTCCCACTAGTTTAAGTGAGAATGTCTATTGCTGAAGATAAGTGATAAGTAAAATGATAATGATAGTAGACTTTATTTTCATGGCATAAATTGAAGTTATATATGGCCTTGATTTATATAAAGAACAAAAAACCAAATCTGTTTGTCGAGTGAACAACTGACAACACCTTCAGCTAGTGAAGTTTTGTTTTGCCATGCAATTTTCAAATATGCATATGGTAGTGGATACATACATATTGCTATTATAATAACTAATTACTTTTGTATATGAATTTTTCTAGACCACTTAATTTTTACATGGCCAATATATAAAGATAACCAGAATTGATCTCTCCATTCTCAAGTCACACTAGTAATATTAATTAATATAATGAAGATAAAATGTTAAAGAGTTGATTAAGGCTCTAATTTCCCCTCTAGTCAAACCAATAATATTATATGTACTTAGTAAATTATACGGAATTCCATATTCCACTTAAGTACATCATATTCCACTCTTTATACGGTATTCAATATTTTACTTAAGTATACCATATTCCACTCTTTATACGGTATTCAATATTTTACTTAAGTATACCATATTCCACTCTTCGTCTTACAAGTCGATTTTGTAAAGATGAATTACGACAAACTCTAATAATTAAAATAATAAAAGGGAATAATTCTTTGAACCTTTGATATATCCCATGAATATCGTCATAATCAATGAATTAATATTTTAATTTGATTGTTAGTTTCATTAAATTGTTCATTGTTTTCTAAAATTGACTTTATTGTTATTGTTCTTATTTTGATTATTAGCAATTCGGAGGGTCTTGAGACGACCAATGTTAATTACCCTGTACTATATTTTCTAAGTTATTTTGATCGCGCACCATAACGATCAACAATGTTAATAAATGGGGTTGAACCTAACTCAACCATTTGTAAAGGGAATGTTGTACCCACATAATATCAAAAATCAATATTGTAATAATTTTTGACATATTAAGCCTTAATACCATATTAGATACGAAGAAATTTCTAATGGACTTATGATATGAGTGCCTTAAATTAAAGGTCCCATAACTAACCCATAAGGACCTAACTCAAGTTGGATAAATAAATTACTTTGTTTATTTTCAATGTAGGGGCTATACTCCAACCAATGTAGGACTCTGCTCCAAACACCTATAAGATGTGGTTTCAAATTAGTGATTATTTAAGACACACGTGGTGAGACGTCTTATATGAAGACAATATCAAGAGTGATTATTAAAAAAAAAATTTGACTTTTGCATATCAATTAATTTTACAAATAAGATCTATTATAATATTTTTTAATTTAATAAAATAAGATTTATAAATAAAAATGAGTTTTACAATATTTAGTTTGACATGATGGTGTGAATTGATATTGTGAATCTATAGGTAATAAAAACTTGTTGACACCAAAAGTGTTAAACTTAACATAAAATGTAACCCTAAATAGTACTATGAACACTGTCTGTCATTGTTAACAGAGTTTAGCCAATAGTTCCTATCTCTGTGACTATAAAGCATCAATAGTTCGTTTGTATTTCAGTGATAATTAGAGTTATAGTGTTATAAGCAATATATACAATACTTCGATCCAATTTACAATAATACTTTAGAACTATACCGTGAAGGCTACCATCCCCACACCCTCGCTCAAATACTCGTAACAATCAATTGGGTTTAAAACACGTTTGAATTAAACGCAATATAGATAATATTACAACTCAATTTACAATAATACCCTTAAAACTATACCGTGAAGGCTACCATTTCCACACTCTCACTCACTTACCCACAACAAACAGCTGGGGTTTAAAACACGTTTGGGCCAAACACAAGATCATACCTCCTTTTAGTGTCTACATATATAACTCTAACTACCACAAAAATACATACGAAAAATTCTGAATAGACAAGTAAGATATTTTAATTTTAAGTGAGTTTTCCCAAATAAAATAAACAAATATTTTATAAAAATAGTAAAATGATTTTTTATTTTATTTTATAATATCGATTTTATTTATCAACTATAAATCAATAAACTCATGTGAATTCATGGCATCTTACTAGTGCTTTCATATGAATTAAATGTGCATACACCACTCACTACCTTCCCATTGTTTTGGTTACTTATAAATACCTTCCCACTTGACATACCTTGAGACCAAACTAGTTATTCAATTAAACACAACTCAACCATGAAGAACAACTTTGCCAAAAACTCACAACACCTTTATACTTTCTTTCCTAGCAAATTCCATTTCAACAACTTCTTCATTCAACTCTTTTATTTCATTATCCTATCTCTCTTTGGTTACTTGGGTCTCAAGTTTTCAATCCCAAGATCATCTACTAAACCAAATGATTTAGATCTTTTTTACACTTCTGTTTCTGCTTCCACCGTTTCTAGCATGACATCAATAGAAATGGAAGTTTTCTCTAACTCCCAACTCATTCTTCTCACCTTTCTTATGTTAGTTGGTGGTGAAGTTTTCACTTCCATGCTTCAACTTTTTCTTGACAGGTTCTTCCATTTCACCCAAAATCATTCTCTCAAAAATGAATCCCCTCCAATTAATATTAATCAAATTGAACTTGGTTTAGTTTCTATTCCTCAGTCAGAAAACCATACACAAAGTAATAATAATAATAATATTAACAATAAAGATAAAATAAAGTATAATTCTCTTAGGTATTTAAGTTATGTAGTTTTGAGTTATCTTATGATTGTTCAGTTTTTTGGTTTTAGTTTAGTGACTTTGTACTTAACCTATATACCAAGTGCAAAACATGTACTAGAAAACAAAGGCATCAAGATAGAAACATTTTCTTTATTTACCATAGTTTCAACATTTGCAAGCTGTGGTTATGTACCAACCAATGAGAACATGATTGTTTTCAAGAAGAATTCAGGTCTTCTTCTTCTTATACTTCCACATATACTCTTAGGTAACACCCTCTATCCATCATGTTTGAGGCTTTTCATAACACTTTTGAAGAAAGTTACTAAAAGAGAAGAATTCTCTTACTTGTTGAAGAACTCAAAGGAAATGGGTTATGACCATTTGTTATCTCGTACTCATTGTTGGAACCTTGTTCTCACTGTCTTCGGTTTCAATATAATTCAATTTGTATTGTTTTGTTCCATGGAGTGGAGTTCAGAGATTATGGAGGGACTAAATCTGTACCAAAAAGTGGTTGCGTCTTTGTTTCAAGTTACAAACGCTAGACATTCCGGTGAATCTGTTTTCGATCTTTCCACCATCTCTTCAGCTATATTGGTGCTCTTCATTGTCATGATGTAAGTTTCTTTCACACTTTGTTTGCATCTTTCCATAGAATAGTACATGATAGCGACAAAGCTTAATGGTCTTTTTGTGCACTACTCAATGTGGATATGATGCATGTTTGTTTTCCACTTGTTTGTTACATTGATTGTGACATATTCATGTTACATTAATTTGTTGTCTACCTATAACATGTTCTATTTTTTGTTTTAACCAAGAAATGGATCTTACATAATTTCTTGTATATGTAAATTCTTTGCATAAATTCCATTTTCCAACTTGCATGGAGAATGGAACTAGAATAAAATAAAATCATGGATATAGATTTGACGACTCAAAAAAGAAATTCTAATATAGGAATTATGCAATGAATTAAAGAGTTTGGAGAATCAAATAAGTTATTATTATAGACGTGTTTGAATTTTGGTTGGAAACTCTAACAGGTATCTCCCACCATATACAACATTTTTACCTGTAAGGGACCACACAAATATTGACGTGAAGAAAGACCAGAAAAGCTTAGTGGAGTGTGTTGTATTCTCTCAACTCTCTTATTTGGTTATTTTCATTATTCTCATTTGCATCACTGAGAGACAAAGCTTAAAAGAAGATCCTCTCAACTTTAACGTCTTGAATATTACCCTAGAAGTTATCAGGCAAGCAACAAACTTTCTCTCCAATTATCTCTTGTGCTAGAATATTTTTTTAACATTTCTATTATATATATTTATATATATATATATATATATATATATATATATATATATATATATATATATATATATATTTGTGTGTGTGTGGAATTCAATATGGCCTGTTCTAACAATGGAATTTACTATTTGTTATGTGATGGACTTCTCCTACGATGACGTGGAGTGTACCTGCAAGAGAAGCACTCGAATGAAAAAATTATTTAGTGATCAAAGAGGAATGAAATAATTATGGTTAGAGTCATTCCTTAGACTGCGCACGTGATGACTTGTATATGACATATGGAAATTAGACTTATACCGTATTAGATTTGTGGTTGGTCCATAACAATTTCCCCCAAGACTTGTCCAAATGTAGCGCCTGGGAAGCCTTTTAGAAAATTAGGTCGAGTTTTATATGTCACAGACATGTGCATTAATTGTTGGTTTTTTATTGAGACATTTCGTAGGATTTCCTCACACGTGGTCCTAGGTTGTAGGCTAGGGTGTGGTGCCTCCCCTAGGATGCTTAAGTGCACTTAAGTGTTGTTGCATTTTTGAAGCAAGATCTCACTGTCACTTTTCATCTTTCCATTTTCTTTCATTATGGATCTTTGACTTATTCACCTTGCTTTACTATATAAGAATTATTTTGATCGTTTAAACGATATTCTCTCCCTCTAACATACTGATATTTATCTTTCTCTCTATAAACTTTTTCCTTCTTCCCTGAGCTTCAGTGACCTTTGATTCCACCATTCTTTCTTTTTTCACGGGTAATATGTTCCCTAATTTACTACCATTTCCAAATTTCGCTTGTTTTTAACTGTTTCCTTGCTTCATTATCTTTTTAGGTACCATTTCTCTTCTTTTTTTCTTTGCATTTTATTGTTTTTTTAATTCCTTCATAGAGAATATACCTACAAACATGATCAACAACCCCAATGGTAGTGATTCTTCATCATCCACTAGAATGGTGAATCGACTCAACCCCAATCTTACCGTGCTTAGCGATAGTTCTGGGTATGGTGTGTGTTCGGTCGAACATGATGATAAACCCTTTAGCAACTCATTTGGAGAGAGTACCGATGAGTCTTTTGAAAAGGATGAATGAGTGGATCTCAAGTCTGCGCCACAACGACTACGGGGTATTGTACGCTTTGATGTGAGAACCCTTACAGATTTGTCCTTTAGAAAATGATCCTTGTTGGGTTGAGGTGTATGTGTGGTGTATACAAACTACCATTAGTCTCGATTACCAAGCAATCTAGAACTATTTTGATCAGTTAAGAACAGTTACCCCTTAGTCGAGACTAAAGAGAGGGTGCAAACACCAGGTGCAAAATAATTGGTGATACGACATAGTTGATCCAAGGTCACATGACTCGTGGCATGACAACGTGGGTGTATTTGCTAGATTAGCAGTCTAACACCCAAGTCAACAAGGGAACAAAGAGGAATGAAATGAATTATATCATATTGGGCATGTGAGCGGCGCAAAACACTATTTTTAATAAATTTAATAAAATATTTAGTTTTTCTTGTTTATTAAAATTAATAAAGATTTAATTTAAACTTTTTTTTTTGTAAAGATTGATATTCTTAGTATAATATTTCATCAATACTTTCTTATATATACATTTTTAGGAAAAATAATCCAAATATAATTTTTTTTCCTTTCAAATTGTAAGTATATAAAAAATATATATTAGAAAAGGTCAATCACTTAAATTGATTTAAATTAATTTAAAAAATTAGTTTAACTCTTGTTTCGCAATAGACACTTTTGTTTATAAAAAAAATTAACTAGATTTAATTTATCTTGAAATATTAGTTTTAGCATTTATTTTTTCTTGTCTTTTTCTAAAGATGTTTGTTAAAGTTGGAAGGTGTTTGTTAAAATGAAAAGGAGGTTCATGTGGGGTGGGGGTGAATGGAAATGTTAAGATTTTTTAAAATGGTCTAATGTCAACAAACCTAAACAGACCAGTGACCTTGGGTTTGCTTCTTTGTTCTTATGAAAAATACATACGTAATATGATATTTTAAACAAATTTGTAAATAAATAAACACATCAAATCTTATGCATATTATTTTTTGATATACGCCAAAACTAAAAATTACATATTATAACACATGATTTTAAGAGCTATATTTAGTATGCAAAATCCTAACGAATAAGATTGTGTGCAGTGCTTATGGGAATGTAGGGTTCTCAACAGGATATAGCTGCTCAAGACAATTGAAACCTGATTCAATGTGCAAAGATTCATGGATTGGATTTTCTGGTAGATGGAGTACAAAAGGGAAATTCATACTTATCTTGGTCATGTTCTTTGGGAGACTCAAGAAATTCAATATGAATGGAGGCAAAGCCTGGCACCTCTCCTAACAATAAGAGTGTTAGGTACTAGATCATAATTTGTTTTATGGGTTGATGTGAGATTTGAGAGTTATTTCATGTTTTAGTTCGAGTGTAGAAGTGAACAACATATAAGTGATGTTATTTATATTTCATGAGCTGAAACAACATTGTGCTTAAGCATATGCATGTGTTGGTATATAGAATAAGGTAGTTTTAGAATTAATTAAAGGTTGTCAAACAAATCACTTGCATGAAGAATAACACCATGGACCATGTAATCGTGTGTAATTGTATATGTTTTATGTCTTGATATATTTTAATTTTTTTGTTTATTTATAATCAAAATTCTAGTATATTAATGACTATTTAAATAAATCAAAAGTTATTTGTACACCTTTCTACATAATAATATCATTTTATTACCATAAAAAAACTTTTTGTTTTGGTTAGAAATAGAAGTTTGCCTTGGTTTCATATGCGAGATAAGGAAGAGCGTCATAAAATGTGCACCATTTTTATCTCGGTTGAGATTCCACCGAGCACAACCAATTATATAAAGTTAAAACATGTTTTATGGCTTTTAGACTGCTATCATTTTGTTCTATACAATTTTTATATGCTTTTCAAAGCATTTTCTTGTGACAAATCATTTTATAATTTTTTTTTAGTGTATGTGTGCTTATAGCCATATACTTTTTTGAAAAAGTCCTTTGCTTTTACAAAAGGTCACTCACTTACTAAATTAGGAGTTTAACTCTATCTACAAGCTTTTTGTCAGATATCATCTTCTGTGTTTGCACTACACAATATCTCTTGAGGATTTAGATAATTTCTCTTGGTTTCCCTTCTTCTTTGTTTAGTCAATTTTATCAAACATTTACATTTATGGTTTGCATCTTTAACCGCTTAAGTGCTTTTTGACTTATCATTTGTTGTATTCTTATCATGATGAAGGGTTCTTAGTATTTTATTTGTAGTTGTCATCATCAAAAGAAATCCTATTATCTGCAAAACAAGATTCCACACAAAATTCCAAGACCTCTTTATATAGAAGAAGACTAGATCCGTTGGAGGGTGAAGTTGGAATATCCTCATTACAACTTCTAAGGAGGCACTTGATTGTACCATTGTAGAGTGGCACTTACATCATAGTGGGAGATCATAGTGGGAGAGAGGATGAGACAAGTGGAAATAAATGTTGGTACAATAGTACAATCCTTTATCCTAATTAACAGGGTAGTGGACAGAATATATAATTTTGTACTATTTGTACTATTTCCACAATTTCTTCTATCAGAATATGTTCTCATGAATTAGAGGCTTCTTATATGAGAGGATGAAGTTTGATTGGAGTTGAGATCATGAAATTTGTGCCTAGTTGAAATTAGACTTCGGTGTCTTGAGTATAAAAGCCTCAGATTCCAGAAGCTTGAATTATCAGAGTCTTGGTCAAAGTCATTCTGGATTAGTTCTTTCAGAAGCGTTGACTTGACAATTCATATGCTTAACTTTCTTATAAACATATATTTGTATATTTCTTTGGAGCGTATATTATTGCTATAGTCCAGAGTTCACTTGTCCAGAGTCCATATTTCACTTGTCTAGAGTCCAGAACATGCTAGTCTAGAGTCCAAAGTCTGTTTACAGTATCTGCGCACTTAACAAAATAGTTAGAGTACAAAATTGTTCTTTATACTTTGTATATTTTGTTATCTTCAAAATTCAAGGCTAGCTGCAGAACCAAACTAAGGAACTGAGTATGTGAAAGCTCGCATGGTCTCACACTTTATTGTTTTGTTCTGTGTTGATCAGTAATGTGTAAAATAAGCTCGCATGGTCTCAATAAATGAATAATTTTTGAAGCAATAAGAAAATGTGTGCGCTCACACACACACACTCATTTTAAAATCTCCCTCTATTTCAAAATCTTTGAAAAATCGCTTGTGGCCATTATCTAAAGGACAAAGTCGTTAGGATTTTCACACCCAAAACGAACAATACCTCCTAGTCGCGCTGGAACAAACTTTAAGTCGACCGCAATATTAACACCGCCTGTGGGTATTCGAATTTTGCATCGTACCCCTTAATGTCAACTAGGGGCAACTGCTCCAGGCTGGACATGGTAGTCCAACATTGATTGAAAATCGAGTCAAGAGTATTTTATATATAACATTCATGCACTTCAACCTAACGAGTAACGAGTCATCTTTTTAAAGAACAAAGTCATGAGAGTTATTACACTCAAAACAGATAATATCTTGTAGTTGCACGGTCGATCGAGGCATTAACTATTTGTTTAAAGAACTTAACTATTATAAAGTCAAAGCATTTATAGTATTATTTTTCTTTCATTCTGAATTATGATAACCAAATAATTATTTAACTATCTATTATTGAATTAAATGACTAATAATACATTTACTATTTTATTATATTGAAGGTTCATTATTATTTTTGTGTCACCCAATCCATGTGCAACATGGAAGCATTATGCACTCGCAGTACGTAGTACATTATTCAATTCCAAAGAGTAAACAAGTACTTAAAATCTGTGATCTGTGGAAAAGCCAAAAACTATTTTTAGTCAAAAGAAAAATTCTCAATTCTTTTATTCTTTTAGTGCTAATTAATATTATAATCAATAATTGGACACGGCTTCTACGCGGTGATGATTAATATTCTTAAGTGCTAATTATATATATTTTTAAAAGAATAATGAACACATTAATAATTTGTTAAGGTGAATTTACTAAAAATTACAATGATAAAGTGGGAGAGAACCGTGAGAACAACAACATATTAATGATTCATGATTCAAGACTACCAAGAGATTGAGACGTATGTTTTAACTTTTTTTTTTTTTAAAATGATTATTATGATTTTAAATATGTTTGTTTAAACAAAATTACAACATTTTTTAATAAAAGTTTTAAATAAGAACTTTGTTTGAATAGTTATATTTTTAAATATTATTTTAGACATTTTAACATTTTAATATAATTTTTAAAATATAATTATTTGAAAAATTGTGATATCGACTATTTTTTTAATTTTTAATAGTATGTTTATGTTATAAGATGTCAAAATTAGTCTTTCAATTTATAAAAAACAAATTTTAAAAAAATTAATACTTTAAACAAGTCTTTTATAAAAATTATTTTTGAAAAAAAAAACTATTTTTTTTAAATAAAACAAAGATACTCATGATACTTAGCAGTGCTTTTGAGTGTTAGTATACCCTTGAAGTAGACATTCTTAAATATGAACACAATCTCTATTGATTGAGATGAAGACAATGTTTTAAAAATCAGAGCAGTCATCAAATGATGAGGGTACTGGGTCATTGATTTATTAGTCGAATTATTAGGTTATTAACCGAAATATATTACTAAATCAGATTAAATTAGATAACTCTATTGAATAAATGAATCTCTATAACAAGATTATATATTTATTAAATCGGTCGAAGCAGATGATTCAGTCTCTAAAAAATAACACGATGCCTACAAAACTTCAAAATTTTAAAGTATCATAATTTTACATGTTCTTTCTTTAAATTTAAATTTTAAACATAGTTATCACACACAAGAAAATAGTACAAAATACAAATCCAAACAAATTTTGAAGAATTTCTAATTCCAAACAAATGAAAGTTGTTCCAAATATATATATATATATATATATATATATATATATATATATATATATATATATATATATATATATATATATATATATATATATATATATATATAAATTATCAAAACGGCGTCGTTTTGTCAGAGAAAAAAGCAGGCATTTAACCCGCAGATTTTTTGAAAGGTTAGCCCTCCAGGATGGCTCTTCGGACTGTTGGCGTCTAAACTGGCAGACTTATTCCTCTCTCTACGTTCCTAGGCGGAGATCTTGTCCATTTGATCTACATGAACAAATATGTGGGTTAAAAAAGGATATATAAAGTCCCATAAACGAAAAAAGAGAGTCACCTGCCTATATAAGCTACGAGATGGCCGCCACCCTCTCGCCAGAGTTTAATCACTTCTCGACAGCCCATAGCCACGAACAGCTCTAGAAATCGAATGGTCCTTCTCTCTACAACAGACACGAACGCCCAATCATAGTCTGTAACTATCGCTAGTACCTTTGTCCACGATAACGGAAGAGAGGAACATCGTCAGAATCCAACATACCAAGGGAATCTCCTCGACCCCTCACCCGGACAAACTTGTCCTTCCAATACTTATAGTTATTAAAGTGAAGGGTAAAAAGGCCCTTAGTGTGCTTGTTTCTCAGGGTCCCCCGACTACCTTTCGCTGGTTTAGCCATAAAAAAGGAAAAGAAGATCCCGATGGTAGTGTTGATATCCAACTTCTCACAAACCATATCAAAAGCCCTAATGAAACCCTAGATGTTGGGGAACAATTAAGAGAGGTCTACATTAAGTGCTTTGAGGATCTCTACGAAAAAGGAAAAAGGGGGGAAAAACCCATGTCTTTGATGAGGGGGTAGAAGAAAAGTACGACGAGGGGGATGGGAAGAGACATGCAGGGTTATCCTCTCTGAAGGTAAACAATCCTCTATAATAACTCGGTCATCATCCCCCAAGGAGGTGACGCCCACTCTTGCCAAGAAGACCTGGATATATCCCTCGGAAGAGAAGATGGAGAAGAATTCGTCTGAGCCTTTAAAAAGAATGAAGGAGGAAGACATTTTGTTCCTATGAAAACTTCAAAACAAAAGGGAGTTACCACCACCGTCGCAACCAATAGAAAAAACCATCTACCTAGAAAATCATATGTCTAACATCAAAAGGGAAGATCTTTATCCTACAAATCCCTTCAAAATCTTATATACAAAATAAGAAAAAGAGAGACAAGTCTCATACCAGTGAGAAGGTCGAAAGTCGCGCTAGAAAATTCGAAAAGGATAGCTCGAACAAAGTTGTAGAAAGTAAACTAGAATAAGGAGCAAAATTTCTTATAGGACTATCCTCAAGATTTTTGCAAAACTATGCACACTACTTACATGTGCCACTATCGTTTGCAGTTTCAAAAAACAACCCATCATTTATAGCATTAAATAAAGGAAAACACATTTGCAACGTGATTAGTTGACGTCTCGATTGGTCTACTATACTTGAAGTAGACATCTGGATGTTGACTCATCAGGCAGGGGTATAACCAACGGCCCTACCTATCAATATGCGCACCTTTGACTCATCTACTACTTTGATCGCCACTCACTGAGAGATTCGTCGAAAAAAGGCACCGCCGGAAAAAAATGTGACATGCAATAGAGACAATTAATTCCTCTTTAACTCTTACTTTCTATATGTTTGTTAGTTCTTGTGCATATTAAAAATGGTGAGTTTAGACATTAAACTGTTTTATATATAATAAAATATATGCGTTTGCTCCACAGAAAACTTTTCTTTAAATGCCCTCTCTTTCAACATAATCCATCGCAACAAATATATTCACTTGTAAATTAAAGACAAAAACAGAGATGAATATCTTAAATTCTTTTTTGAAAAAGTTGCAACACCTTTGTAACACATCATGCCAAAAACTTTCTTTCTTAGCAGCATGTTTTTGTCGTTTCATCCTCTTAAGAGCAAATCCATTATGCTTTCAAATTGTATATTTCACATCTCTTTCCATTTTAGGTTTTGGATTCCTCAAAGCTCTTAACTCTTCTTCTTCACAAACACCTCCTAAAAACTTAGATCTACTCTTCACTTCCATTTCAGCCACAACAGTTTCAAGCATGTCAACAATTGAAATGCAAATTTTCTCTAACTCTCAATTAATCTTAATCACCATTTTAATGTTCATAGGTGGTGAAGTCTTCACATCCATGGTAGGACTTCATTTCATTAGATCAAGACTCAAAACTGATTTAGATAAAATCGCTTCGTCTCATGCTCGTCTTGCTTCTCTAAACCCTTTCATTCTTGATCAAATTCATCTTGAACTTGAAATGGTCACAAACACAAACGAGGTACACAATAAATCACATGAATCTTTACATAGCAAATCACATGAATCTTTACATAGTAAATCACATGAATCTTTACATAATATATCACATGAATCTTTGAGTACTACAAATGAAAATTTAAGGTACTTGTCTATGAAATATTTAGGTTATGTAGTTCTTGGTTACATTCTAGTTCTCCATTTTATAGGTATATTTGGAGTGTCTCTTTACCTTACCATTATTCCTAGTACAAAACAAATACTAAAAGACAAGAATCTTAAAATGTTCACATTTTCTGTTTTTACTATAGTTTCAACTTTTGCAAGCTGTGGTTTTGTTCCAACAAACGAAAACATGATTGTTTTTAAGAAAAATTCCGGTCTTCTTCTTATGCTTATTCCACAAGTGCTTCTTGGGAACACATTGTATCCTCCATGCTTAAGGTTTTGCATATGGGTGTTGGGAAAATTCTACAAGAAGAGAGAGTGTGGTTATCTTTTGAAACATTCAGAGGAAGTTGGTTACAAACATTTGTTGAAGGGGAAACATTCAGTTTTTCTTGTGGCAACTGTTTTTGGGTTGCTTGTGGTTCAAGTTACATTGTTTTGTTCATTGGATTGGAATTCAGAAGGTTTGAAGGGAATGAATTATTATGAGAAATTTATTGGTGTGTTGTTTCAAAGTATTAATTCAAGACATACTGGAGAAACTATTGTGGATATCTCAATTCTATCTCAAGCTATTTTGGTGTTGTTTGTGCTCATGATGTTAGTTTCTCTCACTTTCTCTCTATTTTTTTTTCTGATTATTTTATTATAAAAATTGGAAAATTATATCTAAATATTATTACATTGATATAATATAATCTATGATTGTAATTATATGTATTTATATAGAGATAGTCAAATTCAAAGCATATGTTGCATTAATATACACAAAATGTTAGTTAACATGAACAACACTGCATGTTCCAATTTTTATTTAAAAAAGTGCATTATTGCAAGTTCACTTATTTAATAGGAAAAGCTATTAGGTTGAACATTTAGTCCCATGATATATGTTGTCACTCTCCAAATCATTTCCATTTTTCAATTACAATTATTTTTGCACAATTTGACTTCTCCTTCTTAATCTTACCTAAGTTTTCTCTTATTTTATTAAAAATTATTGCCAACGGCGAAATATTAATTATATAAATTTTAAATTAAAATTTATAGAATTAAATATACAAAAATTCCCTGTAATATAGACGAATTTCACTTTTCTCCCCTGTAAAAAAAAATCCAAACACCCCCTGAAATATAAAAATACTATGTATTTTGTCCCCTAAGTGTTAAGTTTACTCCCTGTAATATTTTTTTGGTTTGATTTTGCTTCTAAGATTTAGTATTTAAATCGCAAGTTTAGGGGGTAATTCAAACAAAAAAATATTACAGAGGAAAACTAAAAAAAAAAATATTACGAGAGGGGTAAATCAAATTTCGGCTATATTAGAAGGATGAAAAATGGTATTAACCCAAATTTATAGAGAGCGTCATTCTTTATCTTTTGAAGTTTAACTTAAAAACATTTGTACAGGTACCTTCCTCCTTACACCTCATTCCTCCCATTGAAGGATTCAGAAATTAGAACTAAGAGGATGAAAAAGACAAGAGGAAAAGTTACTGAAAATTTGATATTCTCTCAACTCTCCTATTTAACCATTTTCATCATTCTAGTGTGCATAACTGAGAGGAAAAAATTGAAGGAAGATCCTCTCAATTTCAATGTTTTGAATATTGTTCTTGAAGTTATAAGGTTAGATTTCTATTATTCTTTCTGTTTTTTAATATAAATGTCCATTTCTATAAAAATAACATTTATCAAATTGGACAATTATAACCTATGACTACATAATATTATACAGTACAATAATATTAAATAACAATAATTTGTTTGAGACTCAAATTTCAAACATGAATTAATAGTTTATGTATGCTATAATCTCAAATTTCATCCATATTGTATAATAATTAATTAAGCCATATGTGTGTTGTGTGTTTTGTATATGAACAGTGCTTATGGGAACGTAGGATTTAGTACAGGATACAGTTGTGAAAGACAATTACATCGAGAAGCAAATTGTGAAAATAAGTGGATTGGATTTGTTGGAAAATGGAGCGATGAAGGAAAGATTATTCTTATGCTTGTTATGTTGTTTGGAAGACTCAAAAAATTCAATATGGATGGAGGCAAGCCATGGAAACTTCTCTAACTCATTCATCAACCTCAATTATACAATGTACCACCACCAAGGAAAATTAAATTTCTTTCCAATTTCATGCAATATTGTAAGCACTAAGAATGCTATGTATGCATATGATGTCGTAGGAAGTTTGGGATAAATTGGAGAGTTTGTATATAGTTTGAAAATGTAGGAAGTATTAGATTTGCAACAACATGTCAATGTTTTCAACAACATAATCACCGATCTTGTGAGACTTTGAATGAAGATTGACGACGAAGATAAGACAATTATATTGTTGTGCTCGTAACCAGACTCTTATGATTACTGGTCAACTATTGTTATCTACATGAAAGACACCATCGGTCTTGATGTGATTAGTGCTAGACCATCGGTTTAAATTTTCTATTGATGCAAATTGAATTTGAATTGGAGTTTGTTTTCTACTTTAGGTATGCAAGAGTTAGAATTCACGTGTATCACATATATATTCGATGGTACGCAATCTATATATCATCACCTTCGGCTTCCAAAGCCGTCTGTAGGTGATCTTTATAAAGTTCTTCCAAAATTTTAAATCTAGCATGAGCACCTCTAGTGTTAGCTACCTCATTGGTGGCCTCGGTTGGGTCTACCCCCAAATATGTAACTAGCATCTCGCTGGCTTCCTCTCGATTGAGCCTTACATGGTCTGTAATTTTCCCCTGGTGGAAGATGCATGAGGCATGAGATGTCATTCAGAATGATGGTCTTCTCGCCAATAGGAAGGTGTAAATATGGCGTCTCTGATGGCCGTCTCGCCAATAAGAAGGTGTAAAGATGGCGACTCTGAAGGCCATCTCGCTGCAAATATCGCTAGCATGTCATGGTTTATGGCGGTGTACGCAGTAGCACATAAATTGGCAATACTAGAGTAGCGGATAACATTCTTGAACTAGTCAGTGTCGGGTTGTCCCAAATCCAATATCTTCCTTTTATGGTTTACGAATTTTAAACTTTGACGCTCATGTAAATAAAAATCACCATCAATCGCGATTAAATTAGTTTAAACCAGATGTAATGCAAAGGCAAATACCTCTCCTTCCCAAACATGCCTAGCAGCATGATCTCCATAGAGATAAAGTAAGGAGGTGTCAAATGGGCCTCTTAGATAACTATCAGCAAGGGCATCAGATACTTCATCAACTAGGGAGACATGGCCCCGTGAAGTAGATGTCTGAGACAGGTCACTACGGGAAGCATAACCAGATGGTTTTGAACCTCAACCTTGTGAACCATCAAATGAGGTATCATTGACTCATGGTCTCGTAGCCCTGCGCCTGACCCTCTCACGTCGTACAGACGCGTGTTGGGACACACAGACGAGTTTAATTATGTTCGGGTTATTTTCATCCATTGCACTTATAACAAAACAAGAAAGTCACATAAAAAATTCAACCAAAATGCAGCCAGACACAAATCCAGAGATACATCTTCGAAAACAGTTCAGACATTATTCGGGGATGCATCTCCAGATGAACTCGCGATTCTCAATAATGACAGAAACTCCATTACCACTCTAACCTCCAATCAAATGATAGTGAATGTCTGTATCAGCTACCTAATTTGATTGTACTGCTATCTAATGCAGCTTAAATAACCTATGTTATCTACAACATCATTCAAAGCATAAAAAAAAAGAATAAAATGAAAAACTTACCAAATAGAGTTGAGAATGAGAAGCTTCAATGGAATGAGTAACTTTGCAGCAAATGAAGTAAAATGGAGTGAGTGAACTTGATGAAGCTTGCTCAAATAGAGTTAGAAAATGATTTGCAGCAAAAGAACTCAAATGGAGTTTTTTGAGTGACTTTTCAAAAAATGAATGAGGAAAAAGGAAGGGTCTTGTGCGGGTTTATGAATAAAACGTATTCGGAGATACATCTCTGTAAAACTCACTAAACTTTGAATTAATGGTGTTTACGGAGATGTATCTTCGGACTGACCCTTATGATATACGGAAATACATCTCCGAATTAAATGTTGACAAAATAAGGGTGGCTCATCCATTTACGCTAAAGGGTGTAAAAAAGCTGCGTCCGTAGGAACAATTTTGACTTTTCACTATGGTATTTATAAATCAATGTCTTCTAAAAATTCATGTTAAAATATAATATTTTATCCATTTCAAAATAAGTAGTTTAGTTAATATTCTCACACAAACTAAAAATATAAATAAATGAAAAATAATTTATCTAAATATTTGTATGTGTATTTATCTTTATAACATACAAATAATATTAATTAAATTCAACAATTGAAAAAATAATAAATATTATACATAAAGTGAAATATGCCATTTATCTTTTGATTATTTTGGTGCAGAGTGAGTACTATACATCACACTTCCATTATTGTTGCTAAGAGACAATTGCCATGATTCATAAACAGACAATATACATCATCCATAAGTAGTTCACGAGTTGACACAGAATGAAACTAGTCTTTCACCAAAAACAGATTTACAATTCAACTTTTCATACATTCTGAATTTTAAATCATCACCATAATTAGTGGTTTCAAAAATTTAACTTGTTCAACATCATTATTACATAGTAACAACAAAGTATTAAACTTTGTAATGCAGCTAATGAAGTCAAAAACTTAGGATAAGATAAAAATAATATAATCAAGACAAAACAGTCACGAGACACTAGAAAACAAATCACCTTTCTTCCTCACTGTCTTTGTAAGACTTTTTCTTTTTGATTCTATAAATCATAAAACCAACCTACCTTCACAAACTTCAATTAATCTCACTTTTTGATTCTCCATACTAAAACCAAACATGGTTGTAACACAGTTATTAAAGTGTTTTGTTCTATTGTTTTTCACCTTTGTCTTCAATTTGTTAACCACTCCTGCTTATGCCCTCAACATAGGTGCTGAAACCACTGGAGTAGCTGTTTCTGTTGTAAGTATATTAATTATATCTTAACATTGTGTAATTAATTAATTACCACTTTCTTAATTCTTTTTAGTTATCTATTCATTTTACTGTAGAGCAAAGAGTGTAGCAGACAATGTGAGTCAAGTTTCTGCTCAGGTACATGTCTTAGTTAATTAGTATTTTTTAGATATAAGCTTTGATCTTTGTTTTGATGTTTTTTTTTTTTGGAAATTTTGAAATGACAGTGCCTCCATTGTTGAGATATGGAAAGTATTGTGGACTTTTGTATAGTGGATGCCCTGGTGAAAAACCTTGTGATGGCCTTGATGCATGTTGTATGAGCCATGATCAATGTGTCACAGCCAAAAATAGTGAGTTCTTTTTATATATATTGTGTCTTCTTAATAGAATTTGGATTTGAGTCTAACTCAACTCAAGAAAATTAGAGAATCAGAATTATCAAGTCAATTTAGAAACTAGATCTTCAATTTGGGATATCAAACACACCCTGAAATGAAAGAGATGGTAGGTAGCTGATAGGGATCTTTTACCATATAAAATTACTTTATTTTTAATTCATGACCCTTCTTTTTTACTCAAGGAATATGCTTAAGAGAACTTGATATTGATAAGAAGTGTTACCAAACTAATATTACCTACTAGTATTTTTTATCAAGGTTAGAGTTTGGTGGGTGTATCTTAGTTAACTTATGTAGCACAACAGTGCAACTAACTAATGGTGGTATCTATCTATCTTATGCAGATGACTACTTGAGTCAACAGTGCAGCCAAACATTCATAGATTGCATGGAGAAATTTAAGAACACAAAGGCACCTACATTCAAAGGAAACACATGCCAAGCAGATGATGTTATTGAAGTAATCAAGGTAGTCATGGAAGCTGCTTTACTAGCTGGAAGAGTTTTACACAAGCCCTAAACAACAGTAAATCTTAAAACTAATCAAGTTTAATTGACACATGAACAATGTTTTCTTATTTTTCTTCCTATTGTTTTTGGTTATCCACTGACCAAAAATCAAACTATAATGCTTTATTTATTCATAAAGGAAGAATGCTATCAATGTATTCTATTCATGTTTTTGTATTACTCATCAATTCTAAATGGATATTGTTTTCATCTGTATGAACTGTCAACAATTGAATACGAAAACAAATGTAGACTAACTTCAAAGTCAAATGATTACAATAAAAAATGATCACTCTATGCATCTCAAATGACTCTGCAGTTATATGAGTAAGAGTAATAAATAGCAGTTTCTTCAAAACTCTGCTATACCAGTACTACAGCGCCGCAGGTTCACCAAACTACTGAGAACTATCCTTTCCTTCATAAAATTAAATAATACTCAGAAATAACAAAAATTCTGATGAAACCATATGTGCACAAGAGATGTAGCTAATATAAAAAAAAACATAAGCCAAATGCTGAGTTGCTATGATTTTTAAGTATACATGGAGGGGAAACATAGAGAACTGGCAAAAAAGATATATCCAACTTCGCAAATGACTTCAATTTCTGTTTCTTTTTCTAATGCTCGTGAAACTGGTGTTTGTTTTCAGCTAGTTTGAGCACTTTCTTGTTTAGGCTTCACGGGTGGCAATTTTGGTAACACCCAACTTGGTGAATCTATAAGCCACAGCCCTACACCAGTATCTTTGTGCTTGAAATCTGGACCTCTTGCATTCCTCTGAAATGTTCAAAATGATTACCTCAATAAAACAAATCTAAGGAAGAGTGAAATCAACTTGTAGGGATATAAAAGCCTAGAGAAAAATCAGAAAATGGGGTTACCTTTTCTAATCTATTATCCCACCATTTAGCTGGATTTTGCACCAAATCATTCCAGGACTCAACACCTAAACCATGTTGAGACAAAAGTGCATGTCAAATAATGTAATAAAACAGAGATAGGGAGAGAAATAAAATGAAATAAAGCCATGAGGAATCTTGAGTTGCAGAGCGAAGAAAAAACACAAGACATTGACCGAATATTAAAATAGAAAGCATCTATAAAAGTAAAAAGAAAATGAATTTGAATTCGATATAAACCACTGAGAACCTCTCCGTGTTATCACAAACCACATTTAAGATGCATGGAAAAGTTTTTGTGATAAAGGAAGTAATTTACACAGACCTTTACTATCCTTTGATTGTTTGGGTTTAACAGCTGGAACGTCAAATTCCAGTTCTTCTAGTTTAGACAGAACCCACTTTGGAGCCTTGTCAATCCAGATGGGAACACTGCCATCCTTGCGCTTGAAATCAGGGTACCTTGGATTCACCTACTAAATAGATACGGATATAAAAAAAATCCCCCAAATATATTAGTGTAAGAGAAAAATATACACCAAGTCATCAATCATTACCAATCCACTGCGTTTGCTATCACGGAAATCCAACCACTGTTTTGGATCATTTAGTAGGTAGCCCCAAGAATTTGACAAAGAGTCGGGGTATTTCTTTTCGGTGGCTGTAAAAATAAACCAAAATGGAAATAATGTGGATCTTAAAACTACCCAAAGAGCCAATTTTACTATAAAATAGAAGACAATCAAGAGACATACTTATTGTTTGTTTCAGTTCAGGTTGTATTTCACCATCCGTCTTGCTTTCGAGCACTGCACCTTTTGGACTTTCCTACATTTAGATGCACAAAATTTCAGAAAACAAATATCAAGGATGTGTCATTATTGTCAAATAAAGGACAAAACAAAGGATACAAATCAAAAAGAGGAGAAAATTCAAAAACCTTTGTTGAATGAACAACCTCCCATCTACTAGATTTATTAAGGACATCCTTCCAGGATTTCCTTTTGTCACGTTCCTCGGTTTGCTCGGAATTGACATCCTTCTCCGATAACTTGATTTCTTCATCCTCTCTTTCTAATAACATAAATATTACAAAAAGCTTATTGAGTTCATACTTCATAGCATAGCACTGCTAGTTAAAGCATCACACACTTGCAAAATTTTCTCTTTCATTAATATTTGTCAACTTTAATATACTAAGTAGTAACAGTGCTTCACCTCCTTTTCCTCTAATAAAATTTCTTTTAGCATGTAAAGAGAAAATATCTTAGGGAGAAAACAATATGAAAGAAAATAGTTATGAAGAAGGTTTTGTTAAACCATTTAGTCCCAATTTATTATAGAAGCATGCCAATTAATTATTGAAGTGTTAAGGTGAACATTTGTCTAAACTTGATATTGTGAAATTGATTTGGTTAAATTTAAGTTAGGAGGTAGTGATTTAAGCTGTGTTTTCACTCTAAAAGCGTGTTTGTCTATAACTTAGGGTAATTTACGTAACTTATATGCAAAAGCTACTTCTATCATTTTCCGTCAAAATGAGGTTTGGTGTCTTAAAACCAAATATGTACTCATACAAAAATCTATTCCCTGAAACCAAAGATACACTAGTTTTACAGTATGTTTGGATCCACGTTTTATGAGGGACTTCTTGCATCCCAATGTGTTAGAGAAATAGACAGAAAAGGGAGATTTATTGATTAAGTGATTTTCTGTCTACAACTGCAAAATCAGTTACAGCTCAATGGATACAAGATAATAGAATCGAATGCATCTCCCCTCATACTTCTATTTATATATGTCTAGGCCTCCAAGAACACACTCTCAAAATGTGTGCTCCTACATTCCTAACACTACGCACATTCAATGTGGCTTTATAGAATCTGGAAATCATAGAACTAGAGCCTCTTTAGATTTGAGCTTATCAAATGACATAACTACTCGTGAAACTGTTTCAGGTTATTTCCATAAGCTCTCTGAGATAAACAGCTTATGACATGTTCACCAAACTTCTTTCATCTTTTCCATTCATAACAATAACAAACTAACAAATATGAAATTGAAAATAGCCTAATGTTAAATCATAAGGAAGTAGTAGTACTTACCAGAAGAAGAATCTAATTTTTGGTTAGAAGTTAAAGAAGCCTTCTTCACAAGAGGATAACCTTGAACAAAGTTAAGACTTTGTGCCATAACCTAATAAAAACAACAAGATGAAACCACAAGACACATGAAAATTCAAACATAGGAGTAAACAAAAACAAGGTTATTACATTACATTACATTGTAGGAAGCAAAACAAACCTGAAACTGGAACTGAGGTTTAGAATGTTTGGGATCAGTACTGATTTGTCCAACAACATGAACAACATCGTTTTGTTTGAGATGAAAGTTAGCGGTATGAGCTAAATCGCCTTGAAATATAACGGGAATCAATAGGGAAGAAGGATTATGGTCGAGACTGGAGATAACGGTGGCGGCGAAGGGGTTACCGTCGGGAGAAGTTTCGAACTGAACCGGCTTGTTGACGGAGCCGATTAGGTTGACGGAGTTGGCGAGTTTGGGTTGAAATGGAACCTCGGTGGGTTTTGAAAACTTGGATTTGGATTTGCGAGCGGTGGTGGTGGTGGTGGTGGAATAATAATAGCTACTATTTCGATATCGGAGACGGAGTAGCGCCGAGTTCGACGAACACCATACTCGCCGGAGTGAATTCATTTCCAAAACCCTTCCGATGAGAGAGATTTCAAAACCCTTCCGATGAGAGAGATTTCAAAACCCTTCCGAGTGAAGTTATTTTTTTTAAATTGTTGACTCAATGTTACAAATTTCAATTATTTATTTTTACTCAATATTACCAATCTTGTGTTAATTGTTTTAATTCCTTTTAGAGAATTAAATTATTTTTTTGGTGAATTAAATACTTTGGATAAACGGTAAATTTAATTTCTAAATTATCCCTTTTTAAGTTATTAAAAGAAATTATAAATAATGAAAGTATCCTTTTTTTAATTATTAAAAGAAATTATAAATAATGAAAGCCTATAAAATTTTATTATTCTATAATATTATATTAGTATTTTAAAAATAAAAATGTGATTTGACGTAATATACATATTTTTTAATTGATAATGTGTATATTTCTTTATTTTTTTATTTGTTTTAAAAAAAATTATATTTCCAAAAGCAAAGGAGAACAAAGCCGATTCTAAGATCCAAGCTTCAATCCGACAAATAACTGATTCGAAGATCTAGGTATCAAACAACAACAACAAAAATCCGACAACAAATCTATTCAATACACAACCACTTAGCTCATATTAAAGAATTTTACTAAATGATAATTAGTTTTCGCTCTACACAATACAACATCAATCATGTTTATGCTACAAATGCAATATGGTGTCTTTTGTTGAAAAATAATATGGTTCCTAGTTGTCCAAATAGCATAAACAATCTCTGTCAATGCCATCTTCAATAGCCTTTTCATGCACCCTTTACCCCGAGTCATACAGCTCAGTTTGGTCATCTCCGTGTCCCAGACCCTCAGATTGTGAATAATGTACATCCACGCCAATATCTGATTCCACACTTGCTTAATCTTTTCACATTTAAAGAAAAGGTATTTGCAATTCTCTTTGTTTCATAGTAAGCATAATTTTTATCGGTGGTAATTATGAACCGGGTTAAGCGGTCTTTTGTTGGGAGTCTCCCTTTACAAGTTAACCATAAAATGAAGATTGCTCGAGGTCTCACATAATTTTCATAGAAGAGATTCCTCCAAGGAACACTTGGCTTTTTCCCTTTAAACATTTGGTATATCTTCCTTGTTTCGTACCGACCAGTAGTTTGAAAAGTCCTCCATTCAACAGAGTTAATAAGCATATCTCGGTGTTTGAACATTGCCTTACTGATCTAAGAGTTGTGTACAGCCGGGACATGTGTTGCAAGATCATCCCGCTTTAGGTAGTATAAATGAATCCAATGGATCCACAATTTACCTTTCTTGGCATATACATTTCAAAGAAGCTTAACGATGGTTTCTTTGTTTCAATCTCGCAGGTAAATATTGTTTAACCCCCTGCAAAAACGAGATCGCTCACATGTTCCCAGGAAACGGAAGCTTTACGAGTCTTGCAATTCTTTCTCGTCCAGGGGAAGGTCCTGCATAGCGTGTCAATATGAGCGATGACTTTTTTAGGCAATGGAAAACTTTGTATCCAATAATTAGCTATCAAGAAAATGACGCTTTGCATCAACTGTAATCGGCCCGCATAAGAGATGAGTCTGGTGCTCCAATGAATAATGAGCACCAACATTCTATCTATCAATGGTTTAAATTCAATGGTGATTAATTTCTTGCTAGTCAGTGGTACGCCAAGGTATTTTATCGGCAACGTCCTATCGCAAAACCACTGCATATATCTTTTTCTCTTATTAAAATTAATTATAAAGTTTCCAAATTATTATTTTATTTAATTATTGAATCATTTGCAAGTTTGAATTTGAACAGGTGTAGCTAGACTCTGAAAAAAGTATATAACTTAAATTTTAGTTGAAAGAATTAAAATATTAAAATATAAAAAACTAATATATATTTTGTTTGTTAGATAAATGAACATCTTTGATGATCTATCTCAGGCTGAATTGCATGCATTTATATATTTTGATTTTATTATAATACCAAAGTTATAAATAATTACAAGTATTGATTTTTATTTTTATTTTATTATAATACCAAAGTTATAATAAATTACAAGTATTGATTTTTGAGGCTGAATTGCATGCATTTATATGTTTTGTCTCGGCATATGTTCAGCGGCGTCTCTATCCACCTTAAGTCATCACTCTCTTGTCCGGAAGCAATAATTTGAAGGGCTCTTGTTCTAGACCTGTCTAACGGCTAAGCAGGGTTCTATCCACCTTTGAGCCCAAGATAGTCCAACAGTAGTGGTCCAATCAGTAAGGGACGATATAAGGCATTTCTCCCTCTGCCCCTCCGCAACGTACACGTGACCAGTTGACTCGTCTGGCCAACCAGATCGCCACCAACCTCGAATTACTCTCCTCCCGCGCCAACAACTAGTTTCTCCATGCTCGGGCAGCTCACCCAGAACATCGAGTATGACCTGCCCGAAGTCACCTATTTTAGGCCTATGTCACTAGCGTCTAGCCCAAAATAGGGACGAATTGTCATGCGCTGGAGACATTACAAATACCTTGTCATTTGAGAGGGTAAGGTATTTAAATTTAACCCTAAACACTCTCGCGTATCTTTGCACCCTATTAACTTTATCATCGGAGTGCCTTGCAGGTACAACTCATCCTCCGCATCATCAACATTGTACGTGAAGTCTCTGATCCACTTCAAGTTCTGATCAACCGGTAAAATCACCTGCGTATTTTATATAAATCTATGACTTATCGACCGCTGCAGTTATGCTATATTGTCATGATGATATTCACATGAAACAATATAGAAGTCACAAAATTCATACCTTCGTTATGGACATCATATTCATTATTCAAGTCAGTCCAAACCAAATTGCTAATAGTAGAAAATACGCCAAGTTACACCCTCATCATCTGAAGACCTATACTATTATTGGGCAATATAGACATTTAGTGATGCATTTTGAAACAACAAAGCAAGTGTTGCACTTATCCAAAAAGTCAACAATATGTTGATTTATCTTATAAGATTGATAAAAATTGCCCTATTTGCTATCATGAATTCATATTAAATTTCAACTAAGAACTATAACCCAAAGAAAATCCTCCGAGAATAACAACATTTTATCGCTAGCATTAATATTAAGTACAAAATAATACAAGATGAGCCGTGATAAAGTTAGGAACCTAGATCTAAAAAGATTGTTACAATATTCACATAAATGAGTACGTAACCAACAATTAAGCTGTGCTATATTAATACAAGCAGCCTATTGACATGTTATCAATCACCTCAATTTTATAAGATTATATCATACTGCATGGTTTGATATAAATAACACTAATGTGTCTGCTTCACGCAATAAATACAGAAGAATCATTTTTTAAAATAATGTTAAATAGTAATTAGAAGAATTCTCATTTAATAAACCAAGCAATTAGACTCGAAGGTTTGGGAAATATCGAATTCGATTTCTAGTGGAAATAATACTTGGCCAAAGTCATGATTGTTGAGAATCAAGTGTGAGGAAGAAGTCCCACATTGGTTAAAAAAAGGAAAGAATGAACACTTTATAAGTGAGAGAACCCACACACCTATCACCTTAAGGTTTTAGGTGGAAATGTGGTGTGTCTCTCACAAAGGTGTGTCCCAAGTAAAGTGCTCCATCGTTGACCCCCTCGAGTTGCCTCCAACAATGATCTGTCGACGCGAACTCTGAATTACTAGGACCCCATTCCCCTAAGAAGAGAATTTGATACTTAAGTCACTAAAACAAATGTGTAAAAAATATTTTTTAAAAATATCAAATCTATATCGATTAATTTATTATTATAATATGTAAAATTAATAATTTTTTCATTTCTCCATATATGTTGTGAGTGTCACAAATGACGGTTTCATTTTTTTCTTCTTGGAGTTGAATATTTTATACTACTTTTTATGATAATGATGATATAAATTATATGAATTAATACGGTTGGTTCAGGTAGACAGACTCGCGGTAGAATTTTGAAAATCTATTATCCGAACCAATTAACATTGGATTTCATTTGTTTGGTTCGGTTTTTGTTCGAACTAAAAAAATATCCGACCCAAACACTTTGGTTTGGTTCGAATTTCAGATTGGTTCGGATTTGCCCGACCCAAACACTTTGGTTTTTTTTCTTTTGCGTATAAGAGGGTAAGCCACACTTAGCCACAAGGTAGATTCGCCCATGATGCCAATGGTTACAAACAACTGACCAAGGATCCTCTTGCACCTTACTACCATCTTGAATTTTGTTGGAATCAACATTATTTTCTCCTTCTTAGACACCATCGCCTTCCTTAGCTACCTGAGTTGCATTTTCTTCATAACGTTTCATATAGTGACCAAATTTCCCATAAGTTGAGACATAAAAAATGTAACCCTTTGTATTTTTCCTTATTGACTGTATCTCTAATCGTGAACATAGCAAGTAGTGATTTTGAGAAATCAACATCCACGCACAATCTCATATACTTGACCTATTCCCGAAGAAAAGTGTTCTTGTCCACTTTCATTGTTCTACTTACCAATAAATGTAAGAACTTCTGCATTATAACATTCAATTGGTAACCCTAAAAATCTCACTAAAACCACCACCTTCTTAATTTAATTGATATTCAAATGAAAATTGGGGTTTTATTCTCTAATAGTGAGTTAATGACCATATATTAACCAATGACCATCCATTAAAGCATGATATTGATCATCTTTATCGAAAAAAGTCACAAGAAAATAGTTGTTACTCAGATATATAATATTGATAATGTCATTTCGTACCTAAATCTATTTCAAATGAGTTTTCAAAGTCTTGTATCCAATCTTCCTGCCAAGAAGTTTAAGAATAACTCCCGATTTTCATGGTTTGACAATTCTTACACACCAAACTCATGTTCGAGACTTGTTTGAAATTTTGATCAACGCCTTTAATTCTTTTAGAACTGCACTCGAAAAGATATTATTCATCCAGCAAAATTGCATAATTTTCAACCTTAAACTTTAAGAATTGCCATGCTTACAAACTCTAGCAAAGAATTTTCATGCTTATAAGCCCTTGAAAAATAGTTAATTGGTATAAAATTGACAATAATTTGTTTTATTTTTTATTTTTTGCATTTTTTTGTATTTTTTCAAATTTGACCTTCTTTCTATTTAGCTTTTAAATTTGTATGCCCAAAAATAGATCTACTATTTCATGATAATTTTTCTCACAAATATGCACAATTATTTTATTAATTTATGATATATTTTAGATATATTTTAAGAGTTAAAAGGTAGTGCACTGACAGTGTAAAATAGTTTTACACTGTCATCCATTAGGAAATCATGAATGTGCCATGTCATTAAATTTTTTTTAAATAAAAGAATGTTTTAATTGGATGCATGGTGGTGATTGGTTGACAGTGTAAAAATATTTTACACTGTCAGTGCATGACCCCTTTTCTCATATTTTAATTAGTCTAATTTAAAACTTACTATCTTCTCTCTTAATTCTAACATGTTATCTTTTGTTTAAAAAATATTAAATATTAATAAAAATATATATTTTTTATATCATGTCATATTTATCAAATACTACTCCAGCCTAATTTACATAGTAGACTAGATACATTCATTATTCAATGAACCAAAAAAATATTTTTGCTTATAAATAAAGCCAAAGCCAGTACGTTAATTTTTAATTTTACTAAATTCTATAAATTCAATCAATTAATTTAATTTTTTTTCTCTTAAATAATTAATTTATTCATTATTTATCCCTTAACCAATCATTATTTTATGAAAATCTAATTATAGATCATAACCATTAACCAGCCATAGGAAGAGAAAAACATGAAGCTTCTTTTTTTCTTCCCTAGTTGATAAGTTGAAGCAGAATCATCATGAATCAGTATCAGTAGTAAAACAAAAAACATAATCATGGAAAGTAATAAACAACTTGAAGATGGAGAAAAACCACTCCTCAACAATTCAACTTCTTCTCACTCTCACAAACCATCTCTCATTCTCAATCTCATCTCCGCCATGTCTCTCATCACCGCCATCACCTTCGCCCTTCTCTTCTTCTCCCTCTCCCCATCCAAATCCACCACCTCAACCGCCCGTCCCCTCCGCAAACTCCCCCACCCCGTCGTCATCCTCATTTCCTCCGACGGCTTCCGTTTCGGCTACCAATTCAAAACCCTAACCCCAAACATCCACCGTCTCATCCACAACGGCACCGAAGCTCAAACCGGCCTCATCCCCGTTTTCCCAACCCTAACTTTCCCCAATCATTACTCCATCGTCACTGGCCTCTACCCTCCCCACCACGGCATCATCAACAATTTCTTCACCGATCCAATCACCGGCGATAAATTCACCATGGCAAGTCACGAATCTAAATGGTGGTTGGGTCAACCTCTTTGGGAAACCCTCGCTAACCACGGTTTAACCGCCGCTACTTACTTTTGGCCTGGCTCTGAGGTAATCAAAGGCTTGTGGACTTGTCCTGATAGATTTTGTAAACATTATAATGGTTCTGTTGATTTTGAAGATAGAGTTGATACTGTTTTGGGGTATTTTGATTTGCCACTTGATCAAATTCCTGTTTTTATGACTCTTTATTTTGAGGACCCTGATCATCAAGGTCATCAAGTTGGACCGGACGATGACGAGGTTACGGATGCTGTTTCTAGAATTGATTCTATTATTGGGAGGCTTATTAATGGGTTGGAACAAAAAGGATTTTTTGAAGATGTTACTATTATTATGGTTGGTGATCATGGTATGGTTGGTACTTGTGATCAAAAGCTTGTTTTTTTAGATGATTTAGCTCCTTGGGTTAAGATTCAACAGAGTTGGGTTCATTCGTACTCGCCGTTGCTTGCGATTTGGCCGACGGGTAATTATTCGGCGGGAGATGTCGTGGTTAAGATTAATGAAGGGTTGAGTTCAGGGAAAGTTGAAAATGGGAACAAGTTGAAGGTGTTTTTGAAGGAAGATTTGCCTCAACGGCTTCATTATGCGGAGAGTGATAGGATTCCGCCGATTATTGGATTGGTTCATGAGGGTTATAAAGTGGAGCAGAGTAGGACGGGGAAGAAAGAGTGTGGTGGTGCTCATGGTTATGATAACGCCTATTTCTCCATGAGGACTATTTTTGTCGGGCATGGTCCTCAATTTGCAAGAGGGAAGAAGATACCTTCCTTTGAGAATGTTGAGATTTATAACTTGATTACTTCTATACTCAACATAAAGGGTGCACCTAATAACGGGTCTGATGCGTTTCCAAAGTCTGTTCTTCTACCAAATGCTTAATATGAGACTCAAATTCTGGTGGTTCTGAGCTGCTTATTCTTGACAGTATGTTCCTTATTCTCTATAAGTGTACTGATGCTCAGAACTGTGAAACATGATTGAGGAGATGTTGTAAGAAGAAAAGGTATCATATCATATACCTGGATTCTTTTAGTTCTAGCCTCTAGGATTCATTAAACTACTTTCAGTATAAATTTGCTTTAACATTTTGTATCCGTTGATGGATAAAGAATAGGTGTCATGTACATGTATTCTTTTAGGATTATGTCTTGAATCATCTGTGCTGTATTAGGCCTTGCCTTTTGGTAGGAAGCAAATGATACATGAATTGTAAACTTGTATTTACAGAGTGTTATTGTTTGGTTCAATAATTTTCAGTCTAGTTTTCAGGATTGCTTGCTTTGTGTGCTTACATGAAGAAGTTGGATTTCCATGTCATTCTCATAAAATTAGTATTACCCTGAAAATGATTTTTAGAAACTTCAAACAAATGCCTACCCATAAAGTGATTTTAGTGTCAATTGTCTTGAGAAAAAACGGTTATGTCAAATGCAAATAAGAGCTAAAAGAAACAACAATTCGATCGAGTCAAATTGGTGGTTTGAACATAAAGAAGTAAACAAACTTTGAAAGAATTAAAAGACTTTATTTGGATAAGTATAAATAAATCGGTAGGATGTTTCATACATTTCCTTCAAATATATGTTTCTCGCTTATATATGGGTAATTTGAGTGTGTATTGAAGTTTACAATGATTTTGCCATCACCAAATGCTAACACTTATGAGTATTTTGAGTGTGTATTGAAGTTTACAATGATTTTGCCACCACCAAATGCTAACACTAGGATCTCTATTTATAGCATTTGTAAAAATAATTTTGAGTGTGTATTGAAGTTTACAATGATTTTGCCATCACCAAATGCTAACACTTATGTATAGGTATTTTGAGTGTGTATTGAAGTATGGGTAAAGATCCTCTAACTTTAAGGAGGGAAAGTTAGAGTGACTTTAGGCAATATTTGTATGATATTAGGAGATGGTGATATTAATTTTGGAGGGAAAAATTAGTGAGAGAAAGTATATCAAGTGAGAGATAGAGAGAAAGTTAGGAAAAGGTAGAGAAGGGGAAGTTAGAGGATCCATGCCCATTGAAGTATACAATGATTTTGCCACCACCAAATGCTAACACTAGGATCTCTATTTATAGCATTTGTAAAAATAATTGTCTTCAACGTTCAGTTAACTTCCACTCGACAACTTCCACTCGACACGTTATACTTGCATGTTTCACTTGTCTTCGATTGATTTTCACGTGTCTCTGGCGCATCTAGATAAGATAAAAAAAATAGTTACTTGATTTAATTTTGAAATTGCCTCAGTCGAATCTCTTTCGATCCCTCGAACTAGCCATATTCAAACTTTTGGAAATTTTGCCAAGTCTCTGATGAAAAATCTCAGCAAGTCGAACATTGAACACTTTGCTTTAAACTTGCCTCTGATCGAAAAATATAAAACATTATTTTATGCTTGTGCAGAAGTTTCGACCACTTCTTCTCATTGAGTTACCTGGTAAATTTTTTTGGCTAACATAGGGATGAAAAAAATCCGTACTCATTGGTACCCACGGAGAAAATCAGTCTCAGGCACGAGTTGGATAGCTTAATGTGTATCTCCGGGTAAAATAAATAAATATTTAGTTACTCGTTTCTTTATGGACACAAATACGAATTTGATGGTACATATACACATGAATATCCGTATCGGTTAATTATTAGCAAAATTATTTAAATATTAATTTATTTAATCTAAAAATATTATTATTATTCTTATTATTATTATTATTATCATTCTTAGTATTATTGTTATTTTTTTAAATATGAAACTATTATTATTATTATTAGAATTTAATTGAAATACACGGATGGTGTAAATTTTTTTTACATCGTCAGTGAATCACAACCGTTAATTTGTTGGAAGTGTTTGACTTTTATTTTAATTTCTTTTAAAGTAATGTAATTGAGTGGTTGTGATGCATTGATAGTGTAAAATTTTTTACATTATTATTATTATTATTTTCTTGAATATGAAACTATTATTATTTTGTATTCTACAATAGTATAATTATTTGATAAAAAAAAATGTGATTTATTTTTGTCATTATTATTATGGGTTAAATTTGAAACAATTTTTTTAAAGGGATAAAAAATTAGTTAATTATATTATTTTTATAAAAAATTCAAATAATAATATTCATAGATATTTATAAATATCCCTAAATATCTAAAAATCTAAAGATATCCGTCTCGCGGATATTTGCACGGACATGTGATAGATACATATATATCATATTTATTGTACAGGGCGAGGATATCATATTTACTAAATAGGACAAGTAAAATAGAACTAATATTCGTGCTAATGGTTCCCAATCCCATATATAGGGATAGGATCAAATGACACTAAGGTGTCAAAGTTTAGCTTGACCCCAAATCTCAACCGTTAATATTATTCGATCAAATGATATTATAAATAGCTTAATTTTAAGAAGAAAAAAAATAGATTATATATATATATTAATTAATATTGTATTTAATCAATTTTTTTAACTGTTGATGTTGAGATTGAGTTTCAAATTAAACTTTTGACATCATAGAAAAAATTGATAATGAGAGGCATCACAAAGAAAATGAGAGGTTTTGGTAAAACAAAATTAGGCCAAAAAGAAGCAATAAATTGAGAAGAAGAAAAAAATCTATCTTGTTTTACTTCCTTTCTTTTCTCCTCAAACTCAACCTATCCACTCAATTCAAACACACTTCTTCTCTCATCATCTCATCTCATCTCATGTGCCATCAAATTCAATCTTGTTCCTCTTCCTAGCATATCATAGTATATCACTATTACTCTCTTTACTTGTCTTGTGTATAAATGGCACATGTTCATACTATTCGATTACAGTTTCAATCTCTTCGACTTCCATCTCCTTCTTTCTTCACTACTCTCCCGCCGCTTCCACCTAAGAGCCTTTTCTCTCTGCCACCGCCCTCTCATTTCAAATCCAGAAAACAATTGCTTCCTTTCAAGGTACTAACCCCCTTTTTCTATTATTACACAATTGGGTCAGAAATTATGTAACTTTATGCCACCCCTTGTTTTAATTTTGCTCTAATTACACTTTCATAACACATTTCAATCTTGGGTAGGAAGATTAAGATAAACCCTTTTTTTTATTGAAATATTTTGTTCACATTTATGTGTATATCAATGCTAATTGATTAATTTTCCTTTGCATTTTCATTAATTACAAGTTTATGTGTGAAATAAGTTAATAATTTTGGAAAAAATTGGTTATAGTTGGTTATAGTAAACAAACAAACACATGAGTAAATGAGCATACTTTTGTGTTACTATGTTCTTGACTGTTAGGTTAATAATCAATTATACCTCTGTTTTGTTCTGACAGTTTTTGTTGGTTTTTACTCAGGTATGTGCAGCTGTTGGAGAAAATGGTCAGCCAAAATGGTGGGAAAAGAATGCATCAAACATGATTGACATTCACTCCACACAAGACTTTCTGAATGCTTTGAGTCAAGCTGGGGATAGACTAGTTATTGTTGAATTTTATGGGACATGGTGTGCTTCTTGCCGAGCGTTATTCCCCAAGGTTCTCTTTCACTCATTTACTTTTTCGATGTCTTCTATTGTACTCTACTTCCATTAATGGGTAAATAACTGGCATGTAATTGGTTGGGTCGTTCGTTGAATGTGATCAACACGAGTCAAAGGTTATGCCTTGGTTCTAGGGGTGATACTAATCTTTAAGTCTAAGTATTGATTTTTCTTTCCCTTACAAATTAAAATCTTTGAATTACAATTCACATCACACAAGTATTGGATGAATCTTTCCATGGATATCAATCAGTTTAAAAGTATATGACCTGTTTGATTTTCATTTCTTGGTTTTCATCCATGATTAAAGACTATATACTACAGGATCCCAACTATACGATTCATGTTGATGATTTAGTATTAGGCTTTGGTGCTTACTTCACGAGTTTTATATGATATGAAAATAGTGCTCAAGCTGAAGAGAAAATTTTATCGAACACAAATATAAATTAAGTGTAGCAGAGAAGAGGATGTTGCATTCGATGTGTGGTAAGACTACACATGATGAGATTAGAAATGACAACATTAAAGAGTGAGTTGACGTAGCACTTATAGTATAAATAATGGTGGAAACTAGGCATAAGTGGTTTGAGCTTGTATAAAGGAAACCTATGGATCGTGTAGTAAGAGGGGTAGATCAAATGAAGGGTAGTCAAATTACTAGAGGCAGCAAAAAGACTTAGAAAAGTTATAAAAAATATATGTATAGATTAATGAGTTGGATAGAAATATGTTTTTTTATGAAGAGCTAAATGAATATTAATACAGCACCACTAAGCACACCACATCCGAATACAATAGAGACAAGACAAGGGCCTTAGAAACCACCAAACTAAAAACAAACACCTGAATTTTCCTCTTGATGAAGAAAAGCAAAACCGAAAGCTCCCATTATTCACTCGAACAAATAAATGACGAGTCCATCAATGATTAACATCATAGGCAAAGATTTTATCATTATATTTGAGCCAAATCCTCATCGTTTTATGATATAAGTATGTTATATGATAGAACGTCATTTTATCCAGGTAGCTGACCCAACTTATTAGGATGAGCCTTGGTGTTGCTGATGAAATTATGCTATAGCTTTACTGTATCTGATATCATTTTTTAATGGCTATGGCAGCTATGCAGAACAGCTGAAGAAAACCCAGAGATTGTTTTTTTGAAAGTAAATTTTGATGAGAATAAGCCAATGTGCAAAAGCCTGAATGTTAAAGTACTTCCTTACTTCCACTTTTATAGAGGGGCGGAGGGGCAGCTCGAATCATTTTCATGTTCACTTGCCAAGGTAATTATTTTTTAAAGTTCTGATCATGCTAATATTCACGATACTTCTGTTTTCTGTATTGGCATACTGCATATTCTTAGACCGTAGAATTAAATTATACAGAAATTGACGACTGCAAGAAGATAATGATAACAATAGGCTAATAATGGTTCTTTTGAAAATTACAGTTTCAAAAAATAAAGGATGCCATCTTGACACATAACACAGCTCGATGCAGCATCGGTCCTCCTAAGGGAATCGGTGATTTGGTTCTTGAATCGTCCTCTGCTCCCAAGGATAAACCAGCAGAATCTGCTTGATAATCATAATACCTCCATCCATGAACCTGTAGCTTATAAGTTTGCCTCCCTAATTGTAATTCCATTGAAACTTGGAAGCTGCGGTCGACAAAGAGTTATGATATGTAATCTGTATATCTCTACACTTGTATTTTTTTGATCTGTTTTATTCTTAATCATTCATTAGCTGATTGTAATCAAGCACGCAAAAATGACATGTTAGGTGTTAAGTTGTAGTTACTTGAAAATTTTATGTATCTGTAAGCTAAAAACCTTCTTGATTCTTTTGCTTATTCAGTAGACTAGCAAATAATTTATTAATTTTACTCTTAATTATTATTTCTGCTATTATGTTATGGAAACTATGTCATTGATTCTATTTGATTTAGAAATAAAAACATTTTTTATATTTTCTAAAATTTGTTTTAATTTTATTTGTTAACAATGAGATCTACAAGCATCACAAAACACAAGAATTTGTCCTAAAAAACCGTAGAGATCCACAACATTTGGGTTTGTTAAGGATATTCTAACATCAATGGTTGAAACAACAATCATATTGAGTCATAGGAAATGTTTTTTTTTTTCATTAAAAAATGTAACATTATCTTTTTACTCAGTCAAACATTCTCACACCAAAGAGAAAGTAACAACCAAATTATCTTCAGTTTGGATCATTCCTTGTTCTCTCCACCTTTCTCTCAATAACAAAGAGGAAGATGACGACCTACGGAACAATCTTGGAAGACGTAGAAATTCCATCGAATACAAACCTACTTTACGTTTCAGAGGCGAAAGAGCGAATCCAGGCCGGTCTAGGCGTAACAAGACCATGGAAAGAAATGATCCAACCATCTCGATTCAAACTCCCATCTTCTTTCTTCGACACACTTCAAAGAATCAACACGAACGCCAGGCATTTCCGTGCAAATTACGTTATCATCATATTGTTCATTCTTTTCCTTAGCTTATTAGGAAACCCTACATCATTGATCATATCAATTGCGATGATGATTGGATGGTTGTACTTGTATTTCTTAAGAGTTACACCTTTGGTGATTTTTGGGTATCAAATTGATGAGAGATTGGTGGTAATATCCTTGTTGTTGATCACCATTGGTTTGCTTGTTCTAACAGATGTAACACATAATGTGATAGTTGGTATGTGTGTTGCTCTAGGTGTTGTGTTGATCCATGCTGTATTGAGAGAAACTGAAGATCTTTTCACATTGGATGAAGAAGTAAGAATTGTAAGAGGTGTTAGAGAAGTTATCAAAGTCCCTCTTAGACAACCTGGTTCATCTTCTTTTACTTTGCCTCCTTAGAAAAATTAGTTAGAAATTCATTTTTCACACTAAATAGAATCAACATGAAATTTATATTTCATTTCTTGTAATACAATACATATTTATCATTCAATAGATTGATTTTGTTATCATTGATTTTTCTACACTTAATCCCACAATTTAGTCTCCTGTTGCAATATATAGAACTTGTTTTTTACATTCATAGTGTCTAAAACATGAACTCAATTACCCTTTGTGGTGATCCAAATTCTATTCCACACAATGCAATTTGCATGTATATATTAATGTTCTTTATAAAGTAAGTTGCTTGAACAAGTAGGATAAGAAATTGTTGCAACAATGACATCATCAATGGGTAAGAATTGTTGCAGTAATGAGATCATCATTCGGATTTGCAGACCGTCACTGCCCGACCACCTCCGCCGAACCACCTACCAGTGGTTTCAATGTCTTTTGCGAAACTTCTGTTTTTAAGATTTTAAGGCATACTTCAAAAATCTCCTTAACTTGAAAACATGGTGATCTCAATTTACCCATCAAATTTCTTGCTGCCAATTCAACATATATTAAACAATTTTTATCAAGTCCAAATCCTTTTAGAACCATGATCTTTCCACTTATATTCACTTTCTCCCAACCACATTTTTTCTTGCTTTAGTATTCTAACAATTTTACAAGTATGGTTCTTCAACCATCTTTAATTCCACTTGCATTAGAATGCCTCTCAAAAGGTCCATGTCTGAGTTTTACAACCCTTCAGTCAAATTTTAAACATAAAACTCAAGACCAGCAGTATCGTCTCTATGAGATTGTACAATCTCTATCTTAACCATATCATGAGTCAAATGATTATAAAAGGCCTCTGTAATCTTTTCCTCGCTACTACTTGTATCCGGGGTAGTATATTCCACCTTAAACTAAGTGTTCACCGCTATAGTTTCTAAAAGTTTCATTTATAGGTTTTTACTTTTTTTCTTATGGCGAGACTCACTGAAAGTAGGACATATGCGCTTGATGACTTTTAATTTTTTAGGTTTCACTCTCAACAACTCATAATCATTCATACTTATTGGATATTCATTGAACACATAATCCACAACTTTACCTTCAAGCTAAATTGACTTGATTTTATCAATCAGAAAAGTTCATACGACCTTTAAAATAGAATAGGTTATACTTTTCCTACTCCAAACCTCCCTAAGTGTTTAGAAGCCTATTCATGTAAATAAATACCTGCTGATTAGGTAAGCTTCTTAGACATCAAACTTACCCCAAAAACTCGCGGCCAAATGTATTTTTATTCTTTATCTTTTGCAAAACTCATTAAAGTGTTTTGAAACAACTCTCAGGCATTCGCCATGCCTTGACCATAAATCTCATAGCTTGTTGTTTTCATGAAAGTCTTCACTAGATGATGATGAATGAAAGACTTGATCATATACAATGATTCAAGTTTGGCCCACATTGATGCTACATTCTTCTCCCTAAAGACTTTCCTTAAACCTTTATCACCGAGGCACTAGATAATAGCATTGTTGGCCTTATCCACCAGCTCAGTCTTCTCTGCTTGTGTTAGGCATCCGGTCATCGATGTCTCATTCTCCAATGCTTTAATACACTTCTCTAGAATTATAATTACTTGCATATTGACTTTTCACAACTGAAAATCGTTGTATCTGAAAATTTTCTCAATCTCCCATTTAGAACCCATGGTGCTCACTTGTAAACATAATCCATTTGCCCCCAGCGCGCCTAATTTGTTGTGAAATTGAAAGGTTTAATGACAAAAAAATATTAGTGTGTGGGGCCAAAGAAAAATGAAAACCAAAATAAATAGCCTTCAACAAAAATAACTTTTTTTTAATATGACAATAACTTGACTTGACAGAAGCAGATAAAAGACAAGGAACATAATCACTTATTTATAACTGCCAAAACTCAAGTGATACTTAACAGACGCAAAAAAAACAACTCATTAATAAACTGATCCACAAAATGAAACAATAAAAATCGATACAGGAAAATTAACTGGACCAAATCTAATACTTGACAAACCTGAATTACTCATCAAAATCGACCAGACCATCAGTCACCACTCACCAGTCCTCTATTGGCAATGTTCACTTGACCACCATTCATCAGTGTCGCTGTCAGACTTGCTGACCGCTGTCGAAGTCGCAGATTGTCGTTGTCAGCCACCTCCACTGAAATGCATACCTACAATTTTGATGCCTTCTACAAACGCCTTTACTGCTTTGTCTTCGGACTTTGTGATTTCGTGATTTCTATGGTCACTAAATAAATTTATATTCTCTTCATCATGTAAGATTGTAAGACATACTCAAACAAAACTTAAATATTAATCTTAATAGTTGAGTGTGATCTTAATTTTAACAAAAATTAAACATTAAAATTTTAACAAAATCATGATGTTAGTGAGAACGTAATTTTGCCAATGTCACTATCAATTTAAACATATATAACTCAACTAATATTTACTAATAAAGTTAAATGAGTTAAAATTATTGATTCAGGATTCAACCTCCTATAACACCAATTTTTTTAAAAATATTTTCTCTATACTAACGTAAACAACTATTGATATTTATAAATAAATACAAATATACACATAAATTTCATTTGTGATAATAATTGACCTATCGTAACAATAGTTGGCCTAGAATTATCTGTGGTGTTTGGTATACTAGAAATTTTTAATATCTTAGACAAGATTAGAGTTACAATAAGACACTCAATCAAAGTATATGGACTACATTTGTCATTGAGGTTCTTATAGTGGAATTCATTTTTGCTTAACGTATACATACATATCCAAACATAGTAACCTAAAAAGATGAATAAGAATCTTGAACCTCACCACGTCATTCTTCGCAAGACACTAATTGGTGTGAGAGAAGAAATAAAAAGAGACGTGGTCCAAAAAAGTACTAATGCCATGTATTTTTATGACACTCATATCAGCTATTTCCAAAAGTAATTATAAAAAGCCTTTTAAAATGGATGGCACCCATGCTTCTTTTACGCTGGATAAACATACATTCAATTGATTTCAATTTTAATTTATTTTTCAACTCATTTTTATATTAATATAAATAAACATAAATAGTTCTATATTTAAAAGCTTCTTATTTTATAAAAAAAATATTGGCACCATAAAGACAAAAAAGTGAATAATATCATATACTATCATTTATGATTATTAATATTACTATAGTACACCATATTATCCATAACTTCTCATTTTGTTTTGCAATATTCAACAACCATACAGATCCACTCAAATAATTAAATAAAAACAATAATAAAATCAATTATTTATTATTAGAAATGCAAAGGAACATGTTGAAGCCGCACTGCGGTGCGATTGAACTCAGCAACAACCTCGCCGTACTTTCCTGCTTCACCACCGCATCGTCTTTCTCAACCAACACCGCTTCCACTAATTCACCGTACTCCGCCGAACCATCTCCGGCGGAGGCACCGGCAATGAAACCTATAATAGCAGTCTGTACCGGCCCCAAACTAGGGTTATAAGCAGCAGATTCCATGTAAGAGCCTTTGTAAACATTACCGCGCGAATCCAATAACGCTACGCCGGAAGGTGATTCACTGTACGGCGCGTGAGATTCATTCGCTGCTTCAAGTGCCGCAATCTTCAACTTCGAAATCGAGATCGAGATCGAAGATTGAATAATATTACTATTATTGTTGTTGTTATTATTATTATTACTATAAACGTTGGATCCGGTATCGAGAAACGACAAATCGTTATTACGAGGCTCCAAGAGAAGAGGAACGTGTTTAGGAAGAAGATCGTGAGGACCGAAAGGATGAGAGAGAAACTCTGATAGCGATGTGAATTCAGATTTGGATTCAGATTCAGATGTTATGAGAAGTGGAATATCGGAGGCGCCGCGGATTTCTTGGAGGAACTGACGGCAATGGCCACAAGGTGCGGCGGAGACGGCGAGATATTGAAGCTGAGTTTCTTTGTTTTGGGAGAGATTTGTTAAGAGAAACTGTTCAGCGTGGATGGTGTGATGGAAAGGAAGGCCGGGAAATTCGACGTTGACGCCGATGAAGATTCGGCCGGAGATTCCGACTCCGACGGCTGCTACGTGGAATTTGGAGATGGGGACACGGGCTAAAGGTTGGGCCGATTTGACGATGGTTGGAAGTAGTTGGGTTAGGGTTAGGCCCGTTGATAGGCCCATCGATTTTGCATCTGATGCTTCTATTATGAATCTGGGTTTCTCCATTTTTTTTTTCACACTTTTTTTAAAATTATTTTTATTTAAAAGCTTTGAGGAAGTGTGTGCGAGGGAGAAAGAGCAGGGTAGGGGAAGATGAATGTTGATTTTGTTGCTAATTTATAGACGGGATGAAGAGGCAATATGCCAGCTATTACTACTACTACCAATAATTTGAGTTTTTTATTTCTATATTTTTTTAATGCATTTAAATTTTGTTAAAAAAGATCTGGTTCGATTCCACGCAATTGTAATTGTGATTAGAAGAAAATTAAAACTACTTAATATCAAAATTGACATTCGAATCGGATTAGTCGATCTAATGGACCAGATAATAGAGGCGAAAACAAAAAGAAATTTTAATTTTGTTTGGTACATTGCATTTGCAGCTATGGTGTAATTCTAATTGTTATGGATTTGTATTTGGAGTCATTTGATTTATAATGTCATTTTCTACGTGACTTGTAATTTTGTCTCACAAGACAAAAAGATATGTGAGTGAAGGATAAACTAAACTTTGTGGGACACAAACTGAACACCAATAATTGAAAAATGTCATATAGATGTGTTTGGAATTGGGATATTCAAGGGTGCTAGTGACTTTTCCCCAGCTATCTCTGCACACAGCTATCTGATAATAACTATTAATTATTAAGTTTAAACTCATATTTCAATCCTATCTTTTATAATAATAAATAAAGTTTTTGTTTTCAAATTTTAAAAATCGTTTTTCTTTTTGGTATTTTCACTCGTTCCATTTTGGAGTATTTATTCTTTTATGTTTGGGTTTCCTGTCATTTTATTATTTTGAATTGTGGTAACATGTCACTCTTAGCTCAACCCAATGTGAACTGTTTAGATCCATAGTTTAATTTCTTAATTCATCATTTGAGATCTAGATCACAAATTCATGAGTTTGGTCAAAGCCGGATATATACGGTGAGATAAAAATTGGAGGTTATTTGAGTAGGATGATCTCTCGTGAAAACATAATATATAAATATGGGACTGCCTATACCTTTATACAACTTGTAAGAATGTTGAGAAGTAAAGCGTAAAGCAAGTAACCAATTATTCAAGAGGAGATACTCCTAAATCATTGTCACGGTGAAAAATTATATCTCTAAGGATTTATTTGAAAATTGCTTTTTGGAGAAAAAGATTTCAGATGATTGTGTTTATATTTTCAAGTGTGTTTGAGATTTTTAAAAATTTTAAAAAATAACATATTTTTATATTTTAATGTAATTTTTTTTTTAATTTTTTTTTTAAAATATCAAACATATTTTAAATTATAGATGCAACTCTCCAAAATCCTCTAAACAACTACCCAATAGTCCCAAAGTATTTAATAAGAATTTTGGTACTCACTTTGGGGCCACGATCAAGTTATTTACCTATACTTCACAAAATTTATAAATATGATACGAGCTTAAACTTTATCAAAAGAAAATGATAATCTTTTATCATAATTTTGTTGACTTTTTTGTATGTCAAGTTACCATATTAAAGTAGTAATTAAAATAGTTAGCATTAAAATCTATTTTTTAATTCTTTGAATAATTAATATATTAGGTCTATATAGATCAAATATATTAATTATTCAATTAATCTAAAAAGTGAATTTTTTTTTTATAATATAGAACAATGGGAGTAGTAGTTATTAATTAAAATAGTTTGTTTAATTAGTAAGTCAATTAAAGTGATTAGCATTACTTGGTTTCATAATTTTGATGAGTCACACCCAGGGGCGGATTTAGGTTGAGGCAACGTGTGGCTATAGCCACATCAATTTTTTTAAATTTTTTTCATATTTATATATTATATAATATTTTTAAATTAAAAATAAAATATTAACTTAACTATTTTTTCTTTAACTTTTTTCTTTTACAATTTTATAATTTTTCTCCCCCTCAAACTTCACCATCAGTATTTTAAAAATTAAACCGGTCATTAAAACGGAGAAATTACTGTATCACTGGTTGAACTGCATTATTAAATGTGATTAATTACATAATTCAGTCAAATAAAACAACATCTATAATAAAATTATATAGTTAATAAATTCGTCGAACCAAATGACCTTTCTCAGACTTTAAAAAATTCAAAAATTTAAAATTTATAAATTTATTTTTTAAATTTAAATTTTAAATATAGTTATCACACACAATAAAATAGTACAAAATACAAAATAATATAATAAAATATTGCAATGTCTAATAAATTTAATTGCAATGGAAAAAAATTATCCTAAATAAATTTTGCACAACGTCTATTTATATTTTAATTTTATTTTTAAAAAAAATTATTAAAACGATGTCATTTTGTCTGAGAAAAAAAGTAAGCATTTAAACGGTCAGTTTTTTAAAATGGCAGGTTTTCCATTTTTTTACCAGTTTTGACCGGAAATTTTTTAAAACTATTGATTTTTTTTGTTTTTACCGGACTTGACCGCCAGTTTAAATTGGCAAATTTTCATAATAATTTAAGTCACATTTTCATGTTTAGCCACACCAATATATAATGTCTGGATCCGTCCTTGGTCACACCTCTCTTTTTGTTAGAAATTAGTTCGAAGATGCACTTCTGTATTCACCCTATAGACACTCCATCCAATCCTAACCAAGATACTTTTGTTTTGACACAATTTTGTCCGGAGATACATCTCCGTCTAAAAATAAGAATATATACTTTCGTATTCACTCTATAGGTACTAAATTTTTTGCCATTTTTTTAGAAATACACTGAAGCAATAAAACATAAACCATGTATTATAATTATACTATCATAATAAATTTTTTTTATAAATCAAATCACACATTTATCTAATAAGATGAAAAATCATATATAAATGAATCAATTGTAAATCCATAAGACAGTCAAAAGAACAAAGTAACAAACAAAAATACTATCCATAATCAATACAAAGTAGAAAAAAAAATCAAACCCAGATGAAACACATTGAAAATCATAAAAAAACAACGCAAACAAACAAAATATGGAAATGCACTTCTGTATTTATGGAAAAATCAAATTCCCAACAAATACGAAAGTGCATTTACGTATTAACCTGGAACTCACAAAAACGCAAATGGCAGAAATGCATGGAAACCAAACATGCTCAAAACGCATTGCTATTCTAAACTACCTATCAAACATATTACTCAATTATACTACCAATATATTGATGTATATTACACAATCTAATGCTGAATTTCTATGAATGCATGTATAGAGAAATCAAATGAGAAAAATTTGGATTCAAAAACTTGCAAAATGTGAATTTGATGATTAGCACTTCAATTGATTGGATGTTGAGAGTAGAAACTTGAAAGTGAGTTGCGAGAGTTTGAGAGAGTATGCTGAAAAATGAGGTGGGAAGGGTCTCGGTGTTTATTGATTAGAAACTCGTTCGAAGATGCATTTTCATAAGTTATACAGAGATCCATTTCCGTAATAATTTTAGACAAAATTAGAATCTGGCTCATTCATGAATAAATTGTGTGTGACTCAGTTGCGTCCAAAAATACATTTTTCGTATTTCTGAAGTAGTTTTAGTTTTTACTAGGGTGGAAAAGGTAACCCTTAAATAAATTGGAATAGTGGTATATAAGGATCCGTCTAACTCTGCTTCAGCCACAAAGCCCAATATTAATGACTAGGAAAAAGAGGTGCAAATAGCAATAGGACGAAGAGAGGATAAGAAGCCACGTAATGTGCATGTAAATCACTCATTCATGCATGTCCGAGAATAATCCAACGGTCACAATGTTAACATGTTCATAGACTAAACTACATTTTTCGTTAGCAAAAAAAAGTAACAGTAGCAGCAGAATAATGTCCTGCTGATTTAGAAGAATGATGACCAATTTTGTTGGAATAAGGTTACCAGTTGTGTCCTGTTACTGTTCTCGTAATGTTGCTGTTGTCGCTTCCTCTTCTTCTCTATCAAACCGGACATTTAAGAATGCTCCTCGCCGCATGTTATTAGGCTTAGGAGCATCTTCATTCTTGTCTCACGTTATAACCAACATGTCTACTTCTGGTGTCAAATCCTTCATTGCATCCGCCAGCATAAGCTCTGGCCCCTCCGTCGATCAGGTTTCTCATCATTCCCCGCAATGAAATATATGAAAAGTTGATGTATCTAGTTCAAAACTAATACCAGATACATCAACTTTCCGGTTTAGAGTTTAGGATTTAGGATATAGACGAATATGAAGTAATATTATATATTCATATTCCCTTCATTGCATAATTGAACTTTCTACTTGTTGTTTGGAATTTGATGAGAATTCAATCATATTTGTGTTCTTGTAGATACTGAAGAATGTTGAATGGCCAGAGCAATTTCCCTTTAAGGAGGAGGATTTCCAGAGATATGATGAGTAAGTTCAAATCAAACCCTAATTTCCCTTTAATTTTTGTTAGTATAGTATGTAATATCAGAGAATTTTCCCTATTAGGTCATCAGATTCTACATTCTATGAAGCACCTCGATTCGTAACTCACATTGATGATCCTGCAATTGCTGCTTTAACTAAGTATTACTCCAAGGTTTTTCCACCTAGCAACACTCCTGGAGTAAGCATTTTGGATATATGTAGCAGTTGGGTAAGAGATTCAGTATTGTTACTCATTTTCTTTCTTTTCTCTGGCATTGCATATACACATATTGTCATAATTCATAAATTTTCACTTTGCATTAGGTCAGCCATTTTCCACCTGGATACAAGCAAGAACGTGTCGTAGGATTAGGCATGAATGAAGAAGAATTGAAGAGGAACCCGGTAAGAAAAACCTAATTAACTTTAGAACTGAATTAGGTACCCTAAGATTATTCTACTAGATTGGTTTTTCATTCATGTTCAATTTTTCCATAACATGAATATTATCTAGCCGAAACTTAAATTCAATTGTAAAACAATGACTCGGTTACATCTCAAGATTCTGAATGTTCATTTTTATCTGCTAGAGAAACATTACCTTACTGATAGAAGTTGTTGCTTGCTGCTGTAGGTTCTCACGGAGTATGCCGTACAAGACTTAAATGTGAACCCTAAACTCCCATTTGAAGATAACTCGTTCGACGTCATCACTAATGTGGTAAAAATACTTCTTCATAAGTTTTAAATTTGGTGCTGGAAACTACTGCAAGTGATGCATGTATTGTATGATGAGTATTTTTGCAGTAGTTTCTTTGAATTTCATTTATCTGTTAATCAATTTTTATATATGTTAATCTTGTTTGTAATTATAGTTTAGGATTCAGTAATTATTGTTGAGTTTTGCATTATTTCATGAGAAATTCTGGTAACAACATTACTAAATATCGATGATACCAATGCAATTATACACAAGCTAACTCAAATCAAAGCACTATTAACTATTTGAGAATTGAATATGCCCTGCAGGTCAGTGTTGATTACCTTACAAAGCCTCTTGATATTTTCAAGGAGATGAGCAGGATACTCAAACCAGGTGGATTGGCCATAATGAGGTAACAATTTTGTCAGCTATCATTTTGGAATTACTTCATAATGCAGACAAATCTTCTCTGTTTCATATAATTGCATTAAAACAAGCACTTCATCTTTTCATTGATACCATTTATCTGCTTTACAATGTTATATCTATTATTGGTCTTGTACCTCTTATGGTCTATTCAACTACGGATGAATTCGTTGATGATTTCAGCTTTTCAAACCGATGCTTCTGGACAAAAGCCATTTCTATATGGACATCAACTGGCGATGCTGATCACGTTATGATTGTTGGGTCCTATTTTCATTACGCAGGAGGATTTGAACCTCCTCAGGTAATTCCCTAACTGATATTTTCCCATTTTGTTTTGACAAGCTTCAAGTGTCATGCGTTTTTAAGCTCCTCTTTCTAAAATCTTACTACCTCGCTCCCTTGTTGCATATCTTAGTTAGCCATTTGTGATGCATCCATATTGTTATAATTCATGTAGGGAAACTTGTAATGATAATGCGTCACATGATTTTCTTTTACTAGTCATGAAACAAATACGAAACTCTCTGCAATGTTGTTTATGATGTGATCATGTGATAGTGTTACCAGTGTTGAGGCCAGTGTCCTTTTTCTTTTCCTTCTCTGTAGGCTGTGGATATATCTCCAAATCCTGGACGCACGGATCCGATGTACATTGTGTACTCAAGGAAGCTTTCTGCCGCTTAAAAGAAATATGAAATCAGAATTCATAGCAGCGTATTTACGTATCAGCAGCAACTGTGATGGGGAATTCGTCGTATTGTATGTCAATGATTTATTTTAATGTTATAGCATTGTTTCTTGTGCATTATTCCCTTCATGCCAATTTCCTCGACCATCAAATACATTATTTTCTTGTCCTTGGTGTCATTTCATGTCACTATATGCAGTATATAAATAATTTATTGCGTATAAGTTGAATTCAACATACAAATGCACTCGTTGTCTGTCTTGGAGGCTAATTCATTCGTAGTTGATGTGTGACTAACCACTGACGAATAAATGGATATATAAAAGCTTTACTTATAGTTTTTCCCTTTAAGGAGTCAAAGAAAAAACATACATTTCTTTGTTATTCATATAACATGAAAAAAGAAAATAAAGGAGAAAGGAAACTTGTTACATTTTCCTTTCTTGGCTATTTTGTTACATCATATAGAAATTAAGGGTGTTAAGAATATTTTTTAAGGTACACAAGATTGTAACAGTACTAGTGTCTAGTAGTGGCCATTGGCCTTATTCTTGATGGATTCAAACCTAGGAGCCTTTTCTCCAAACTTAGTTTTTCCATAAAGCTCCAAATAGTCTCCATAGCAATAATTACTTGGATACAAAAGTTTAGGAGCTGGAGATATAATGGCTTCTCCAACTGGATTATAGAAACTAGCAATTGAGAGTCTACTTCCATTCTTATCAGGCATCACCCTATGCACAACACTTTTGTATAATCCATTGCTCAACACTTCAATTTGATCACCTGTCAATAAAAGATTTAGAGAACGATTAAAATAAGCTTATGATTCATTGAATGCAGTTGCATGTGTCAATCGACATGTGTCAGGCACCAAACACCGAGACACACCTTCAATCAGAAGTGTTAGTGCTAATACCTGTGTTGACGAAAATTGCATTGTTTTTTGAAGGTGGTATCTCTATCCATTTTCCATCTTTGAAGAATTCGAGACCAGGTACTTTGTCATCTTGAAGCAATAGGATGATTCCACCAGCATCTGTGTGCTCTCTTAAACCTCTCACTAGTTCTGGAAATGGACATTCAGGGTACTTTGCCACTTTTGTGCCCATAGCTGGTCCATCACTTCCCGAAAATGCTTTCTTTATGTATTCTTTCTCCAAACCAAGATTTTCACTCATTAGCTCAGATAATTTCTCTGCCAATTCAACTAGCTTTTCAATATACTCATCCATTGTCTTGCTGCATTTACACAAAAACAGTTAGAAAATTCTACACGGTTCCAAAGAGTTAGATATAAAAACGCAAACAGAGAAACACACGATGTTTAGATATGAAGTTCGACCGATTATTGAAGACACTTGTTAGAATTTAAATTGACTAACCAAAGTTCCTCAGAGAGATTTGAAGTTTTCCTAATGTTAGAGGTTGGACGATGCCAAATGAAGAACGAACTTTCCCAGTCGATATCACAAGTGTTCTGCTTTTTCTCCAAACTCTTCGCTATCTCAGATTTATAGAAACTTTCCTTCAGATTTTCTTCGTAGTAACTATTAATTTCCTTCTTCACTTTCTCCAACAGCTTCCCTTCAATTTCATGGTTCTCAATCTGCACAAGTAAACATGTTACATTAAAATCACCAAAAAAAACATTTGTTACATTAAAAAATGTTAGACAAAAATGTTACCAGAAAGCAACCCCATTTTTGACAAGCTTCATGCAAAAGGGCCATAGTTTCACCTCTTTTGTCTCCATTGAGAGTGCTAAAATCTATCACAGGAACTGCCATATCTATGCTAAGTATTTGTTTTTGTTAATATGATATGATAAGTATTTGTTTGATGAAGTGATATAACTAGATGAATTATATATAGTGCTACAAAAAGTGATACAAACTATCTTAACAGAACAACTAAACTAATTAATTAAAAAAGTGTTGAGTCCAAGTTTAGTAAAGACTTCAAATGAGTGGACATTTATTATATTTTATAATTTCTTAGGAGTTGATAATTCATACCTTACACATTATCGTGAGAAGATATTAAGAGAAGTTCTATAGATTAATGATTTGAAGTGAAACGTGATCCTGAATAGGATATTATGTCGGAAGTTGATTAATGTAACCGACATCACTTAGTGGAATAAGACACAATTGTTGTTATTTACACGTTATCATCGGCCTAAAGTTTTTGATTATTTTTTAGTACTGTTGTGTTGTACAGAGATATTTCAAGTAGCTTATTTTAATTGAAAAAAAAGCAAGTGTGGATATGGTCCAATAATTCAACATTTCAAAGATAATGTATCTAAAAAACCATGGGCAGTGGCACAGAAAAAAAAAGGATTCTTTGAATCATAATCCAGAAAAGCAAATTAACCAGTGGGCGATTTTGGACAAGACATAATAATTGTAGAATTATCAATCATTAGTTTATACCAAACCGCACATAGAATGTGAAAAGTCTTAGAAAATGAAACCAGGTTTTGCATTTCATTCATTAGAAAAATGCAATAGTATATTTTCATTTTGAGGAAAACCTAATATTGCCCCTAAAATTGTGTCATAAGCTTCTGGTATTAATCATACTTGTTTTTTATTTTTATTAAATTAAGAGTATCAGATTAGTGATTGAAATTATAAAATATAGATAGATTCTTTTGTAAGTGTCAAGCATACAATGTTGTTACTTAGGTTAGTAATGCTAATGTCATAATTAAGTGAGTAATTGACACTCATTCATGTCATTGTTAACTAACATTGACAGACATAATTTAAAATTTAGTTAATGTTAAAAATTAAGCCAACATGTCTATACAATTTCCGATACCAAATTGATGTTTTATGGTATTTTATTTTGGGTCTTAGTACTAATTTGTGCTTTAAGGAATTTAAAATGTTATTTTTAGAATTGATTTTTAGTGATGGTTTTAAAGCTTAGTCTCATTTCATGCTGCCAAACTTGACTTTGTCATACTCCCATTTATTGATGTGAATGCATTTTTGACCCATGAAACCTCTTAGAAACTCTAAGTTTATGACAAAAATGTCTACTCAACTCTAAAATATGTGGCGTGTTTTTGAAATATCAGAATTATAGAATTTGAAATTGTTGGATCCATGAACAAATAAAGCTAACATAAATAGTCTATTAAACTATATGAAATTCAACTGCCAAGCACCAAATTCGCCGCAATGTCACTAGATGTTTCAGGACGAATCATGCTTCAACAAATAGCACAAACAAATTTGACCAAGATATCATCTAACTCGACCAATCCTTTGATAATATATATTGACCAAAAAACATGATCATCATTGTTATTTTAAAATTGCATCTTGATGAATGAAACATGTTCATCATCGTCAATTGATGGCGACGATATTCAATACTGACATCCCTTCTTGTGTTGTATTGGTTGATATTTGATTCATTTACTCCTGTGCTGATATATTTTTGTGAAGGTTATAGAAGGCGGTGTGAGAGTTTTCAATCCTCATTTATATGTTCAATCACCTATTTACTATATGTGACGCCTTTCTACTAGATATCTTGTCTTCCTCAAGGAGGAGTTGCCCAACGTTGGAGTTGGCAAGTTACGTGTCCTCACCCTCATTAACGACATGAAAGAAGTCATGAAGAAAGTGAGTCACGCTTCTCTGAATATCAGAAGATAAATTGCCTACTCACTCAATGATTGTTATTTTCAAGGATGTCTTGAATCTAGGCACATGGTGGTCATAATTACTTGAACATCGTAACAAAGGACGAACCAGACCACAACACAAAAATACACAAATACAGGAGCTTCCCTATGTAAACTAGCTCTCAATCCTACAAAAACCTTAAAGCCTCTGCCAACCCTTAATCATTACGAATTGTCACACATTTGTACTTTTAGCAAGTACAAATGGAACCCTCTGTGGGTTTCCGGTAAAACTAATGTAGGTAAATATCACAAAAATCAACCGGAATATCGCCATCACGTTCATCCTCTTTATCCATCACCGCGAATAAAAAGACGACAACTCCGACCAACGAGAAATATGATGGCGATGAAAATGTCATAGCAGAAATGCATGTTGCTATACATCATCTTCGTTGCCAAAACCAAACCCTGGAGGATATTGTCATTCATATCAATCATTGCCAGCAGAAGACATACATGGTAGACAAAATTGGAGATATTTGATCCCTAACCTCTATCGGATGAGATATGGGAGGCATCAGTCTCATAGAACTTTAAGCTACAATCATTGGTTAAGTTCAACGAATGCAACGACCCGTACAACCATATGGCCTCCATCAATACTCAAATGACCATCATTGCGACACCTGACTCCTTCAAGTGTAAGCTTTAATATGACACCTTTAGTGATGCAACCTTGAGGTGGTTTATGGGCTTCCACAAAATCTTTGTTACAACTACCAAGACATGGTTAAGAAGTTAGTTCATTAATTTTTTGCAAGCAGGCATAGAAAGCTAACTTCCACCAGTCTACTCAACATCTGCTAAGGCCCCTCAGAATCACTGAAGGAGTATCTTGTCCGCTTTAATGAAGCAATAATTAAGGTATTCCATCCAAACTAGGAAATGTTTGTAGGAGCATTCTAAAATAGGCTCAAGGTGGGACACTTCAATGAGTCCCTCGTCCAAAGGTCGGCGGCGTCTTTGGCTGAAATGGTAACGCGAGCAAAATGTTACATCAAGGGCGATGAGAGAAATACTGAAAAGAAGGTCTGAGATACAAGAGAATGCACTCTCAATATAAAAAAAATTATAAAGGAACCAATGCACGTCGTCCCTGAGGGACAAAACAACGTTCAAACGTAGTGGAAAACCAACCGAAAGCTTCACTCCCCTAAATGCTCTCCAAAAGTAGATATGGGGAGAGGTCCTCTATATGCATAACACCTCCCAACTGTCAGCTCCTAAGAAATAAGTCTTAGGATCTGACCCTCTTAGCTGGTGCAAGTTCCATTAGGTTAATGGACATTTAAAGAAAGGACCATTACTAGCTCAAAAAGGAGATGAAAGGCCTCATCCAAGAGGGCACCCGAAGAAAGACATCAAGGATAACTCCGTTAGAGGGCAGGTGAATCTAACTCTCAAAGGAGGGATTTCTCAAATACTCTAAGATACAAGAAAGGGATGAAGCCAAACCGAGGAGGCGAAGATAAATCCGTTCTCCACACTATTAACATTATCACATGAGGATTCACTAGAGACAGAAAGACCATTTTTTTCGAAAGAGATATGCTCGTCAAATCCTAGTCATTGATGGTTTGTCCATTGACTCCGAGGCAGACGACAAATGATATTAACACATTCCTATCATTTGAATTTGAAATATTGTATTCAGAATTGAATAGTCAATATTTAAAGATTGTAATAAAAAAAAATAGTTATTGAATCTTTAACAAGTAACCGAAAGTTTATGTTAGCAAGATATGTGAGAATGTTGGAATTTCCACGATTGGGAAACCGTAAGGTATAAGGAAAGGTGAGCAAAAGAAACCAAATAATACTACTACTACAATAAGTAATTAAAGAATGAAATTATACAATAAAGTGATTCTAAGAGAACAAGCAAGTGAATCATTTTAACAATTGATTTCTGCACAAGAATTTAAATAGTCAACAACGTGCTTTTCAGTAACTTCAAACACCATTGAAGTCACAACTCTATCCAATGAACCTGCTTTACTTTGATTTATGTCTTTCTCCATTCTCTGCATGCTTTGCCTAATGTAGATTGTATTAAGTCACCAAGGAAGGAAAAAGATAAAGCATCATTATATTGGAAAGTGGTTAATGCAAACTTCAATCTTCTATCTATTGAGGAAGTCAACTCCACCTATTATGTAGACAATTTAAAATTTAAGTCAAGCTTGTGTACATTCTAAATAAATTCAAAGTTATTGCTCAAAAGCCTACAATCGAATATGAGTCAAAGTAAAAATAGTCAAATTTATTGGAAAAGTAGGAATAACAATGAGATCAATGGTTTAAAATCGAAAGGAAACACCACATCTCCAATTGAAATTTTAAATCATTAAATATGAATCACTTCTTTTATAAATATAATAATTGTATCTTTTTTTTAGGGGAAACAATTTTTCTATTCATATGCGATGCGAGACTTAACCACTTACATTTACATTTAACATAATACTGTTGGTGCACAAAGAATAAAGATGGTGACAAAGAGAATAATAGAATAACGGCGCAAAAGAGATGAGAGAATAAATGTTGTATTCTACTTGCGTTGTTAATAAATGACAGCTACTACAAGGCTATTTATAAAGAAAAGAAAATCTTGCCACATAAGCCCTAAAACAGTAAACTTAGTGAACAAGTCTAAAGTACAAACAGTACTACCAGTACTACAAAATACTAAAGTACCCTTACTACTAAACAGCTAAGCTAATGGGACCCAGACAGCATCTTCTGGTCAATACTATCTTCTGAGTAACCATCAGAAGATCAGTCCATCTTCTGAATATTGAATTACTCTTCAATACCATCCCTTAATTCATATTCTTCAATCAAAACTGACAACGCCAATTCCATCCCTCAGGAGCAGAAATTGGTCCGTCTTGATTGCCTTCGTCAGAACATCTGCCACTTGCTTCTGAGTGCTACAGTGCACAACTTTTAATGTTCCATTCTGGACTTGGCTTCTCAAGAAATGATACTTAGTCTCAGTATGCTTGCTTCTTCCGTGTAACACCGGATTCTTGGCAAGATTGATTGCAGACTTGTTATCAATCATCAGCTTCAAAGGCTTCTTCACTCTAATCTTCAGATCTTCTAATAGATTCAGAAGCCACACAGCTTGACATGCAGCTACAGCGCCTGCGATGTACTCAGCTTCACAGGTTGATAGAGCAATAACAGGTTGCTTCTTGGAACTCCAAGAGATAGGGCCTCCCAGAAACATGAACAAATATCCAGAAGTACTCCTTCTATCAACTCTGTCTCCACACCAATCAGAAATCAGAATAACTCAATAACTCTGATTCTTCCTTTCTCCCAGAAGGAAACAATATGCCAAACTTCAGAGTTCCCTTGACATATCTCAAGACTCTGACATCAGCTTGGTAATGGGACCACTTAGGTTTACTCATGAACCTACTAACCAATCCAACTGCATAGCATATATCAGGCCTGGTATTACACAAATACCTTAGAGAACCAACCAGCTGTTTGAATACCGTAGCATCAACATCTTCACCTTCAGAATCAGAGTCCAACTTCTGATTCACTTCTGACGGTGTAACAGCAGCTTTGCAATTCTCCAACTTGAATTTCTTCAGAAGTTCTAACTCATACTTCAACTGATGCAGAATGATACCATCTTCTGAGTACAGAATCTCCATCCCTAGAAAATATGACATTTTCCCAAGGTCTGTAATCTCAAACTCATTCATCAGCACCTTCTTGAACTTCATCAGATCTTCTGGACAACTCCCTGTAAGCAATATGTCATCAACATACAGACACAGCAGAATCATATTGCTTCCAGAATGTTGCACATAAACTCCATATTCCATCTCACACTTCTGAAACCCTTGCTTCTTGAAAAATGAATCAATCTTCAAATTCCAAGCTCTGGGTGCTTGCTTCAATCCATACAGAGCTTTGTGTAATTTGTACACCATCCCTTCCTTATTCTTTTTCACAAAGCCAGGGGGTTGTGACACATATACCTCCTCTTGTAATGGACCGTTCAGAAATGCAGACTTTACATCCAGATGCATCAAGGACCAACCTCTGTTCGCAGCTAACGCAATCACCAGTCTGATTGTTTCATGTCTAGCTACAGGAGCAAACACCTCAAAGTAATCTAGTCCAGGTTTCTGAAGAAAACCTCTAGCCACTAGCCTTGCTTTGTGTTTACCAACTGATCCATCTGGCTTCAGCTTTACTTTGAAAACCCATCTGACGCTGATGGCTTTCTTATTCTTTGGAAGTTCTGTCAGCTTCCAAGTCTTGTTTCTTTCTATAGCCTCAAGTTCTTCTGTCATGGCATTCAGCCAGACCTTCTTCTTGAGCGCTTCTTCTATACTCACTGGTTCAGAATCTACTAACATAGCACACTGAATGACCTCTCCTTCTGAGTCAACTTCTGTGTCTTGCAACATGTCAAAATCTGCAAACCTTCTTGGTATAGTTCTGACTCTTTGTGGTCGCTGAGCTACTTCAGAGTCAGCTACTCCTGAGTCACCACCTCCATGATCATCTCCAGAAGCTTGTCCTCCAGACCCTATGTCTTCAGAGTTTTCCCTTCCAGAATCATGACTACCACCAGAATCTGGATCATCATCAGAATCTGGATCAGAATCAGATTCTCCTTCTGACTCATCTTCAGAAGATGCTTCATCTTCTGACTCGTCTTCAGAAGATTCATCTTCTGACTCTAACTTTTCTTCAAAAGTTATCTCTACATCAGAAGTTGGTTGAGACTCTTTCCAATCCCAAACTTCTGATTCCTTTACAATGACGTCTCTGCTGACTTCAACTTTGTTAGTCTCTGGACAATAGAGCTTGTATGCACCTGTACTGTGGTACCCCACCAATAACATCACTTTGCTTCTATCATCCAGCTTCTTCCTTCTTGCTTCTGGAACGTGTTTGTAACACACAGAACCAAAAACCTTCAGATGACTAACACTCTGTTTCTCTTTAGTCCACTTCTCTAAAGGAACAATTTCCTTCAGCCTCTTCGTTGGACACCTGTTGAGCACATATGCTGCAGTAGCAACAGCTTCTCCCCATAGATTATGAGGAAGCTTCTTCTCTTTAAGCATACTTCTCGTCATATCAAGCAAAGTACGGTTTCTACGTTCAGCAAGACCATTGTGTTGAGGAGTATAAGGAGCAGTAACTTCATGCTCAATTCCATTATCATCACAGAACTTCTGGAATTCTGTAGAGTTATACTCGCCTCCACCATCCGTTCTGAGAATCTTTATCTTCTGACCACTCTGCTTCTCAGCCTTCACCTTGAACTTCTGGAATTCTGTAAACACCTCATTCTTAAACTTAATGAGAGTTACCCACGTCATTCTTGTGAACTCATCCACAAAAGACACAAAATACCTATTTCCTCCAAGTGAAGGTTCTGGAAATGGTCCACACACATCAGAGTGCACTACTCCCAGAGCATGCTTTGCTCTTGGAGCAACTTCTGATACAAATGGCAATCTGGGTTGTTTGCCTTTCATGCATACCTCACATGACTTCTCAGGCTTCACAATCTTTGGAATGCCATGTACAAGCTTCTTAGAACTTAGATGCCCCAGGCTTCTATAGTTCAAGTGCCCCAACCTCTTGTGCCACAGCTTACTATCACCTTCTGAGCCTTCAGCACTCAGACACTCTATTTCAGCTGTTTCTACATTCACCTTGAATGTTCTGTTGCTTCCTTGTTCAGATTGCATAATCAACTTCTGATTGGAATCATACAACTTCAAGAGGTTATTCTTCATAACAACTGAGAAACCTTTCTCAATGAGCTGACCCACACTCATCAGATTGCTTCTGATTCCAGGAACATACCAAACATCCTTGATCAGAACAGTCTTTCCATTCTTCACCTTGACTTTGACATTTCCCATACCTTCTGCATATAGGTACTTATCATCAGCACATCTGATCTTTGTCCTCCTTTCAGAGTCAAAGTCTATCAGCCATTGTTTGTTTCCAGTCAAGTGATTTGAACACCCAGTGTCCATATACCACCATTCTGACGAACATCTTTTGTCCGACTCTGAAGCCATCAATAGCACAGGTTCATCATCTGATCCTCCTCTGGCTATATTTGCTTCTTCTGATCTCCTTCCTTTGTTTGCCAAACAGTCTCTAGCAAAATGGCCAAACTGTTTGCAACAGTAACATTGAACTTTCTTCTTATCCTTTCCCTTCTGATATCTCTTATCATCAGAAGTTGAGGCTTCCTTCTGGAATCTATCACCACGTCTATGCTTCTGGTCCTTCTTGACAAAAGAAGCCTTCAGAGCTTGCTCAACTTCTCTCTCAGAAGTTCTCTCAGTCAGACGCAACTCTTGTGCTTCTAAACTGCTTTGCAACTCTTCTATTCTCATGGTTTCCAGATCTTTAGAATGTTCAATGGATACAACAATATAATCAAATTGAGGAGTAAGTGACCTCAATATCTTCTCTATGATTACTTGTTCAGAAAGAGTTTCTCCACAAGCCTTCATCTCATTAGTGATCACAATCACTCTAGAGATATACTCAGAGACTTTCTCATTGTTCTTCATGTTGAGATTTTCATATTGCTTTCTCAGGGATTGAAGCTTCACCTTCTTCACTGATACGTCACCACCGTAACACCTGACCAGTATATCCCACGCCTCCTTTGACGTCATAGAATCAGCAATCTTCTCAAACACATTCACATCCACACACTGATGGATGAAGAACAACGCCTTTTGGTCTCTCTTCTTCGTCTCTCTCTGCGCTTCTCTTTGTTCTTCCGTTGCATCCGCTGCAACCGGAATATATCCTCCAGTGACAAGATCTAGAACATCTTGAGCACCAAATAATACACGCATTTGAATCATCCATCTATTCCAGTTTTTACCATCAAGAACTGGAAGTTTGGTATTCAAGTTGCTTCCACTCATCTTTAAACTTGTGCAGACAAAAACAGATTTCACTCACACTCACACAGTGTTTCCCAACCCACAAACAATCAAGAAAAATGTGATTCAACACAACTTTGTTTCCCCGAAACAAAATCAATCACACAGTTACACAAACTCACGTTCACTCGTGTTTCCCTGTGTTTGGAACCGAAGCTCTGATACCAATTTGTTGGTGCACAAAGAATAAAGATGGTGACAAAGAGAATAATAGAATAACGGCGCAAAAGAGATGAGAGAATAAATGTTGTATTCTACTTGCGTTGTTAATAAATGACAGCTACTACAAGGCTATTTATAAAGAAAAGAAAATCTTGCCACATAAGCCCTAAAACAGTAAACTTAGTGAACAAGTCTAAAGTACAAACAGTACTACCAGTACTACAAAATACTAAAGTACCCTTACTACTAAACAGCTAAGCTAATGGGACCCAGACAGCATCTTCTGGTCAATACTATCTTCTGAGTAACCATCAGAAGATCAGTCCATCTTCTGAATATTGAATTACTCTTCAATAAATACAACCGAATCTTTTTCAATTGTAAATGATCTCATGCAAAATTGTTAAACTTGAATTTTTACATCAATTTATTTTATTTAAATAAAATTGACTCATAAACTTTACTTGATATTGAAATATTATTAAAATTATTGTATACATGACTTATATAATGCTATAGATATATAAGTATTTCAAAATTTCATCTTAATTATATAAAAAAAAAAACAAATTACGAATAATAAATTGTTTCGTGTGGATAAACTTTTATCAAACTATATAATCACTTCACCAAATCATCAAAACATTTTTTATAAAAAAAAGTAAGAGTTTTATAAGTTAAAAGTCAAAACTATTCATAAATCAAGAACTAATTTCTTCAAAATACATCGAATAAAATTGATTGTGATTGTAACCGATTTTAGAGAGTTTATTTAGATATTAATATCAACTTGGGTAAAATATAGTTCAACTTGGGTAAACTATTCATAACTCGTGGGAGGAATATTGTAGATGTTGTTCTTACTAAGTCACATACAACACTATAATACATGAGATAGCTTAGGAATAGGGGGTCCAACATACGTAGTAGTATATTATTCGTATTAGGATACTATTACGTTTGTAATTTATTTTGACTTTATTATTGATTTAGGATTTACTCATTTATATATGGCACATAGAGTATGGTTTATTTATAAAAAATTATTATGTTAGTATTAATATAATACATGTTCTATAAAAAAATTATTATGTTAGTATAAATATAATACATGTTTTATTACATCAGTGTATTTTAAAAAACAGAAAACAAAATTTATTGTCTACGGTGAATACGGATATGTACTTTCGTATTCTGTCTAGGGTGAATACATTGGTACATCTCCGGATCAATTTATGTCAAAATGAAAAGGTCTCAATGAGAAATACATGGAGTGCGTTTAATGTGAATACGGAAGTGTATCTTCGGACAAATTTCAGGCAAAAAAGAGATGTGTAACTCATTTACACAAGCATATTTGATGTGAAATTGGTGCGTCTAAAAATACATTTCCATATTCGTAGTGGCATTTTAGAATTTTTCTAAATTATTTTTTCGTTACTTAGGATGGGAGAAGCAATTAAAAAAAAAAAAAATCCAAAGCCTTATGGGAATGGCCACTCATTCTTTCTCTAGATTCCTAATGGCGCTTTATCTTGTTGCCTTAAAAAATTGCATTTCTTTTAAAAATAAAATAAAATTTTGACATCTCTTCACACAAAAATGATTATGTTTTTTTTGTTGATCCTCCTATCTCAGAACATCAATAATTCTAATACAACTGAAAAATAAGTAAAATTTAACAATAAGATTGAAATTCAAAATCTTTTATATGATTCATCATTAAGTAAATTTTATGATGAGTTGTAACAACTATTTATTTATTTATCATTCAGAAAACTTAGAGTTACAAGTTAGTGGAGATTTTTATTATGGCAACAGATTCTGACAAATCCAATTAATATTGAGGCCATGTAGCTCTTACTTTTGTTTCATTTAGAAATCAACATCATAAAAAAGAGCTAGATTATTGAAAATGGTCCCCAATTAATTAATTTGTACTATATGATAATATGTGGATAAAATGCTATCCAACATTTCCTCTCCTCTGTATAACCAACTTGGCATTGTGCCATTGTCCCCCCAAAACCTAAATCCTTTTCATATTCTCTTTTTCCACACACTTCTATACTTTTGTTTCTTTCTCTATACAACAAACAACTTCATGTAATATGGACAGATATTATATATGGCTCCTAATTAATTATATGCATGTTTAGTTTTTAAGGATGTTTTTAGAAACACATTATTATTAATTAGTATTCATTTTAATATCTCTTTTAGTCCAAACTCAAACATTAGTTATTTATATTAAAAAAATTGAAATACAAAATTAGGTTAAATATAGTATCTTAAGAGAATTTATATAAAATATATTATTTTAAATAACTCATATTTTTGTTATAATTTTTTAATGACAAAATTTCAAAATATATTTAAATAAAAATATTTGAAGTAATTTCTTATAAATATATATATTTTTAATTTTTTTCTATAAATATATGCTTTTTATGATGTTAAAATATCTAAATTATTGAATATCAAAACTATTCTTTTAAATATAATAAAAGAATTTGAAATAAATTCTATTATTTTTAAATAATTTTTCTAAAAATTATTATTAAAAATATGAAATAATTATCACTTTTAAAAAAATTATAATAAATGACACTTAAGCTTCATATATAATTATATATCACATATGTCGACATATTAAATTCCATATATATTTGAATTCATGTTGTATAATTTTGTATCCATAAATAGCACATAAATACTCATATAGGTAGTACATAAGAAAACAAAGTAATATGATCCACAAATTTTCATGTGAACATTAATAAAACATGTATGCAAAAGCTGTTTGAATGATAAATCCAAATAATTGAACACCTGCAAATTGGTCACATGTAGTAAAAAGAGGATGCAGATGGTTGGTTGAGAGGTCATAGATCTTAAAAAGTGCTCATAAATATCACATACAAATTCTATAATACAACTTGTTGTTTGTTTGTTTGTTATTCATATGTATTTGCAGACAAATTATACAATCATATTTCAATTTGATTGATCGATGAAATCTAAAATCCAGGAAAGAATTAATGAATAGAGTATGACAGAACACGTACACCACACATGCTTTTTTGATACTCTAGGGACTAAAATATAGAAATGAAGATAAGGATATATGATGGAAATCAAGCTTAACCAAAGACTATCACAAGAGAATATGCCAATTCAATAGGGACATTCTATCATTAAAGTTGTTATCATTTTTTCGTCTGATTTAAGTAAAATCATTCAACACGTTCATGACAAAATTATATGTAAATTTTTCATTTAATTTCCAGGTACGAAAGTAAATGTTTAGGTAGTTTAGGGTTAATAGTAATTCAACCCCCTATAATGTTAGCGAATTTTGCTTTTCCTCCCTTCCTACCTTTTGGCAACGGTTTTTTCAAAAAAAAACCGTTGCCAAAACCTGCCTTTGGCAACGGTAGGGGGTAAACTGAAACACGCTCATATTACAGGGGGTAAACAACTATTAACCCGGTAGTTTAAGATAGGAGTGTTCAAAAAAAATAATTAATTGAATTGTATACTTGAATTGAATTAATTGAACTGTATGAAAATTTAACATGGGATGGTAATTGATCCGAGCTATTTATTGAAACAGTCATGTAATCAAACTATAAAAAATTAATGTTGAATCAGTAAAAAAAAATCATAAAAACCAAGTCGTTTTGTGCGGAAAAGAAAAACATGCATTTGAACCGTTGATTTTCTAAAACTGTCGGTTCATTGGTTTTTTCGATTTTGACCAATTTTGGTCAGTTCTCACTAGTTCAATATATCTGGTTCAACGATCAGACCAGAACGGTGATCTCTCTGACTCCTTATTCTACTGATCTGACCAGCCAATTCGATCCGGTTTTTAAAACACCGGTTAGTTGTTATTTTATCGATAGGAGAATTTAGTTTTATTAAATGGCATGTGTAAGTTGTTGATCTATGCATTTTGCATGCTTGCACTTTTAACTTTATCATAAGCGAGTAGTTTCGTTAAGCCACATACATCAAAAGAAAAAACATATTTTTAGAACTTTAATGTGTTTTATTTGGATTTTATAATTTTATAATTTTCTTCTCAACATGACTCATTGATTCAATGAATCTATCAAATCTTCATTTACCCGATTTCATTTTTAAAACAATGAAAATAGGACAAATAAATGTATGGGGCTAGCTTTCCAACCCTAGCTAGTGATAGTGGAGTCCAAAATCTTCTCAACACAATCAAATTTGCTTTAAACCTAGGAAAAAATATTTATGGAATAAAAAGTGGAAGTGAACAAAAAATTATCCAATCATATGGATTTTATGGCATCACCTATCTCTATTATGTTTAGTTATTGACACAGCAAAAGCACTACAGTACAAGCAACAAAAGAGCTAGTTCCAGTTGTAAACTTATGTTAATTATATATATGCTAGTTTTAGCTACACTAAGTGCATATATTTAAAACATAATACTATATTGGGTAGGTATTGATGTTGATGACTTGCTAATTAATTATAGTTTCAAGAAAAAGGTAAAATTTCATGGTTGAAAAAGCAATTCCATTCATATGAGTTTGTATTGTTCTCTAGAAAAAAAATGATTTTAACAAAATTAAGTTTACATCAATGTTTTAGAAAATGTATTGATCTTGTAGTTAGATTGAACATAATTGAATTATGGTTTGTTTAATTTTTTTTTGCATTTTTTTTATATATTTATTGTTTACTTAATTATTTATTTGTTATTTTTATATGTTTTTGCATTTTTTTAAATATATTTATGGTTAGTTTTAATACTTTTACTTAATTATTTATTTATTATACAATTCAATAATATTTGAACTATGATGTGTAGATATCACTTGTTCATTTATTATTTGATTTTTTAACTATTTTTATAAACGTTCAAGTTTAAGTAGTTAATCTAAAATACATCGTAGGATGCTCACAACTTAAAGTAAACAACATCTCCAACAAAGTTTATGGCTTAGAGTCTAGAAGCTCCAACATGCTTTTGCAATTTTGAATTATATGAATTGTATCTCAGATTGGTTCTACTACATCCGATATGTCTCTTACCGAAAGGCAAGATGTCTCTTGTTAGACTTTTAAAGGGTTTTATGAAAAAAGACAATTAACATGGAGTGTTATCTCATCGATAGGTCATCACATGTGTTTTTTAGATGAGAAAGTTGTATCAGAGGTATGGATAGGTAACCCAATTGACCTTAGCATTTTAAATATTTTTTGGTGTCCAACGGAAGTGTATATATTCAGTGAAGGTCAATCCAAATTAGATCAAAAGTCTTCGTCGTTACGCAAAATGAGTGAAAAAGTTCAAGTTATCAGGTCCAATTTCAAAGAAGACGGTTAACATCAAAGAAGTTGTCTTTGATGAATTATTCATGCTGAAATAGATAATTACAATAGATGTGTTAGCATCTGAAAGAAAAACTTCCAACTATTAGAAAATTTATGTGGATATTGATTCACTACTAGTGAGTAATATTGTAGATAGTGCCTAAACTACAAGTCAAACCAAACTCAAATACTAAAACTCATCCCAAGTCTAAAGATTCAAGTAGAGTACAAAATTATTCTCTTGCATGTGACAAAAAACATCGTCAAATCAAGTCATCATAAAGATAGAGATATGATATTTGATAATTTATGTATTTCTTACTAATTTTGGAGATCCGTTCACCTTTTGATAGGCTATAGTTAGCCACTAAAAAGTTAAGTGGATGATTGTTATATTGAAAAAGATGGAGTCATTGTAAAAAATCAAACATGAAAGATTGTTCAATAATTTAGACAAGTTGATTTACAAAGAGCAATTAGAGAATTATTGTAATACTGGGCAAGACATATTATTCTATAAGTTGAAAAGATCTTTGTATGATTTAAAGCAGTCACAAAAAAGTGCTACAAGCGAGTAGATTCATACATGTTTTAGATTGACTATAAAAAACGTTAGAATGATTGTTGTGTTAATGTTAGGATCCTTGTGATAGTTCTTTTATTATCATATTATTATGGATCGCTCCTAATTACTTACATGATGTAACTGAATTGAAATTCGTGTTAAGAAAAGAATTTGACATAAAAAACTTCTTTAAACTATACAAACACAAGACTACAACTACTCTAGTTGCAAATAGCCACGTTCCACCAAACTCAAACCAATATCGTGTTCATTATTTTCTCTTTTGTTAATAATTGTTGATTTAACAATCAATTTGAAAAAGACGAAGATATTGTAGCAGCACAACCATTGACATAAATACCACATCATTTCCTCGTATGATCATGTATGTAAATCCACATAGGAAGAAGTCCAAGTTTTTTAACTATTTGTTATCTCATTCCACAATTTTTTTCCTCTTAGGCAATAAACTGTTAAGATTATTATTCTTATTATCATCAAAACAGTGATTAATTTTGTATTAAAATTAAAATAGGACAAATAAATAAAAACAAAATTTGTCTTCAAAAGAGACATATAAATAAGAAAATAGAGAACAATATATAAACTTAATTTTTACAATAGTTAAAGCTAATTAAGTGACACTAATTGGACCATTGAAGAAAGAAGAATTGGATGTTTTATCTTGTTCCATATTGTTAGACTTGGGAACTGCAAGAGTAAGCTCAAGATCAGGTGATGCTGTTGCATTTGAAGAATTTGGCATCACCAATGTCATATTCAAAGATTTTGTTAGAGGATGTAACCAATTAGGCACATCTTCATGTTCTTCTTCTTCTTCACAATCTTCCACTTGAGTTGATTTTGTTTCTTGTTGTTGAAATGAAGTTATTAGAAGTGACATAGTTGCATCTTTCTCACCTTCATCATCATGCTTTTTACACCTGTTGATTGAATTAACCGTTCTATTTGTGTTGATGCTACCAACCTAAACATATTCCACAATATCATATAATCTAAGAGATTAATACAAGATTATGGGATGATTAATTAAGAAAGTATAGTATTAAATTAATTACCATGTCAAAGAGACTTGATCGTCTCTTCTTCTTATTCAAAGTTGAAAGTCTAATAAAGTACTTTTGAGCATGACTTGCAACTTGTGTTGGTGTTCTTGTTGTCACATAGCTTCTTGAGATACCTCTCCAATCTCCTTTTCCTAGCTTCTCAAGTCCAACAAGAAATTTTCTATGCTCTTCTTCTGTCCAAGGAACTCCTAATAAAAAAATAACAAAATATACAAACATTTATAAATTGATCTGCATGGACAACTGTAAAGGACGCAGGTTCGAATCTGTGACAAAAAAAAAATAAATGTTATGTACCTTTCTTTCTTTCTTGTGTTCGAACGATGAGACCATCAGAGAGATAACCCTTAGAAATTCTATCGTCAATGATTAATCTTGAAGAAGAGAATGAAGAAGTTGGAGAAGAAGATGAAGTAGGAAAAGAATCCATGCTAAAACTCTTTTTCATGGAAACACATGAAGATGATAAATCAAGTTGAACACCAAAGAGTCTAACTCCAAGAAAATTGTTACCACTTCCTCTTAAAGTATTACAAGTTCTTGAATTATGACCTATGTTTCCACAATGTGAGCATTTTCTCCCCATTTTTTTTTGAACCGACACAAACCTTAAACCTTAAACACCACAATACTAAATTTATGTTTTCTTTTGTCTCTTTGGTGGAGAAATTGAAATTAGAGATCCAACACAAAAGAAGTTATGTGTTTGGTGATATATATGATGATTGATGGGTGTGAGTTTGAGAAAATTGGAAGCACACCAACACTATTTAATTGGTTGGACATAGTTTATTCAATGTGGATACTTTTTCTAATTCTTTTTATTATTATTTTTTTAAGAATAAAAAAAACTAGATCACAAAGATATATAGATACACCTTATCTCATTTATGACAGTTCTGAGTACTATGTATGGACTATACTAATACACACCACATTGAAATCACCTTGTTTTTCTCTTTGGTATTTCAATAAAAACATAATTCACTAACAAACAAAACAATTTTAATATCTATTTTATTTTATCCTACAAATATGTTATTATTTTTATTTATTTTATTTGTTTATTTTAGTCCAGTAAAATTGTACATATTTTAAAGATTAAAATCTACATAAAAAATTTAGATACTAAAATAAAAAATAGTTTTTTTTTTTTGAAAATTTAAAAAAATTATTAGACATATTTTTTTAAAAATGAATTTTTTAATTATAATATCTATGTAATAAAGAAAATGTGTTAGAAATGAGCTTTCTAATATTTTTCATATGACGAGAAATTATATCATTACATGTTTTTTATCTATATTTATTTTTAACATTTTATTTTTTACAATATAAACATATTTTAAAAATATACATTAAAATCAAATTACAAAGTATTTGACATCAAAATTTTGATGCAAGAATATGATTTATTTATTATAAATATATGTACCTATGAATTTTGTATTTTTTGGTCCCAAATGTAATGTCAAACATCAATGAAGTTATTGTGTAAAAGACAAATTAAGAAGGTCAGAATTTCCAATATTTGAGAGGTAGGTCTATCATCTATGTATAATGTATGTATGACTTGAAAGAAAAATAGAAATATCGTAGAAAATAACTACTTTGAAAACCGTGTCCTTCAACCACCATTACTTGCCATGGAAATTGCAATTAAATTAATATCTCAATCTTATTATTATTATTAGAAAAAGGTGAAGAGGACTTGAGAGTCAAAATTTTGTGCATTCTTTCTTTCACCAATCTTAGATTTGAATATTTCAAATTCTGAGATGATATATTCAAAGTCAGAATCAAAAGTAATCTTGCTTTCTGGAAGGATTAGATTAAACCCTTCTGTGGGGGTACTTTTCTTTATTCAAATATTTGATATAATATCACTTTTTTACAAAACAAGATAGAAATGTTGTTATTTTAAATATAATCCACAATCAATTTGATGAAATCAGTATCTTTGATTTTTTTTTAACAGAGTAAAATTAACTTTCTATTTTTTTTTCACTTTGAATCAATAGCTAAATATAAGGAGAAACATTATAAATAATACTGCGTCTAGTACAGGAATTGACCACTTTCGCTAATAAATGAGCAACTATATTCGTTTGACGCTTTACAAAACCAATCTCAAAGTTTGGAAAATTTGCTAACAACAACTAAATAGATTTAATTATAGTAGAAAACTCCGACAGTCCTGTGGTTTTGGCAACTACGGCTTGCACCACTAGAAGTGAATCGCTCTAAAAAATTATTTGATCAAGGTTCATATCTATTGCTTGTTGAATAGCCTCTTTTAAGAGCTAGAGCTAGAGCTTCCGCTTCAATGATCGAAGGCTTCCCAAGATCCCACGCCACAACTGCTACAAGAAAGTTTCTTGAGTTATCTCGAATACACCAACCACGATTTGAAGTCCCACAATTATTGTTAAAACCCGCATCTACATTGCATTCATTCCACCTAGAAGACGGTGAAAGCTAGTGAATTTTCCGTTGCTGCCCGAAAGCTTCTCCTACCTTCTGTTGTGCTTCAAACCATTCATGCCACTTGTGAAAACCCAACCAACCAAGCTTCGAAACAACCTCTTTCTCATTGTTTCAGATAAAATCATTTCTATTTTTCCACAACATTCATCCTTACAACAACTCTACCGGCAGTATTCCTATCTTCTTTGTAGCAAATATCAACAATAATCGACTTTACATCTTGAAACGATTGTAGACGGTGATCAATAACATTATTTAATTTTGATGTCTGCCAACATTGATTGGTATCAGAACAATCAAAGAAAACATGTCAAGAATCTTCCCAATTAATGTCGCAAAAAGGACACTCACCCGGACACTGAACATGATGTTGATGAAGTCGAACCCGAGATGAAAGACAATCGTGACAAATTCTACATAAAAGATGCTTAACTCTAGCGGGAGCTCTAATGTTCCAAATGCAACCCCAATTTATCGGCACATCCGTATGAAGAAATTTTTTCGGTGAATTCCTCCACACTCTGTACCCCGATCTCACACTATAGCAACCGTTCAGCTCCTCTTTCCAAACCAATCTATCTTCCATTAATTCTTCCACTAACAAAATTTGAATAATTTCTTCAATCGCAATATAATAAAAAATGTCACATAATAATTCCATATTCCATTGTTTAACATTTTCTAGAATGAGATTATTAACGATAATATTATACGCCCCTTGCTTATGAGGTCTTTTCAAGCGCTCCCCTTCTCCACCTCAGAGCCAAGGTTCATTCATCACTTTGATATTACTACTGTCACCAATATTCCACCTGCAACCTAAAGTTAATACTTCTCTAGCTTTTCAAATACCCCATCAAACAAAGCTTGGGTTATACTCAAGATTAGCGTCAAAGAAAGATGTTCTAGGGAAATACCTTGTTTTAAAAATTCTTGAAACTAGAGCACACGGTTTAGACATAAGAAATCACCCTGCTTAGTCACCATTACCATGTTAAAAGCTCTTAAGTCACGGAACGCTAATCCACCCTCCTTAGTACAAGTAAGCTTCTCCATGCACGCCATCCACCTTATTCCTCTGTTATCATTATCACTCCACCAAAAAGAATTCAATATTTTTTCAATATAATTAGATTAGAAACAATATATAATTAGATTAGAGAATTCAAATAATTATTAATTAAGAAAAATCCAAGTCTTACGCTTACTAAAAGATGAAATCCATAAATAATTTGTATTAAAGTGTTACCCTTATTTTCCAAATTAATTTTGTAAGAATGAATTTGATCAAACTTTAATTTTACTAACCAATAATCTATAATAATATATAATAACTAGTAGAAGACCCGTGCGTCCGCACGGGTAAATCAAATCTTAAGATAAATAATGTATTACAAACGTAAAAAAAAGAAGTTTAAAAACTTGAATGAGGAATGTTAAATTAAGATTCATAAACCATAATATAGATGTAATGAAGCTATATATAGTAGCTATTTAAAAAAAAATAAGAAGTTGAAAATGGAATAGGCAAAAGGGTACTATGGTGGTAGCGACCCGTAAAAAAGGTATTATGGTAATAGTGACCCGTAAAAATAGCGAGTTTCAATGATAAAATTCAGATAAGAAAAGTATTATGATGATAGTGACCCGTAAAAATAATGAGTTTCAGTAATAAAATTCAGTATCTTAGATCGCCTTGGTTGTAACTTATATATAATTGTTATTATAAAATCACTAATAACTGTAATTATTTAGAAATAAATATGTAACAAATCACCAACATTAAATATTTATAATAACTATAAATATTTATAAATGTCACTAATAACTATAAATATTTACAAATATTTTATTAAAAATACAAAAAAATATTGTGGTGATAGTGACCCGTGAAAATAGTGAGTTTCCGTGATAAAATTCTTTATTTTTTAATCTCAAGTTTGTGTTTTACTTAAAAAAAATAAACAGCATAAAAACCAATTAAATGTTTGTATCTTTAATGAATATATGATTTAGTGGACAAATTTTTTTTGTTAATTCTTTTCTATTTCTTTTTATTTGACATGAATATGGAATACAACCTCTAATTCCAAGAGAAACCATACATGAAGCTGAAATAGACAGCATGTCTATTGACATAATTAAACTTTTAATAAACAGCATAAAAATTAATTAAATGTTTGTATCTTTTATGAATATATGATTTAGTGGACAAATTTTTTTTGTTAATTCTTTTCTATTTCTTTTTATTTGACATGAATATGGAATACAACCTCTAATTCCAAGAGAAACCATACATGAAGCTGAAATAGACAGCATGTCTATTGACATAATTAAACTTTTAATTTGTAATTTCATTTTATATGTAAACCTTACATCTTTTTTATCAATGGTTAATGGTGATGAATTTGGAATATGATAACATTAACTAAAGTGTTATGAGCCATGAGACAGGATTTTGAAGCTATGTATAAAAAACAAACGCATATATAGTGTCTAATGGTTATTTTATGTAATACTTCTTTTTCTTTTGTTCTCCCACAACACTTGAAGAAACATCCATTTATTTGGGTGAATTTTTTCATGTTTTTTCTCAAATATACTATTTTCGAAGTAGTATTGATGTGATATTGTGAGTAATTCATGTTATATTTCTTATTGATGTGATACTTGATAAAATTTTAATAGAACTACTTAGGGCAGGAATTTGAGACATGGATTGAGGTTATAAACTCAAATTCATTCGAAGCTAATATTGATTTCACAAGAAATTAATGATAGGTAAGAAAACAATTATCAAAATTTAGTAGTAAATTTTTCCAAATCTGCTAACGATGCTGAGAGTTGAGAGAATTTCTCATAAGAATCACAATGAAAAACTTTTTTATTCATACAACTTATTGATCACTAATCACACGAGCATGGCCTAAAAACATCAAAAGAACAAACAGGTTCATAGAGTAATGGTATGAAAGTAATGGTTTTTTGTTCCTAGAGTTGTATGATATCTTGCAGCTGAATGCTTCAAGCCTCTTTGCTACTTCTGACCCAATTTTTCCCATCCCAACAATTCCAATCTTTTTACCTGTCAACTGAAACACAGCAGTTCACATGTTTATTATCAAAACTGTTTAAATACGGGAAGCTAGCATGAATAAATAAGAAAAACTGCAGACCTTAGAACCGAGTGGAAAATCGGAAGAGGAAGGTTGAATCTGTCGTCTCAAGAAGCGATCGGCCGCGGTAATTTTCCTGCTGACGTCAATCAACAAACCCACGGCCATATCAGCAACATCGTCGGTGAAAAGATTTCCGATATCGGCGACCTGGATATCCCGACGGCGACACTCGGAGAGATCAATGTGATCAGTCCCTGCGCTAGGGGCGCAGATGAGACGGAGGGAGGGGAGAAGTTGGAGGAGGTCGGCAGTGACGGGGGAGACATGGCTACAGACAATTGCAACTATCTAGGTGTAATTATATTTGGGGATGTAGACTACCAGGCAATTCAAGAATTGTAAGCAATTCATCACTGATTCAAAAGCCACTGATTCTCAGCATCTTAGGCTCATGTTTTCCCCTCATCGGCTGCACCCATCTTTGATAACCTTGCAATCCAATCCTTCATATTTATTTTCCCCTCAAAACCAGACGGCAAAATCGTCAATTTGTTAAGTGAACCATAAAGGTATGAGAGCAAAGGATGAACATAGTTAGTAAATTAACTAAGGTAACTGGTTCAAATCTGCTCAATATTAATATTCTTACCTCGGAACCAGTAAAAACTGTTGGTTCTTTTCTACCAACTGAGATGTTGTGGAGGGATTTGTAGACAACTTAGTAAATATTTTTTTTCACCTGTTCAACAAAATATTCATGCTTTACAGCTCCAGATGCAGCTATCACCTAGGAAATTAGACCCACACAGAAAAACAGCCATCAGGCTAACTTCCATATCTAGATGTTACTCCAACCGTCCCAAAATAATTGATTCAAAATTAACGATTCACAAAATAATTGTAACGCATGATCACATAACTAAACCTGTAAACTATTCACAGCAAATTCAACCCAAACACACACAACAAAGCCTTAATCAAACATGTTAAACAGATCCGTACAACAATACAACAAATCATTTCTATTTCATGTAGAACACAATCAATAATAAATTATTCACCAACAAAAGCCTATAATACCTCTTCCATTTCCCTAAGAATAACATCCCGCTCCCGGCTGATCCGATTCTCATCAAACTTTGAATTCTGAAGAATATCAGCCAGAATATCAAGCGCAACTGGAACATCATTCAGCGAAACCTTAGCATAATAAGCAGTCTGCTCCCTCGACGTACACGCGTAAAGTACCCGCTACATATCATAAATTAGAGTGATGCCAAACCAATAAAGACTGAATTTTGGCTCTCCTGAAAACATCAGCGGGATACATGAAGCTGCAACAACGGTAGGCATTGAATGATGCAGTCATGATGATTAGAGGTCTACAGTTCTGATGCAACCAAATACTAATAATTATACTTGCAAATACTTATCCATGTAGATAATAATTATACTTGCAAATACTTATCCATGTAGATAATAATTATACTTGCAAATACTTATCCATGTAGAGTTGAACATGAATGCAATACCTATATAAGTTATGTAAACCTTTGCCAAATGCAAAATGGGGGCAAATCACAAGAGCAACAACAATTAATCTTATTTAAAGGCATACCTTCTACATCATCATCTTCCTCATCATTATCGTCGTCCTCGTCTTCCTCATCATCGTCATCCTCAACTACATGCTCATCATGGTGCAAAAACATATCACTCAAATGTTCAAAAAAATCAGCAATCCAGCAAACAAAGTATTCAGTTTCTACACTCAGTATATGAATAGAAAAACTTAAGTAGAGTCAATCCTTGTGCCTGTTCATCAGTGTTGCAAACAAAACACCAGAATCAACAGTAACTTGCATCATGTAAAATACTTATCTTTCAATGGTCACGACGATACTGCGAATTCCATGAAATGAGATTGGACACTTCGTTATCGCATCCTGCCTGCCAAGACCTGTAGATGGTGTTTTGAAATTCATGCTATCAGTAAAATTTGAATCAAGCAGTGCCAGGGTTTACACATGAAATTCAAGAAAATAGCAAAACGTTCACCATTGTTGCTTCTTCTCTGTTGGCAGCTTATACGCTGGTGGCTTCACTAAACCCTAATAAGCATAACCTAACTGAAAAACAAAACAATCTTAGATCTGTTGATCCGAAAATCATCAAACCTAACCTTAAAAATAACCTGCAAAAAGAGAGAGAGAGAGAGAGAGAGAGAGAGAGAGAGAGAGAGAGAGAGAGAGAGAGAGAGAGAGAGAGAGAGAGAGAGAGAGAGAGAGAGAGAGAGAGAGAGAGAGGAGAGAGAGAGAGGAGAGAGAGAGAGAGAGAGAGAGAGAGAGAGAGAGAGAGAGAGAGAGAGAGAGAGAGAGAGAGAGAGAGAGAGAGAGAGAGAGAGAGAGAGAGAGAGAGAGAGAGAGAGAGAGAGAGAGAGAGAGAGAGAGAGAGAGAGAGAGAGAGAGAGAGAGAGAGAGAGAGAGAGAGAGAGAGAGAGAGAGAGAGAGAGAGAGAGAGAGAGAGAGAGAGAGAGAGAGAGAGGGAAGGAAAGGGGTTGTGGCGGCTAGGTTAGGGAAGGAAAGAGAGACAAGGAAATGGAGATGAAAGAAAGAGAGAGGGGCTCTTTATGGAGATGAAGAGAGAAGGCAGTGTACTGATTAAGGAGATTTGCAAGGGAAATGGGGGAAGTTGGGGGAGCGTGAGTATTACCCGGCGGATAACGCATGAAAGGCAGCGGATGTCTAAGCTTTGGAGGGAGGGTAGTATTCCTCAGTTGTGTGGTTCCCCAAGATGAAAAGAACTTCTGCAGAGGAGTGTGTTATAAAATTGATTGGAGGGAAATGAAAAATGACAAAAAGTTGAATGGAAGTACAAATCAATTTGAGTTTGTCCAATGAGAAACACACAAATGGCAAAGATGAAATTTTAATTTGTTAATTACTTAGATAGCCTTTTGGTAGTGTAAATTTTTTTTGAAGAAAGGGTATATTAGTCAGTTTGGGCAACATTATAGTATTGGGTAGATAGTTGATAAAATATAATTTTGGTGTAGTCTACTTCTTTTCTTAAATATAGTTTTTTTATGTTTTTACTTTAACCCTTAACTTCCCTTTTCACTAAGGCTAATATTTTATTATTTCATTGTCTTTCATTTAATTTAAAAAAATAAATAAACCGTTTATATTTCACACGTTTGGATATTAAAAACTGCAAACATTGAAACATACGAACACATAGTAATATAAATGTGTGATTTGGTGGTGAAATGTTTGGATTTTAAGAATATGTTTCTTTCATGATTTTAGGTTCGAAACACGTTAGATTCTCTCTCTTAATTACTTTTTCCTATTTTATATTTTTACGTGTGTAAATCTTTAAAAAAGTTAAATAAAAACATTTTAATTAAATCATTTAAGACAGTGGATTTAAAGGGCCCCGATGGTAGATATCATTGGACATATCACATCATGTTTTTAAAAGCATCATACAACATGGTTATGTAACATGAGTTCCACATAGTTAAAATTCAATAAAGATATTCATGCTCAAAATATACTTTATTCTATTTTTATTATAAAATAAATTTTATATTTTAAATTTCTTAACTAATTAATAAATTTGAATTAAATGTAAATTAAATATATTATTTATTTAACAAATTATAAAAAAATTCTCTTTATTATAATAAAGATTAAAAAAAAATACTACTATTATTAAATGTAATACTCTTAAATAAGGCAAGCAATGAACCGAGTCAACTCAAATATAGTTTGAAACTCAATTTAACAATTAAATTGTTGAACTATATTCGTAGACCAAATAAGCTGAATATAAGTAAAAACATTAAGCCCGTTAACTACGTAAGCTGAATCTATTCTATATATTGTTTAATTTGTTAGGTTCACGAGTTAACTCAATTATATATGAAAAGAGTTATACTGTCTCTAATAAATTTATAGATTTACTCCGAATCTTAGCCTATATTTTCTTCTAGCCTATATTTTGCAGGTTATCCCTTCTGTACTAGTTATGGCAATAAAGTTGTCGATTGCATTAGAGTTATTCTTGTTGGAGGTATAATGACATTTGTTAAAGTAACATGTGTAATGAAGGTGGTAAGTGGTGTAGTTGTTCTATGATGGAAATGTTAAGAAGTGGATTTTTTTAGATAAATTTAAACTTCAATTAAGTAATTTTGAAATTAGACTTTCAAATGTATCTATTAAGTTGTGTAGTTTTTGAAAAATATATATTAATTTAAAATGTCAAATATATAAAAAAATAGATTTAAAAAAATGGTTTTTAAGTTAGTGAAGCAATTAATTGAACATAATAAGCTTGAACCGAGTTGTCCGTAAATTTAAAATGAGCAGAGTTGAGTTTAAAAAAATCTATGTCAAATTCGAATCGAGATTTAAGATGAATCGATTCTTAACGAGTCGAATCAAGCGGCAGCGAGTTTGACTCGACTCATTTTCAACCATACACTTAACAATCACTTTAATGTATAGCATTAAATATTTAAAAAAATATCCAAATTATTGCAGAGATAAAAGAGTAGATTGGAAGTCTCACGTTACTTTAAAAAGTGAAGGTTAATTTATAAGTGAGATAACTTATATACCAAATTTTTGGATGAATATGTGGTATCACTTGTGTATTGTTCTTGGCAAAATGTCAATGCTCCCTCTCATGACCCATTAGTGATATCAAAGTTGACATTTCGAGTAATGAATCAACTCTTTGTATTGAAAGTCTTTCTAACATAGTAGTGGTCAAACAACAAATTTTATTAAAATTTTTGTATGTTTATATAATCTCAATTTAACCATAACAAAATAAAGAAGTCCTCTTTAATTACAATTTCTTCATGAAAAATATTTATAAAATTATTTTTAATTAGAATTTAACTATAACAAATTTTTTATCCTCTTACAATTGCGTATTATACGCTGTCAAAGACGGCTTGCTCATGTCCTATCAATTATTCCATAGTAAAAGTATGATAACCTAGTCTGTTTGTTTTACAGTCATACAGATATTTGTTCTCGCTGGATTATATAATGCTATTTAGATATTATTTAGAAGTCAAGTTGAAGATATTATTTAGATTTTCAATTATTTGTTCAAAAGAAATTACTCAACCATTTAGTGGGTCATCTAAGAGAGAGTACTCTCATTTGGCATTATTATGGGAAGGAATCTTTTTGTGAGAGAAGATACTTAGAGCATCTCCAATGGTGCAATTTACATTTGAGTTCTTTATGGGACCCACTAAGTGATAGGAAGCTAATCCTATCAAGACTATAAAACTAGGGTTTCTAACTAAAAGGGGAAGAACATTAAAAGTAAAGGAAATTAAAATAAAAGATAAGTTTGATTTCTTTGATTGATACCCTTCAAAATCTCAAAGGATTACATATATAGTACTCATAGTGAATACTTCACTAGAAGACCCAAACACTATAAAAAGCCCAATTACATAACAATACTAATAAAAGTACTCCTAATATAAATTAGACCTTAATTTAACTAACTAAATCATTTATCTAAATAATTTTCTTCTCTATCATTACTCACCCCTTCAAAATCAACCTTGTCCTCAAGGTTGTAACAATAATATCACCATTTTTTTTTCCCGGATTCCACCTCTTAAATTGAGACAATTTAATCTTTACAACTTGAGCAACTAAAAGCATTTTGATCTCACCAATTGAAACCGGAAGAAAATCATGCATTGTCTGAGAGTAATTCTCCTGTTGTAAAGCAGGACCCTCATGCTCATAAATGGAATTAGATGACCGAAAATAGAGAACAACAACATGGATAGTTCTGTCAACTAATATTGCTAGATCATAGCCATCATAACCATCATATTTTCCAGCCACATCAAGCAGGATGTTATCATGACCTTGCAAGTGCCGCATTTGTATTATATTTTTCAAAACAGCCTTAAATTCAAAAGCTGCAGGAGCAGGCAACTTAGTGTGAAAGTCAAACTGTCCTGAAGAGCTCAAAGATTGTGGAAAATTCTCTAGGGACTGTATGGTTTCTACGAAAGCTATTGGTCCAATTCCACATGATTTCCGTATCTTCTCTCCAAATGCATCCATAATGTCAGCAAGAAAATTTGACAATCCAGCAACACACATTGATGGCTGCAATCTTTTGAAATCAGGGGTAGAAAATATGGATGCTAAATTTGGATTGCTAGTCAAAAGGTTTTGAAAAGAGATCATTGCCAAATGGAGATTTTTAATCAGCTCAGATTCTTCTTTCCCTAGAGATTGTTCGTCCGACATTCTGCCAGAATTATTCGGGAGATGATGTTCATTGACCGATCCATCAACAACCTCATTTTGATGCTCAGAATTCTCGGTGGAATCGAAGGTCTCTTCAACATTATGATTAGGCTCTTCAACATATTGATTATGCAGAAGACATGATATAAAATCAATTGGTGCGACACAAAAAACTTTTGGTTCACTAATTTCGAAATCTGGCTGATCGTTGTAGACTCTCAAGTAAACATTGCCAATGAACAATTCTTTCGATATTGCTTCGTAGACAAAGTCATGTGAGTCTTGAATATCACACAAACCATCAGCACTTTGAGCTGCACGTTGCTGATCCACAAATTTCAAAAGCTCTGCTCGAGTTGAAGAGTTCCAGGTAATCTCCGGTGACTCCAAAATTACGAGGACACTATCATTCACGTAACAAAACCCCGAAGCCCCGCATTTCTTCGCATGAATCAATCCACCAGCCCAATTATTAGCAATCTCAGAAACACCTTTGTTCAGTTTAAGAGCACCACCAATAGAACCACCAGCATACATCTGACAAAAAGAGTAAAGACCATCAAAGATAGGACAGTCTTCAACAACATTAAACATCTTCAGCTGTCTGAGCTGAGCCTGATGTGTTTCAGGGGTCAGAAAAGAGACATAGTCATCAGCGTGAAACTTGCAGAGATCTCGGTCTTTCGTGGCGGTGGGTTTGATGACTTGCATATGTTGAAGCAGGCCATAATGAGCTAAAAGAGCATGTGTCATTCTAATACAATATGGTTTCATATGATGGCATTGACCCTGCCTGTCATAATGCTGAGCCAACAAGAACAAGGTCCACATAAAAGTTGACGAGGGCTCTTTTTCTATTCTCCCAGGGTATTGACCAATTATCCTAATATAATTCTCTAACTCAAGAATAATTTGTTCCAGTATGTCTGCCTGATATCTCACCTCCACAACGGCGCCGTTTTGAACATTTTCCAATTCACGATCTTTAACCTTCAATTCTTCCTCTACCACGACAATGTTTTGAACACTTCCGAAACTGCTATCGTTACCCAAATCAGATACAGGCGTCTGAGAAGAACTATTAGCTTGGCCAGTAACTTCCAGATTTAAACGTTGGTGAAATGTTTTAGAATTTTTAGGAACGGTTACCACGACGGTTGCTTTCTGTTCGTCTCTAATCAACCTATCTTCAGGCCCATCGCTATTCAACTCATTAACCAAACTAGTAGCCTTCACCAGCTTCAAACACTCAACCCCATTAACATCATTAACAACACCATCAACTGAGAGCTTATCTTGAATATCAGATAGTATAAATTTTGATGGATCTGGGTTACTGTTGCTGGTGTTTTCTTCAACCCTAGCACCATTTGTTGAAACAGGTTTAACCTTTTCAGTGCTTCTGAGTTTATCTGATGGTTTGAAAGCGGAATCTCTGCGTGATTTCAAATGGGTCGGATCTGTGATGGTTCTATCAACGGAGACACGACGAGCTTGACTGAGATCGGAAAAGCTTGGACTTCTACCTCTCGGGAGAGACGAAAACGCATAAGAGGATCTTAGATCGGAAAATATCATCGGAGATGACGCTGGTGAAAGGGTCGGGTATGTCGCCGGAAATTTCTTCGGTGTTTGTTGTTCAGAAACTCTTTTTCTGCTCTTTCTTCTTTTTCCTATTTTGTGTTTGCCATTTTTTACAGATAACCGACATGATTTGCTCTTCACTGTTGGATTTGGAATGGGTGAATGAGTTGGGTATAGTGTTGAATGTGGTGTATGATAAATGTATGATTGTGGGGGAATAGGGGAAATGTGCCAAGGATATGAGTAATGAGTATGTGGTGAAAAACCATGGTTGAAATACAAACTTGGTGATGAAGATCCAACATGAGTGTAACAAGGTGTAAAAAGCTCCCATGGAAATGATGGAAAGGATGGTGTGGTAGGAGTGGTGTCTATGTTGGAGTAGTATGGAAATGAAGGTGTATGATAAGGGTAATCCATAAGAGGATTTGAGTACATGTATGAAAGCACCAATTGATAGGAAGCTAATCCTATCAAGACTATAAAACTAGGGTTTCTAACTAAAAGGGGAAGAACATTAAAAGTAAAGGAAATTAAAATAAAAGATAAGTTTGATTTCTTTGATTGATACCCTTCAAAATCTCAAAGGATTACATATATAGTACTCATAGTGAATACTTCACTAGAAGACCCAAACACTATAAAAAGCCCAATTACATAACAATACTAATAAAAGTACTCCTAATATAAATTAGACCTTAATTTAACTAACTAAATCATTTATCTAAATAATTTTCTTCTCTATCACTAAGCCACATCATATTAAAAGAATTTATTTAATTTTAACTTTAATAAAAATCTGATATGGGTCCCACAATTTTACCTCATAACTTGATTTGATTGGGTACTACAATATTTTAGTTGTTGCATTGCAATGCAACTCTATTATGACATGGCAAATTTTTTAAATATTTAATTATTAAATTAATGGTACAGGTGGAGAACTCAATAGAAAAAACTACCATTGAAGATGGTCTTAGATACTTCTATGATCTTTGTAATAGTAATGTCTCTATATATCTTACATATAAAAAAGTGTAATTATTAGTGCTATAAAAAAAAACTTTCCACTTCAAATGTCTTAGTTTTCTGATGGCGGCGATAGTTTTTGTTCTTTCTTCAAGTTTTTTGAGATTCGTATCTTAAAAATGGTCATAGTTAGTTTTTTTTTTTTTTAAAGAAAAGAAAATGATAGTCTAAAATAATTGATTGAGGACTATCAAAGTTTATCCATTTTGACTATTCACCATTTGTATTATGTGAGAAATAATATTCTACATGACAAAGTATATCAGAATAAATTTTAGTTTATATTGTCATTTTTACAAATCAATAGATATAATTTTTAAATCAATAGATATAATTTTTAGGTTAAACAGTGAGACAACACATATTCTATGTTTGTCATAGGTTTTCTAAATACAAGTTAATTTTAAAAATCAACAAATTATTTTTATTATTTTAGTAGTATTCTATGTTTGTCATAGTATTTGTTAGATTGATGATGATGTAAATGTCTAATGTGGTTTGTCTGAATCATGTGATCGTTTTGATTGTACTTCTTCGTTTTTGATTAATCGAAAGTATAGTTAGATACTAAACAAAATAACTTTTTAAATTAAATATGTCAAATTCAATTATTAATGCTCCAAACGCGAAACAAATATAATTTGTAAAAAAAATCATATCATAAAAAAAATATAAAAAAAATTGAAATAAATTTATAATTAATAGCATCTCACACCTCATAAACTAAACTTTGTAAAAATAAATTAAAAAGAGTGTGTATTTGGTAAATTTAAATTGAGATCTCTCATTTTATAAATCAATTTGTAAAGTATTCTAGAAAATAATAATTTAAGGTTGATATCAATCAATTTTAAAAAAAAAAAATTAATCAAATTTAAATAATGGTTTTTGCAAAGTACCAAACCCTTTTTACACTCCACTTGATGGATACAAAAGTGTATAAAATTCAATTAATTTAAATTTAAGCTCATTACTAATTAGCCTATGCTTGCACATACATCATATAGTACCAGAAATAGGAAAATAACGGGTTATGTTAGTTCACGAGTCGCAATCTATCAAATATAAAAACAAGGATATATAATTAATTAAGATTAATCTTTTATTTACATGCTCTTTACCATAATTAATCATATTATATTAGAGAAAATTATGACAATTAACGTGTCCACTTAAAAAGATAAATTACATCACTAAATTATCAAGTAGCATCATGAAATTTTTACTAAATATGTCCAATGGACAAGCACTTGTGCTCTATTAAATAATTCAATTCCAATAAATTTGCAACATTTGCATCCTATAGCTTGTCTCAATACAAAGCTACTACTTTGGTGGATTTCAAAGATCATGATAGCTATATCACACCATTTTTTTAATCCTTGATGACCTTTTCATTTTGCAAAGAGGTGTTTTCTTTCCTTAAGTCAAGATTAGCAACAGAAATTAAGCAATAATTATTTGTTTAGATGAGGAAATTAGGAGTTGTATACTTGTATTAGGCATGTATATACTATAAAACTCTTAACATGTTGCAATCATTTCAATAGTTTATATATGCTGTTATCACCTATTATTAGGATGCATTCTTAATGCATCCACTTATAGAGTTATTTTTTATTACCATTGATATTGAAGTGTGATACAAGGGCAATTGAAAATAATTATATCATAAAAAACACATTATTATAGAGATTGAGCACAACCGAAACACACAAAATTAACTTATAATTTATAATTTTTTTTGTTTAGAATAACATCTCGACTTTAAATAGTTATTTTTATCAATTATTAGAGTGTTTATATGTGTGTTGTTTGATTTATTTTGAATAATTGTGTTATTTTGGTGTTTGAAAAATATAAAAGTATTTTAGTAATTACAGAAATTATAGAGCTTGAGACTGAGAGTGGAGAAAATAAAATAATATTTATTTAAATTATTAGTAATAATTAGATAATTTAATTATTTAATAATTATTGAAATAATTAGAATTTTTAGAAACAATTTATATTATCATAGTTTTAATTAAATAATTATTTAATTAAAATAGAAGTGTTATAATTATTTAAAAAATATAATTTATAGTAATAAAATAAATTAAATATTAAGATAACTTATTTAATAATAATAATAATAATAACATAATCGTTAATAATTATGAAGAATTATTATAATTATGTATGTCTATTCTTGTTTTGATGTTTGATTTTATAATTATGAAGAATTATCTTTGTTATGGATTTAAAATATTTGTCATGGATTTTTTTTAATCGTTATGAATTTTATAAAATTTTGATTTAATTATTAAGTTGTAAATTTATTACTGTGTAAAATTTAATTGTATATGACTTATCTATAAAATTTAGTCCTATTTTATTATTAAATTCATTTATTATATATTTAGTAGTTAAACCGATTTAATCGATTGAATTTTAAATCAAAAGTCTTGCCGGTTTAACCTCTGGTGTTGTTCCTAAAAAAACATATTGTTTTTTCATATTACTCAACAGGGGTGTAAAAAGTATCTCTCACCAAAATAAACAATGCAAATTTAAAGCCCAATTTAGAAAAGCCCAAAAGAAAGCCCAGTCTATACGAAGAAACAACAACGATGACTACAACAGGTAGTAGAAGTCGCAGAAGCAGCATCCATCCATGGCGGAACCAAACGAACAACCACAACAACAACAGAACCTCCTTCAACCTTCCGATCCACCATTACCGTTTGATCCTAGTCGAAGTATCTCTCCTTCTTTTCAATTTTTCAATTTTATTTTCTCGCAAATTGAATTTCACTCAGTTTAGGGTTTCGATTTGATACATTCCAATTATGATGAGTTTTGTGGTTGATAGATAATAGATTATTAACTTTTTTTAATTAATTAATTAATTAATTGTTGTTGAAGTGGTTGGTATCATCAAAAGAAAGGCTTTGATCAAAGACTTAGCTGCTGCATACCATGCTGAATGTCTTCAATATTGTCAAGACCTTTTGGAGCTTCAAAATAAATGGGATGAGGTTACATTCAATTCCACTCTTTTTGTTTTCATTCATTTCATAAGCTAATAATGGCATGTTTGGTTAAATAGCTTAATTTAGAGCTTATCATGTAAATGCTTATTTATAAGTTATTTATTTAACAAAAGATAGTATAAAATCAAATTGTGTTCTATTTAGTTATAAGTTGTTTAAAATTTAATCCCTTTTTCTTTAGACTACTCTCCTTATATTGTAATCAAACATAGAAATGTATGGCTTATGGATGATAAAAGTGAACTAAACAAATACTGGAATTTAATTTTCAATTTTATACTTATTTTTTGTGGGACAAAAATGAGGAAAAAACCTTTAGGTTATAGAATATGAAATTGTAAGGACCTGTTTACTTCAGGTGTTTCTCTTGTTTTCATTTTCATCTATTAAATAAACATTATAGAAGACATTGTGAGAGTTTGCCATTAATCTATAATGTTTTTGAAAATAAACATTATAGATTGCATATTTCTGAAAATTTCAGTCTTTCCCTTATTCTCTTCTCACATATGAGTTTGCCATTAGCAACTACTTAGTAGAATATTTTTGCACGAATTCCTCTTGGGTTGTCCACATTTTTTTCCTTCAAATGGTTCATAACTTATTCAATTGTGAAGTAAACTATCCCCTTGAAGTCTTATTTGGATTACTTAATAGAGATGATATTAAGTTTTTGTCATTTTCAGTTATTGTTTGTTGTTAAAGCATAATATAAAAATATGAAGTGATAATTGATTACAGCACTTCAATTTTGTTGATTATATATGTTTCAACTGTTTCAGCCGTTTATTGACTTAAAACCTCTCGAGGAGTCAAAAAAGGAGCCAGCGCGACCCTCTAAGCGCATGAAAAAATTGCGCTAGGTATGATAAAACATAATCTCATTGTAATTGTGAATTTCAACTGGAGTCTCCAATATGAGCTTGTTTGTTGTCTATAGCTTATTGAACATCAGTTCAAAAGTACATAAATGTGTGATATGGGTTCAGGGAGATTATTGTGCCTTTATTTCTTCCCAAACACACTAAAATGTTATTTATTTTTCATGCAAGATTTTTCTCCGTTACTTGTCGCAGCATGTTGCATTAAATTTTTAAAAATGCTGACTAAATTTATGACAAGTTCCTTCTTGTTTTTTGTTACATTAAAAAGTATCATATGCTTTATTTGTCCTATTTAAAAGCTATGTGTTTGAATAAGATTTTGCCCATTTTTGGTTTCAGGATGGTTGCTCCGCAACTTATATGGTAACGATATGCGCCACCAAATGCTTTTTGGTTGCTGTTGGTGTACATGTTAATATCAGAGCATATACCTAATGTGATATTGTTGTACTTTTGCAAATGTTAGGAAAAGCTTCATGTGAGTTTCGTGTATATTTGTATTGGCCATGATTTTCACAAAATGTAAAATCACGCTAACACCATGGTTATGTTGAAGATCTTGAGTTTAGCTTTTTAACATGAGTGTAGCTCTTTAACATAATCACAGTGATTCTGACAATCTACATGCCCAACCCAAACATGCACTAACTAATCAGCCTACAATTACAAAGCATGTCCAGTGCTTTGATAAAAGCTATACACATAATCTGTCTGTCATCTTTGACATCTTTGTTGTATATAATAGCATTTCAGTTCCTGCATTAAACTCTTTCCACATAATCTGTTGCAATATATGTTAGTTCTCGTTGAAATGATATTTCTGTGTTTCTAATTCAATGGTCATCTAAGTAACATAGTTTATATTCCATTTGATGGAAATTATTAAGTTCTTACTATTATCAAGGCTGCTTTAGGATCGGCTTGTGAACAATTTGAGTTTTCTATTGGCATATTTGCGCGGACTCTTTTTTTAATGGAATTTATCACAATACTCCTTTAATAACTATTACATGTAGTTAATATGTGTTAATTCTAAGAACATTAAAATAGGATAAAGAAGTAGATAATTTATCTTGAGGTTTTTCATGACAAGTCTAAGCTAATAATGAGTTTCTTTCTAACTGTGAAATTACTTTTTAATCTTCCTTTTCATTTACCATGTTCTTTATAGAATCTTAAGAAAAGTTATTTAGACACATTTCTCTACCATTTTATGCAATGTTTTCTAAAAATGATATCTCGATTTATTTAAACTGTTTTTTTTTTTTTAAACTTTGCTTCTTTTTTTGTATTAGAGGCATCACTACTATTTTAGTTCAATATGATGGGATGTGGAGGTGACAATCAGATTTAGTTTGTAGATTCTATTAAAAAATTTAAAATTAAAGTTTAAACAAAGAAAGAAAACCACCAAAATAATTTTGATTAAAAAAATTGATTTTCTTTTTAAAATAATCTAAAATAACCAAACTCTTCGATAACTTCAAAATAATTTAGAAAAACAACTTATAACTTATACATAAAACTACTCCGTTAGAGTTTTTCTTTAAATGCAAAGCTTATATAATAAACATTTATCTTTTAAGCAATTTATTAAACAATATATCCGAATAGGCTCAAAATAAAATTATACATGTTTTTAAATATTTTTTAAAAGCTACTACTACAAAACAGGGTTTAATCTAAAAGAATTAAATGATGTTTCCAATGAATACATGTCTCTACTATTGAGTACCTATACAAAAATAAGTGATTCTGAATGAATACACTTCCTACAAGACTGAATAAACTCTCACTTGAGCTCCTACTTGAGCTGAAAACAGCATGACATATCTTGAAAATAAAATGTATACATAACAACTTGCCCACAGCAGCATGCTTCAAGAGCCACTCCATGATCTATACTTGCATATTCCACGACGATTTTCTGCAAAAGAGTCACGAATAGATTGCAACATAGCACGCACGACAGGAATGTGAATCAATCCTTCATGCTGCTCCTGCAAAACAAGTTTATCTCAAGATTTAGCTACATCGCTAGCTTCCTCAAAGCTTTAGATCAGACAAACTTTAAAAAAAAGTGAGAAAAAAAATACCACTTGTGCAAGCCTTTCTTCAAAAGACACTGCAGTTGTATCAGCACACATGAATATCTTCCGATAAGCTGTTTTAAGGCTCCTGATCTGGATGGATTTTACCAAATAGAATAGTTCAGTTGCGATGACGTATAATTGAAGGCAACTAAATTAGTAATATGTTGTGAAGCCTAAACCTCTTCAATGCTGAATCCGCGTCGAGCAAGGCCAACTAAATTTAGGCCACGAAGCTCAGCTCTATCCCCTGCTACCATCATGTATTTTGGAACATCTTGTGAAACCTTCATTTATGTAACAACATGACATTGTAGTTGCACACCTGAATAATTGTAAATCATTTGGCTTGGTAAAAGTATATGCTTTAACAAACTCTTTAATAAGGACTACGCAGTCTATTTCATACATTCGAAAATGGATATCCCTATATGCTGGACTTCGTTTTAGATGAACTCGTGTTGAAATCACATTCATGAGCAATAATGTTACATCCATTTTTTAATACCACAGCCAAGAATAAGCCATTTCTTAGAAATAGATCACATTTATTTTTTGCTCTTGGTCTTAGATTCTTATAGATTTCCTTAGTGCAACAATCATTTCCCGATACAAAATACTTTAAGTTGGATGAAAAACCTACCACAGAACCACCGCCGAGAAAAGAGAACGAGCCAAGATGACAGAATTGGTGAACTACTGTCGCACCGGCAGTGTGAACATAGTCCTGCATAAGAAGAGTTTCAATTAGTTTTACAATACCATACTTGAAACGTAAGAAATTAACAAAACAAACTTTATTTATCATGTAAGATACTTAAGTTTTCACAAGAACTTACTTCCGCCTCAACATGCCCGGCTAGAAGAGTGTTGTTAGCAAAAATGTTGTTGTTGCCAATCTTGCAATCATGGGCAATATGACAAGCTCCCATAATTAAATTTCCATCACCAATTACCTGTTCAAATAATGACGGTAAATGAATGAAAATATGTATAAGCTTTTCATGCATCTTGAAATTCTGTTTTGCGTTATCAATAAAAAAAACTATTGAACGCATCTTCTTACCGTTCTATCTGTTGATTTTGAAGATCGGTGAATTGAAGTATGTTCCCTAATATCATTATTATGTCCAACTTCTAGGAAACACTCGTCTTCTGGCTACAATGCAAGAACAGTTAAGAACATATAGGCTTTCTAAAATAAGCCCAGCATAAACTACATGAGTACGCAACACGCAACTTGAGTGCATTTCAAGGTTGTCGAACTCTGACACAGTTGACACCAATCATAGCATGATACCTTATATTTCAAGTCTTGACATTTGACACCAATCACAGCATGATATCCTATTGTGTTATTGCTTCCAATGACAGTACATCCAGGACAATCATCACCAACAACAGCGCCACTGCAAGATTAAGATCCCCAAATAAACATGAACATATAATGATCCAAACTCAAAACCAAAAACTAATATTCAATAGAGCAAAATCTTAGAAAAAAACAGTGATCTTAAGTATAAACTCACGTCATCAGCGTACAACCGTCCCCTAACTCAGTGTTTCCAAAAACATGGCTTCCTGGATATAGCTTACAACCATTCCCTAGCTTTGCAGAAGAACTGACAGTACAAAAAGGTCCAATGGAAATTCCCTATCACCACAAAAATAAAAGTAGTGAATATAAGGTCTCTATCAAGCATGGACACCAGAAACACGACACTGACACTAACACGTAATCACAAGCGTCGGTTTCGGACACATACACATAACATGCCTTTTTTCAAAGGTGACGGTGCTAGTATGATACAATACAATCTGCATTGATGTTTTCAAAACAAAACTGTATCTTGGCAATGTAGAAACATGATAAGAAGTGTATAAAAAGTGAGAGAAATACCCAAATTGGAAAAGAATAAAAATTTGAACAACCCAATAGGAATTAAGAAGAAAAAATTGGTTGAAAAGAAATTACCTGACCGAGGAGGGCATTGGGATGAACAATGGCAGTAGGGTGAATGATAGAGTTGGAAGCGTAAACCCTTTCCTCATCCGCAACATCTAAAACATGAGTGAATAAACAAAATTTATGGGTTATTCGAAAAATTGCTTACAAAAAATTGAGAAATTTGGAGAAAAAATGAAGAAAAAAAATGCTTACAAGAGAAGAAGCGTGAAGTTTGGATTATTCGAAGAGATGCGGAAATGGAGTTTCGTGTGCTGAGTTTCATCATGTTTGATTTTTCTTCGGCGCCTGCAAAATTGTTTTTCATAAATAGTCTCTCATAATTCCCAAAACTGCCCTTGTCTCATACTACTACTTAATATGTATAAAAAAAAATTTATTTGAATTTTGAATTATGCACATTTGTTATTTTGTATTACCTACGGGCAAATTCCGTAACGACATGGACCCTTAATGATACTTACGCCTTTATCGAAGATATGACACATAACCATTACTAGTTGAAAAAACCATGTGAACTTCTCTTACAAGAACAATTCTCCCTAGTTCATAGCCAATCTTGTAGTGTCAGCTATCCCACCAAGTTTTAAGGGTGTGTTTGGTATAGAAGAGAAGTTGTGAAGAGAGAAATAAATAAGAGAGAGTGTAAGAAGAGAGAAATATATGAGAAATAAAATAGATTTGAGTTATTGTTTGTTTTAAGAGAAAGAGAGAAGAAATGGAGAAGAGAGAAGTGTTGATAATTTTTAAAAGTACTATATTGCCCTTGTGATCAATAATATTTTAAAATATATATTTATAATTTAATGGACAAAATAGTCATTTCTTTCTATTAATTTGTCTTTTCTTACTTTCTCTTCATATTTGAAGAGAAATGCAAAAGTTGTGGGACCCACTCTTTTTTAATCTCTCTTTCCAATTTCTCTTCTTCCCAAACAAGAGAAGTTACCAATCTCTCTTCAACTTCTCTCTCACCTATTTCTCTCTTTCCTACTTCTACTCTACCAAACATACCCTAAAGGAGAAAAGGGTGCTTCTTCTCCTTGAAAGTCAAACCTCGATAGGGGTGATCGCGGTGCGGTTTGGGCGGTTTTGACGAAAAAAATCATCCGAACCGCAAGGGAAAAATTGTGCGGTTTGGTTTGGTTTGGTTGGCTTTTAAAAAAAATCCGAACCAAACCAAACCAAACTAATTCGGTTTGATTCGGTTCGGTTGGTTCGATTTTTTACAAATATTTTATTGAACAATACATACATATAAATGACAACATAACTTTGTATTTAGATATTCATACACTATCAAATAACAACAAAATTCGTCATGTTTTGACAACAATATAAAAATTATTAGAAATGAAAAAAAATAGAAGAGAGGAGAGATTAGTGAAGGTGAAAAAGAAAAAACAAAAGAGTTGAGAGATTAGAGAAGAAGATGTGCGATAAAAATGAAACTGAAATAGGGAACATTTGCATAAAAATAAGAAGGTAAAAAAGAAAGAATATAAGAGAGTAGAGATTATAGAAAAAGAGGGAAGATGTATGTGGCAAAGAAGGCGCGATAATACTATTAGAGATTTGAAAAGATCGGGACTAAAATCATATGTGTAAGGACGAGAAAATTGTTCTTAATCATAAGGCTAAGGTATAATACATTTAAGTTTGGGTTGGATGTGAGTTAAGTAAAAGTTAGGTTGTAACATAATGCGGTTTGATTCGGTTTGGTTCAGTTTACAAAATACAAACCGCAAACCGAACCGAACCGTGCGGTTTTATTAAAAGATGACCCAAACTAATCCGAACTAAATGCGGTTTTTTGCGGTTTCGGTTTGATTTGGTTTGGTTTGCGGTTTTCTATTGGGTTGGTTTGATTTTGAGCACCCCTAAACCTCGATATGCTAATGTACAACTTTATTATAACTCAAACTCAACAAAACGAGAACTTTAAGAACCAGAACCTCCACACCAACGAATTACTTAGATAGCTTACGTCTAAGGCTGAAGTCATGACTACCCACAATAAGATGTTAGAAATTCATATTTTTCAAGTAGTCCTGCAACAAGTATTTAACAGGTAACTCGTTAGTTTAGAACATAGTAATGCATCGACGACAGTGGACATTATTACTAATTTCTATTATTTTTTACAAACAAAAATTCTCGTTATAATATTAATCAAACTTGTATGATTGAATTGATAAGCATAAATCAGTGTCTTAGATTCATCTTTTTAATTATTAAGAAAATCAATTTTTAACTTTTTTCAAAACGCACACAAAAATTGATCGTCTTAGATAAACACATATATTTATTAATCTAAAATGCAAAATCCATATACAACCTTTTTGTTAGCCAATTTAATAATAATTAACTAATGATGAGTCGATAATACTTTGAAGTTGGAATAAGGTGAGAGTTATGGATGGATATTATGAAAGGGCATTTTGGTAAAATGAAAATATATATTACGAACATTAGAAGCTTTAAATGAAACATTTAACGAGGAACGAAAACAACGGTCATAGAATAATCACTTTTCCTGCAACGGCGCAAATGTTGAAGAGAGAACAATGTAACCACACTAAACATGATTCTACCTTCTCTCATTGGAAGGTACTTCATTTCAATTACTCTCTTAACTCTTAATTTCAATTTAGTGTTCTATTAATGCTTCTGTTATTGTTCAAGATTTCTCAAATCTATTGCAAATCGTATTTTTTACACTGTTTGATTATTTCTTCATTTTTTAGTTATTACTGTTGGTGTTAATTCTCATTTCTTTCAGCTTAATCATTTTCTGGCGTGGAGCTTATTTATTTAAGCTTTCAATTAAGATTTTGAAGTAATTCAGTGGAATTGCGATAATACATCAAAAATTTCATTGTATGTTTGATTTTTTTAGTAAAACCTAAAATGCGAAACTTGAAATATAAACTGTCTGATCTCAATTCAGGGTTGTTAAATGCGTAAATATGTTGAATTGCTGACTGCAAGAAAACCTAATTTGATATATATTGGTTGCTGATGTTAAAAATTGTTTACAGATTCTTGTTGGTCCTTCTGATTGGGAGGATTATTCCAAAGGAAAAGAGGGATCTACAAGATACAGAATTCATAACCTGCCAGAGAATCCGGGTCCGGGAGTGTATGAGCTTGGAGTAGCTGTGTCGACTAGTGGTTTAGGGCGTGAAATTTACAAGCTTGCAACTCGCGTTGTTGTGGTTTATCTAGGAAAAGCTGATAATGTGAGAACAAGACTTCAAAGTTATGGTAGAAATGGAGCTCATTTGGGTAACGGTTGTTCTTCGTTTGAATCTTCGGATCAATTGGGACATTCATTGTTTCATGAGATTTTTTTTCAAGGCTTCCCAGTTGTTTATCGATGGGCTCCTGTAAGTACATTTCGTTATATATTTACATATTTTCTTCTATTTGTTATGATCAAGATGGTTTTAATTGTAGATGTATCGATTGAAGTAAGAGCTAAGTTAATGAATTGGAAGTCTAAAATGAATCAAGTAATTGAGTGATTCTGTAATAAGTTGTGAGTTGATTGATTATGTGTTTTGGATAGTCAATTATTTAGTAGATAATCGATTAGGATGATGGTGTTCATCGGTTAAGTGTTGGCCCGGAACATAGTAAATGTTAAAGAATGATTTGTTATGAATCTGATGAAGTTATGCATTTTGTGAAATTTGACAAAGATGATTGAATGCATTTATTTGTGCAATATTGTTTGTTGAACAGATGCAGAACAAAGGAGATGCATTGCAAACAGAATCTCAACTTCTAAGTACATTTGATTATGCATGGAACACGATTAATAACGGCACGCGTCGGCCTGATGATATTCTTCAAATGCTCAACAAAATTTCTTCAGGGACAAGAACATTTTCAGAAGTGGCCAAATCACTTCTACCCTTCACTCAAAAGAAAGTTGGGATACAAATTAAGTCAAGCAGATTGCCCGTGGTAGATAACAAAACGGATGAGGCAGACAATGGCAGCTACAATTTCTTATCTCGCGTGTTCAAATTCAACCGGTCGCGTCCTAAAATAGTGGTTCATGATACAAGTGATTTTGCGGTTGAGAAGAATGGTAAAATTTGTGGAGTGATTTTAGACGATGGTTCTATTTGTACAAAGACGCCGGTTGAAAAAAGAGTTAGGTGTCACGAACATAAAGGAATGAGAGTTAATATGGTCAGTACAAAAGGAATGAGAAGATCCAAATCAGAATCAGAAAGAGTGTTCCCTGCAAAAGAAATAAGAAGATCCAAGTCAGAATCAGAAAAAGTGGGTGAAAGTCTTGTTGCTGAAAGTATCACCAAAACTGTTGTTATATGTGGAATTGTTTTGGAAGATGGATCAAGTTGTAGAAAAGAACCAGTTAAAGGAAGAAAAAGATGTCATGAACATAAAGGGAGGAGAATTCGTGCATCTGTTAGTATAAATCAGAAATAAGTGAGGATGAATGAATGTACAAAATGGTATGCGGCATAAACCAGAAAATGTACTTGTTTAAACTCATAGTTACACAGAATTTATTTAATAAAATATGCTGGCAATTGTTGTATCATAGACATTGAAAGAGTGTTGTATTTGTTGTATTATTCCCTTGAAGAAGGGTGTATTTGTTTGTGTAAAAGTGCTTACTTGTTGAAGCAAATGAGTTAGGTAGATGATTATAGGCACACACAAAAAATACTCAAAATAGTGTATTGAAGTTTATGATTTTCTTTGTTAAATTCATTCAATATTGTTGTGGTTGGTCTTTTAATTGTATTATTCATCCTTATATAATGGTTCACTTCTTTAGTTCCTAATTATAAACATACTTTGGAACAAAGTTTATAGTTAATAATGGAGTTGAGTCTAGCAAAACAAGATAGATTCTTACCGCATAATGATTTTAAGGTACTCGACTCGCCCGAGGCAATCACAAGTGTAAGTGCAAACACAGTCAAACATGAATCAGTCAAATTTTTCTCAAGTCTACTAGAGTTTATCCAAGTCAACATGACTCTAGACTCAATCATAACACACTAGAACTTTATATTTGAATGCTAAACTTGGAAGAAAAAATTGGACAAACCATCATTTTAGTCTTTAGAAGTTGTTTAAACTTAAAAATAGCTAGTGGCTGCCAAAATTTGCTTAGTTGAAATTTGCTTAGTTGAAATTTACTCAATCAAGGCAAGGTCAGACAATTGCAAATACAATCGCACATGAGTCAACAAAATATAAAAAAAATATATAAAAAAATTAATCTTCTGCTAAAAAAAAATATTCAATTTAAATTGTGTGAGGATAGAAATAGAAGGTAGCAGTGGCAAGTAGCAGTGTAACATGGCCATGGAGCTCAAATTTCACTCATCAATCGCTTCTCTAAACTTCACAAACCAATCTTCATCTTCTTCCACACCATTCTGCACCTATGCTCTTCACCCTCTCCCAAACGGAACCAACAACTCTCGTTCCACTCACAGAAAACCCCCACCTTTGCGTATCAGTAATCCTTCCATCCAACCTAAATTGAACCATCACCCAAGCCTCAATCAACCTCAAAATGCAGACTTGCAGCGTTTGCTTCAAGAGGGTAACCTCAGTCAAGTTTTGGAACTCATGGGTCAAGGTGTTTTTGCTGATTATAGTGTTTACATTTCCCTCTTGAAATTATGTGAGGATTCTAAGTCGCTTGAATTGGGGAGAAAGGTTCATGATTTCATCAGAAGATCGAAATTTGGAGGGGATGTTGAATTGGGAAATGGGTTGATTGGGATGTATGTGAAATGTGGTAGCTTGAAGGATGGGCGGAGAGTGTTTGATAAAATGCCTGAGAGAAATATCAGTTCTTGGAATTTGATGATTAGTGGATACACTGCGAATGGCTTCGGGAATGATGGTTTGTTGGTTTTTAAGAGGATGAAGCAACAAGGGATAGTACCTGATGAGGAAACTTTTGCGTTGGTTTTGGATGCATGTGCATTGGTAGAAGCTGTGGAAGAAGGGTTAATGCAGTTTGAATCCATGAAGGAGTATGGAATTGTGCCAAGCAAAGAGCACTATTTGGGGGTTGTCAATGTTCTGGGGTGTGCTGGTCAGTTGAGTGAAGCTGAGGAGTTCATTAAGAGTATGCCAATTGAAGTTGGAGTTGAGTTTTGGCAGGCTCTTCGAAATTTTGCAAGAATTCATGGAGACTTAGAACTTGAAGATCGGGCTGAGGAATTGTTAACTGTTTTTGATCCTTCAAAAGCTGTTGCTAATAAAGTGGCTGCACCTCAGAGAAAGAGGCAGTCTGCAATTAACATGCTGGAGGAGAAGAATAGAGTGGCCGAATATCGGTGTAATACGCCCTATAAAGAAGAAGGTGATATGAAATTCAGAGGTTTGACTGGACAGATGAGGGAAGCAGGTTATGTCCCTGATACAAGATATGTGCTGCATGATATTGATGAGGAGGAAAAAGAGAAGGCCTTGCAGTATCACAGTGAGCGTTTGGCAATTGCTTATGGTCTTATCAGTACTCCGCCGAGGACTACACTTAGAATCATCAAGAATCTACGCATATGTGGAGACTGTCACAACGCTATTAAAATCATGTCGAAGATTGTTGGAAGGGAGCTCATTGTGAGGGACAACAAGAGATTCCATCATTTCAAAGATGGGAAATGTTCCTGTGGAGATTATTGGTAGTGTTGGACAAAATAATTCTCAAATGTAGATACACTGATAATTTATTGCTATAGGTTGATTTTTGCTTCTTGCCAAAATATGTAAGGTTCAAACCAATGTTTGAAAAGATCAAACAAAGTTTTGTTCCATCTATGAATTAACCAATGTATTTTATTTTCTTTGTCGCACACTGTTTGTTTGCATACCAACATCCAACAGAATGGTTAACAATTTATCTTTCCTCTTTTCCATACAAACATGAGGATGTTGTGATATCTTATGAGTAGTGATATTTGAAAAGCCAAAACACAATATAAAAATACAATTATAATTGTTATAAAGAGAGAGAAAAGTAATTTAAATAATGACAATGTATCCAATCTATATAAAAACACGATGTTGGACCCAAAAAAAACTCTCTAAAAGGATGTGACTGTCAACATTTCTAAATCATTCTCTCTACTTGCACATTCAAAAAGTGCAATTTATTCTTTAATTGTACATATATAGCCTGTCCTTCCTAAACAACATAAAAAATCATTTCCTACTTTAATAAAATCAATAAGATCTTAATCAATGTATTGTTTCGTGGTATAGTGCATAACAACCTCTATCTATGTACAATTCGAAAGACTGCAATGTGCAGCTAAAATAATATGTGAAGAACAATGTGAATTGAATGAGAAGAAGCTAGTTTGAAGCCTGTGAGGAGTTAGCACAGCTTATTCCTACTATGAGGATGGTTGGTTTATTAGTTTGTTAGCCTGATCCATCTCTTGATGGTACTCTCAGCCACAATTTCATAGTATCATAAACTGTAAACCCGATGGCCGCAGATGGAACAACCTGAATTGCAAACAAACAAACAAAATGCTTAATTATATAGAATGGTTTTAAAGTGTTAAGTTTCTCTAGTCTTCTAGTATTATTCTTCCTACCTTTATGTAATTGATACTCAGCCCTGAAAACAACGTCCTCCAGCCTTGCTTTTGAGCAATCAAAACCATAGATCTCATAGTCCCTTTCAATTCAGCTTCATCGGATGCCGCGTGTTTTTGAACCTAGTCAGGTAGTATTAGTTAGCTCTATCATGTTACTCAATATCAGTCTATAATTTATAGGCTACCAAGTAAAGTAAAGTACCTGCATTTGCCTCCTGACAACTTCAAGAGGATACGTGAAAGTCTGACCCAATAAACCAGCCACGGATCCACATGTGAGTTTCGCCATAATGCCTTTCTTATAATCCTCAGGGACATGGCGCTTCATTTCCTCATAAAAGTAGAATTTCAAACCGGCGTATGGGAATATTCCAAAGAGTGTAGGAGCTGTGGCCATAGTTAACATAAGAGTTCTACAACACTAAATTACCAATCCGAAACACAAGCAGATTTTAACACATACCTACTCCCCTATAGAGACCTCTTACGCCACCATCTTTATAAGTTTTCGAAAGACAATCACGGATCCCTCTATAAACTTGATCATTATTTACAATCCCAGGAACATTCAACTTGGTTGGACTAACAACCTGCAGGTTCAATTTCAAATGTGGTACATAGTTCACACTTTACAACCAAAGTCATTGATGAAAATTGATTTGATTTGTGATGAGAAATATAGTTTACCTGATAAGCTAACTTAGTCCGAATTAAGTCGAGTGGATAAGTAAAAATTACAGCAGTGCCTCCAGATAGTGATCCTGCCATAAGGTCAAGGGTAGGACCTTTCCAAACATTAGGAAAAAATTGCACAATAAGTCTGCGATATTCCTCATACGACATATAATGAAGAGCTGCATAAGGAATAATCCTCGCCACACTCGCTCCATTTCCCCTGCAAATAACTTCACATTGATGATTCTGAATAATTGAAGGAAGATAAATCAACTAACTAAGATTTGTAAGTACCTGTAGAAACCTAAAAGACCTTCAGTTTTGGCAATTCTGGCAACTGATCCAGAGAGTCCGGTGCTATGAAACTCGGCTCTTCTGGTCTGCAAAGAATGATTGTGGTTAAAGGTAAGTAAAGCAAGAATCTTTGGAATAGTAAAAGATGAAAAAGACAAGAAGAGAGAATTGAGGAATAAAGAACCTGGAAGAGAATTTTAAGGCGTTCAAGAGGAGCAACAGCGGTTTTAGCAAAGCCGCCGGCGAGTCCACCGGCGAGAAGTTCCTTGGCAAAGAGGGGAACGTGATCGAGCATTGACTCTCTCTGATTCGCAGCCATTCAGAGAGAGAGAAGTTGAAGAAGTTGGATTTGAATTGGACCACAAACCCAAAAGAAGTTGGAGAATTTATATACTTAGCTTAGGCAGATGTTGTGTTTGTATTGAACATCCAACCAATAGCCCTCATTTCAGACTAGATTCTCTTCATGTTCTAACTAACTCCTCTCTCTTCAATTAAATAAATAATTATTAACTAATTTTTTACTAAACTCATTTTAGTCAAAAATTTGATAAATTTAAAATATTTATTTGACCTAAATGCATTTTTTATCTCATGTGAGACTTTAAGTTGATTTTGTACAATTATCAGGCTCATGTTTTCGTATTACCTATTTCATTGTCTTGTTAGAAAGGTTTTGTAATATTGCCCTTAAGGGTCTTAATAAAGAGAATGTTTGAACCTTGTTGCATTTTTCTTTATTTCATTCAGATTTATTTCTTCGCTAATTAGTTATGGGGCATATTTCGCTATGTCGGGTTAATTTAATAGGTTTTCCTCGCTGAGAGAATTCCTCGAGCGTTTCTTGGGGAGAGTTCAAATTCGTTTTTTGTATTCTATCAATTATTATATTCTCGCTTGTATGCATGTTTGCAACCTCATCTTTCGGGATTTTTCTTTAATGTTAACTTATCAATTCTTCATTATGAACAACTCATAGCGTTGTACTAAAAGGTTTGCCTTAGTCTTTTTAACTTGTCTGTTTCCTTTATAATAAAATACATAGACTCAAAAATATTCTTAGCAGTTGACTTATCAATGATTTTGATGTACTCAGAATGAGGTAGAACTTCTATCAGAATGCCTCTACCTCATTGACGTTTCCTGTAAATTTTCTTATGAGCTGGCGTGAGAGTTTTCCTATCAGTTACTACTCCAAAACCATTAGCATCAATGTTAAGGTCATATTCAAGGATATCCAAAAATTCAACATCAAGACCAATGATATATGTATACATCTTGATTTTCCACCTTTCAAATTGGATGAAGTCACAACTGAATGTAGGTGGTCTAGCTGAATAATGACTTTTCTCAGCAGCACTATAGTCATATGGTATATCACTACCATAAGACACGTCACTTGTTTTAGGAGAGTAGTCAAGTCCCCTTGTCCAACAAGAGATTTTTCACTATAACCAATCAGATTACACTTTGCTCAAGCAAATAGCAAGAGACTTCATATGCTCAATCACACTAGAAAGAGACTTCATATGTTACAAATCATATCATGTTTGATAGATTTATGTAACATATAATATTCAACAGATTCTGCATTATTTCCGAACGAAATCATATCAAATATCCAAGGAGAAAAGCCCATAATTATTATTCTATATAAGGAGCTCAAAACCTACATTAGAAAGCAAACATTCATACTATGTTTTACAAGAGTCCTTTTTATTTTATGTACACCATACCATGTTTTAGTAACTTGGCATAGTTGTAGGTTTGTCTAATGAGTTATAAATTCAACATCATTCATATTGTTGATTGAAGTTAATCACTAGGGTTTAATGATTGAAACACTAAGGGGTTAGTGTTTGAGAAAAAATAAAGTGAGATGGTGTCTCATATTTAGGGGGAATCCTAAATAGAAAGTTATTAGGTAGTGTTAGGAAGAGGCATTGAACAACATAAGGTTCTATGTTGCTTGTAAGACTAAGTTTACTAAACTACTTATAGTGAATTTCCTTTCTTGAGTTAGAATCTAACCCTCTAGACGTATGTGTTATTTGCATCAAACTGGGTTACCAACTGGTTGTGTTATTTATTGTTTTTCTGCTCCATCATCTTGTACTAGTTAAACAATGTTAATTATGGTGATTTTGGTATAACTTGTCAAACCAGTTGCCAGGAAATTACGTTCAACATTTGTCCCATTAGGAACAGAATTAAAATGAAGGTAGATGATTGAAGAGGCAATGCAAAATCAAATATAAAGGATCATGTATTTATAAGAGGAAACTTGCCTCCCTAGACCAAGTAGTCATTAATAGGAATATGGTCATCATTGTTATGACAGAGCATCAAAGGCCCTAATCACAAACTGCAAACAAACAATGATTTAGTTTGGTTGGTCATTCCCAAGGCAGTTTTAATCATTCGTAATAATAATTAGACACTTAATTCTAGAGATTGACCATTAGTCTAAACAAGATCACTATTTGTACCCTTAGAGATGTCATAATCAAGCTCAACCTTACTTGAACTTCGTTATTACAGACCTCGTGTTTGAGGGACTATAAATTGTCAAGTATTTCTTCAATCACTTCCTCTTTACAAGTCTCGTGCTTGAGGGATTGTGTACAATCATGTATTTACTTAATCACTTTGCTCTTACATGCCTCGTGCTTGAGAGACTATGAACAATCATGTCTTTACTTAATCACTCTGCTCTTACATGGCTCGTGCTTGAGGGATTGTGAATTGTCATGTCTTTACTTAATCACAACATTCTTACAAGTCTCGTGATTTAGAGACTGTGGATTGTAATATTATAAACCAAGTCCAATGAATGTGGAACGTAAGATCATAAATCAAGTCTATTGCCCTTGACCCATTAACTCTTTAACTCGTAAGCAAAATAAGGAATATTCGAGTAATGAAAGGCGGTGTCATGTGGCAGACACGTGATCAAACTTTCCGTATCTCCTACTATGTCGTATCTCATAGAGGTAATGTAGCAAGCCACATTTTAAATAAATATAACGAGATTCTGTTAGTCAATAACTAAAATATTCCAAGTCTAGTGGTTTAACCATACCTCCTATATAGGGCCAGTTTGTTTCAGCTTTAAAAAACTGGATTTTTTCTTTGTATTTTTGAAAATAAATTTTCTAAAACCGTTTTTCAAAATATCACAAGTTTTTTTATATTCGTTTTTTCTAAAATGAAACACTTAATTTGACATCATATAACATAAACATACATAATTGAAGACCAAAACTTAGTCAAAATCATAATTTTTTCAAAAAGTTGCATTTCAAAAATGATTTTTATGAAAATCTATTTAAAATAGCTTCAAAATTAAGTGATTTTTTGAAATTTTGATATCCAAATTTTTTCCCCATAAATAGATTTTTTATTTGAAGCTTTTATAAAAAGTTTCTTTTTAAAAAAAATTTCGCAAAACTTGGTAACACTATAAAAAATCATTTTTAAAAAAAGCCAAATCAAACGGGCCCATAAATAGATGACTCATCTCATTCACTCCACTATTGAGTCAAGTCATATGGACAAATTTATAAGTATTATAATTGATCTCCTGAGATGACGATCAGATCTATAAAAATAATTGGTCCAAAATTTTAAAGATTTTTCACTCTTAAAAACTGAGACTAATATTTTAATTTAAAAAAGTTATAGGCGAAGATCCAAATAAAGTAAAATTTTCATACATTTGCATTGACTCCATGGTAGACTAAAAATTGGATTTTTTAATATTATTAATGCTAAATTCGAAAATTTGAATCTTAATTTAAAAGAATACTACGTGTTATCTTGATTCCTATTGGTCGAGAAGATGGGACCTACTATTTTTGTGCCTCCGTGGACAAATCACAAAAAAATGATGTACTAATTTTTAAAGAAACTTTGAGTCTCTCTTCCTTGTATGTCACTCTCTCCGTCGAATTTCAACTTCTGCCACCGCTCTCTCTTGGTTTGTTCTCTTCTCCCATTAACATTTTCAATTTTCCCCAATTTTATTTCAACAAAACCCTAGATTTATAATTCAATCTTAATCTGCTTTTTTGCTTTTCATTTCATGCGATTGGGGATTAGAATAGCTTATTGATTAGGTCTCGAATGCATATTAGTTTCTTTTTTATATTTATAGTTATAATGATGATAATCTATGTAGCACTTACACCTCGAACACGACACTGATACCGACACCGACACGGAGACATTAGTAATATCAAGTGTCAGTGTGGGTGTAGGTGTCGGTGTCTGACACGGACACGGACACACAGACGCCATTTTTTTTAGAGGTGTCGGTGTTATAGATGGTAATTATTTTTTAAGTAGTTTGCATTTGCAGACCTGTGGTCCTGGACACACTACAGTTTGGGAAGATGAAGGGAGTGTTTTGGTTTCTAGTTGTATCAGTGGTGGTTGCAACATGGATTCCTCTCGCACACTCGAAAAAACTGGCTGCGGTCGCTAGAAAGGAGGATGTTCCTTACATAAAGTGTCAAGTTTGTGAGATACTCGCCAAACAGTTGTATCAGCAAGTTCAGAACAAGCGAGCTGAGATTTCTCCCAAAAAGGTTTTTTATTTGTTCTCTTTTTATGTTTATTATAGGGTTTTTTTTTTTTGTGTGTAGATGGTATATGCAGTAGAATTGATTGTGTGTTTTTTGGTTGTTAGATTTCGGAATACCAAATCATTGAGATAGCAGAGAATGTTTGCAATCTGAAAAAAGTTGAAGCGGATTGGATATTGCGTATTGATATTGTAGAAAAAGAAGATAGGTTGGAGGTACGAGGATCCAACTATCCAATATGTTTGATCAATGATCATTGGAGTTTTTGTTTTTTTTAGTTTGACATTGCTATGCCAATTTTTTTGGTGTTTATCAGCTGGTGGAACATGACTCTGAAGGACAGTGCGATTCTGAATGCAAGACAATTGAGCGTGCCTGTCAGGATGTTATGGGATATTATGATACTGACGTTGCTGAATATTTATATACAACCAAGCATGATATTGACTCATTGTTCAATTATCTATGCAAAGACCTAAGCAAAGCATGCAATACCAAGCCACCCCCTGTCCCTAAGGTAACTATAATATGAAACTTGATGCTCCTGATTGTAAATTTGTGATAAACATCTTTAGTCTTCTTTTCAGTTGTATTAATTTTGGTAGGTACTGCTGCGTTGTTCTGTATAAAATATCATGATTTTGATTTACCCTTCGCATAGCTATATGTTTTTTCAAGACAATGATTGTTCCTTAGTTTGGTATTGCATGATTAATGATTTATGCACTTAATGAAACATTAAACTTGGGTTTGTAAGGGCTTTTTAAAAATTAAAAAAAAAAAAACATTTTATAGGATTTACTACAATCAAGAAAACAAAAATATAATCATAAAATAAAGAAAGTTGAGTATGTGTGGTATGGCTGGTAGCACTGTTTATAACCCAAACTCTACTCCATCAATTAGATTATCCTTACTTTGGACTCTGTATTTCATCAATAATTATCGTACTTTGTAATTTGGAAGCCAGAACTTTATTTCTGCTATGGTAGTAATTAACTTCTCTTGACTCAACAATTAGAGTTGCTGCTGTGTGATTGGAGATCGCACATTTGAGTCGTAGAATACTTCTCTTACAAATGCAAAGTATATGACTGCATATATAATAAATCTGCAATGCCCTTACCTTAACCATTGTATGCCCGTTGCTCTATATCACTGGGACGAGTCACCCTTGTAGAATTTAGTTTCTCCTGCACCTAGTATTGTTGTTTGAATTAGGTATTTCAGTTTCACCCTTAGATCTATTTGCTTAAGTTTTCATCATAAGGTCCATTTGTGTGATACAGGATAGGACTCCAGGTGAACCATTTGTTCCAAAGTCTGCTAAGGAAGCTGAAATGGAAAAGCTACTAAAATCTATGGAGGTATTTTAACTTTTCTTCTTGTTTTATATCTCCAAAGGAGTATTATGTGAAAATTCTACCATCTGAGTTAAAGTCCAATTGAAGGGATTTATTGTATCTCTTACATGATTCATTATGATCATACCTTACTTTATTCTGCTTCAGGGCATGCCAGGAGCACCCGGCATGAAAATGTACTCAAGAGAGGATTTGATGAAGCAAAATTTTGGCGCTGAAAATGAAGATGATGAGGATGAGAGTGACGATGAGGACGACGGCTTCCCTTCAAAATTGGTACAACTATCTATTTCATCATGATTCAAATTTGTTTTTCTAAAGATTACATTGACTTAAATAAAATGTTTTTGAATAACTCATCTTTGGAGTAAATTTCAACTTGTAGGGAAACGTTTTGAGATCAAAAGAAAAGGAAAAAGGTGACTGGAAGCAGAAAATAAGAAAAACAATTGTCGACACAAGCACTACGCTTAAGAAACATGCAACCAAAGTTTCGTATCGTTTACAACGGTGGTGGAAGGGAAAGAAGACAGCCTATTCAAAGAAGAGTTCGAAATCAGAGCTATAGAGCTTCATAAACTCACTCTACATCTTCTGGTTCTGAAAGATTTTCAAGGCATTTCCCCAATGTTTGGTTCAGGTACTACCACCCAAGATAGATTGAAAGTAGGAATATTTGGAAAGAATCAAATGAGAATTTTACAATGTCCACTTTGAGTGATTCATATTCCAATCAAGGATTTTGTTATCTACTTGTATTTTATTAGTGAGGCAATTATGTATGAAGGTTAACCTACAGTGATGATTAATGACATTCTTTTTTCAAAGTTTTAACAATCAATTTACAGTGTTTCTCACCAAGATATCCGAATTTCTTCATTAGTGTTAATATTATCTTCTATATGTAAAACCCTCTTAGGCAAAACATAGAAATTAAAGAAGTTTGTGGAAATATTAAATTTGTAAGTTTATCTTTCATGAGAAAATATAGTTAATGGTTATTTATGTTATGGCAAATTGTAAAAATTAGAGTATATTGACAAAGAAATAAGTAATGTAGTTTAAAATTTTAAAGTAGTAGAAAAAGATTAAAAAACCATATATCATTGGCATCATTCTAATAAATTATATAATCTCAATAATTATTAAAAATGTTTTTAACTTCTCATGTATTAAATATTTTTACATGTTTACTCCGTTCTTGATGGTCTTTTATGTTAATAATTAAGATTATGACAGATAAGTTAAGAAAATACAATTAATATTGTAGATTTTTTATTTTAAAAAACACTTTAGTTTCACAATATCTCTATTTCTTTAATCATACTTGATAAGTTATTATTGAAGTGTGGAAAAAAAATTGAAGAGAGGGGAATCGAATTACTTACCAAATTCTTTATCAAAATTACAAGAAGAAACACTTTAGTTCTAATTTATAAAAACGAGATTAAACTTATGAGTTATACTATGAAGTTATGAGAAAAAGTGATTAGACGGGGACTAAGAAAATATACTCAGTCAATGAGAATCTATTTGGTTGTATATTTGGGAGGTCGACAATGAAAACGATCTATCTACTACGACGTGTGATGGATCAATATCGGGATAAAACAACAAGACTTGTACTTAATTTTTATTGATTTGGAGAAGACATGTGAGAGAGTGTCTAGAGAGATTTTATGAAAAACCTGAGAAGGGCGGGGTTATGATTGTCTATATTTTGAGATTTTCAATTTATGTAAAAGGGGCATCAATTAGTATACATACTTAGGGTGGAGAGACAAACGATTTCCCCCATTACAATAGGACTCTACCAATGCTTAACCATAAACCCCTACCTTTTTACTTTAATTTTGAATGTATTCACGAAACACATATAACAGATGTGCCGAGATGAATGTTTTTTTGAAAATGACATAATCTTACTTGAAGAGTAAAAGAAAAATTTAAATGAGATGTTGGAGGCATACCTTAAAAACACATGACTTTCTCTTAAGTAGAAGTAAGACATAGTATATCATTCCACAAATAAGAGTTTGAATATCTTGGAACCGTAATACAAAATGATGGAGAAATAGAAGAGAATGTAAAACATCGAATTCAAGTTAGGTGGCTGAAATTTAGGAGGGCTTACAGATTTTCTGTGACACAAAAGTACCGCTCAAATTTGAGAATTTTTTTTATTGGACATCGGTAAGACCTGTGATGTGTGAGATAATGTTGAGAATTAAAAATCAACATTAACATAAAGTGTAACAAAGATGAAGATGTTACATTGAATATGTGATAAGACAATACAAAATAAGTTCTGAAATGACAATATTAGAGAAAATATTTGGGTATCAAGTACTATAATAGAAACAATGTGAAAAATAAGTTTAGGTAATTTAGATATGTAGAGAGAAAATATGTAGTATTGTTGTTAGAATAATAAATAAAAAAAGAGAAGTCAAATAATTAGCGGTAGAGAAAGAGCTAAAAAAACTATTAAGATCTCAAGATTAATAAATTGGATATAAATATAACTTTGATAAAACATTATAACATAATTTGATGGATAAAACATTATGTAATTTGATACATGCAACCGATTCCACTTCATTATTTTAACCGTAAATTTTACTAAATATTAGTTTTTTACAAATTTAAACATGTCATTACATATTTATAAATAGTTTAACCGTAATTTCTACTAAATAGTTTTTTTTTATCATAAAATATTACAAATTTAATCAAATAGCTATCAGCCAATAGATGTATATCTGATCAACTATTCTCCATTTGTTGACAATTATACCCATAATATTTTAATATCTCTTACATTAAGCTGGAAAAAAAAAAAACCACTTTAAATAGTTATAATGTTTGGATTGGAATTCAGAGTTATTGTTATTAGAAAAATGCTCTTTTCTTGTATTGCAGTTATTAGATGAATATGATTATATAAGCAGTGACCAAAGCTATACATGATGAATATTAGATGAATATGATTATTAGCACACAGAAATAATGACAAAAGCAAAATGGCAGACTTAAGCAAACATATTTGATGAAATCATCCTCTGGGAAGCAAATGAATTGTAAACAATAAATAGAATTTCAAATTTCATTGTTACATTCAGAAGGACCAGAACAGAATTGGGCATAAATATGAATAAGAATTCAAATGAAAATACAATTAAGTTACAGCCCTTAATTAACAGCTTCAAATTGTTTTCAAAATTTCACAAAACTGGAGAGCATTAGGAAAACAAGATTTAACGCATCTTGTAATACTGAACCCTCGAAGCATTGCATCGCCTGCCATTCAATGTATACTTGAGCATTATATCAACATCACGGGGATTCTTTTTATTCGGGGCAACTGTCAAGCTCCCTACAATTGTCTCCCCTTCACAAATGGTCAACACATCTTCCAGATATAGGACTGTCTGTTTCCAATGTGTACCTCGCGATTTTGGCCCTGATTGCATAGAAGGGTAAGTTCACTCTCGCCGTTAAAATGAAAACACAGAATCTACTAATTAATCTACAACAAATAGGAAGACTGTTGAAAGAACTCGTGCATATAAGTTTTCAGCAACCAATTCTCGGAACAAATACATGCAACATATTCCCGGAACAATGTATACATATATAGAACTAAAGAAGAAAGGAATTAACCTGTTGAGAAGCCCATCAATTTATGACACCTTGTAAATGATACATCAAAATATGCCACGAGAGCGTGAATAAAATCGTCGTGATTAGCTACAAGCTTAAAAGGTGCTGTGAATGAACAATCTCCTGCAGACATTTTGGAGATGTCCATTGTCTGAACAGAGATGAACTAGTCAGAGGTTTGCAAGTCTAACAAGAAATTAATGGAAGACGAAACATAAGAGAATCATAAGAGATGATATAATATAAACGACCTTGAGTAACTGACTGTTTGTTACAAGCTGATTCTGGTCAACTGTGTCAACAAGAGGCTCTGTCAAGGCTTGCTTCTTGATGCAGCTCATGTCAAATCCATATACATTGTTCCAAACTGGTATAGAAAAATGAGAACATGATTAAATTAAAAACACCTAATGACTCAAATGTCATTTCTATTTTTATAATTTCAACAGCAGAAATCAGCATCAATACCTAAACTATGTATTCGAAATTTAACACAATAAAGTTGCATTTCAGTTTGGGAAGCAAATAAGTATGGCTTGGACATTTTTCAAATATAAAAGCCTCATAATCATATTTAGCAAGGGGTAAATAGCTCACACTCAATTTTATCTTCTTTGTAGTCTTTATCTTCAATTGCGGTAAGATAGAGGGAAGCAATATCGGGTAGAATAACTCCATCATCAACCTATGCAAAAAGAAGGGAGGGAAAAGGGTGTCACAATGATAGCCACCAGATTCTAGTACATGTAACATATAATCAAATGATTATTAAGAGTAAGGATAGTATAACTTACAAGCCATTTATCACGTGCATAGAGTACAGAATTTAACATATTCTCAAACAACAAGAAATATCCCATCCATTCGGAAATGATTATATCAACTTTAGGAACAGGAAGTTCAAGTTCTTCAATCTTCCCTTTCAAAACTGTTATAACTGTAGCAAACAACATTATAGTAATTATAGTGAGTAGCTATTACAATTAATCCATCCACCAAAAGGGAATATACTGAAAATTCAATATACAACAACAATACAAATTTATCAATGACACTACCTTTAGAGTAACCGTTAGTTTCAACTATCTGCTTTGCCATGTCAGCCATATCAGAGCATTCAACCTGAATATGCAAAATTTAAAATGGTTGAATTGAAAATCATTGAGAGCACCCAGCCCCATTGGAGCACTCAACATGACAATTTAAAAAATTTTGGATATCATCATGAGTTTGTGACTGAGAACTCAAATAATAAGATGAAGATGAGAAACTTACGGCATAGACATGTTCTGCACCTGCTTTGGCACAGAATAGTGACAAAATCCCAGTTCCGGCACCGACATCAAGAACTACTTTATTCTTGAATAAAAACCTATTCTGATAAATAACATTTTGATATGTCTTGGTTCTAACAGTGTCCTTCAACATTTCCTACAGTACAAAAAACATGTTAGAACATACCTTAACACATCAAGCATGAAAAAATCACATCCCAAGTTCATCACATGCAATAAACAGCACGATACAATACATAATACATAAATAAATACAGACAAAGCTTTCAAATTTCAATGTACTTGCAACATGGAGAAAAATTAACAACATAGTAAAACCAATTCTTGAAAACTAGAAAACAAGAAATATGTAAATCATTTTTAAGAATATAACACAAATCATTTAATACATCATTGATATTTCGGGACACAAATTTGAAAACAAAAGTAGACAAGAATTTGGATAGTTAACCATTGAAATATAAGGTTAATTAACTAAGCTCAGTAGATAATTAATGAATATAACATGATTATGAACTGCATTAACACACCATTTTGTGTCAAAACAACACAGCCCTTTAATTTTTTTTTTTTTTTTTATATTTATAAATCCAATAACTGTTTATACAAGCTACAAATCAAAGATATAAACAAAACAAAAACAAAAAATTGAACTTGAACCAAAAGACAAGGCTATCCAAGCTGAACACACTTACTTCATGAATTCCTGCAAAAACAAACAAACCAACAAACATAATTAGTTGTAAAGTTTATTTATTTAAGAACAAATACATAAAAAAACACCCTAATTAAAAAAACAGTAAATTTTTTTTGGGGAAAACTGAAAAGCTAGAGACTTTATTGAAATTACCAAAGTGAGAGTAAGAATCAAAGTAGTAATCAGCGCTGGTTTTGTCATTAGAATCGTCAAGTTCGCAACCACCCATGGATTGGTCAAGGTTAGAAGTTTCAGCAGCATCTGCGATAACTTCATCAGCGTCCTGGAATCGAAGATGGTTGTTGTCGTTGTTGGTGGCCATGTTTGTGTTGTTGTTGGTTTGATTGTTGGTTTTTCGGCGACCCATCAACTACAGAATGCAAATTGAAGAATTAGGGTTTTAGCTTTTGGGTTTTATCAACGTCGCTCCCACCACCAACTTGTAAAACCATTAACTTTTTTATTTTAAATATATTCGGTTAATTACAATTTTAGGTCCATTATTTTATTAATTAAAAGTACTTTTTTTATATTTTAAATTTAACTATGCTTAATTATTAATGGTAATTTTAATCCTAAACCATATATGTTTTAATTCAAAAGTAATGACTTTAGCCTCAGAATAATGGTATAGAAACATATTCAATTATTTTAGTGGTGTGATTTTAGTGGTGTGATTTTTTTAAAATATCTTACTCGATAATTGTTAAAAATAATACAAATGAAATAAAAAAATATATTTAAAGCTTTTTTCTTTGGTTTTTGCCTCCTCATTTCCTAACTTGGGAGTAAGCCTACAAAGCTATCACAATCCAAAATCAAATCTAACAAAAAGAGATCCATTCATAAGATAAAGTTCATTAAGAAAACACTAGGAATAACCGATCTATATCCTCTATGATTATTTTTAATAACCAAAATAAATATGATAAAAGTTTTGATCTTTTCTTTTGGCAAGGTTCAGCCTTATAGGTGGGGTGAGGCAATTAAATTGGTTTGAATTAAATGAGTATATATGATTAATTTATGATTTAATATTTGACAATCAATAGTTTTGAGATTTTTGGATCGAACTCTAATATCTTGACATGAATAGCTTTTTAGTTTGACAAAGATTAAACATGCAGTTGAAGTTTGTTTACATGTTGATGTCGAAGTCCATCATGCAGTAGTCGATAATGATAGGTTCGTTAGCATGTCGAATTTAGCCCAATTGTTTAAGTTAGCTTAGTAGTCTATAAATAGATTAGTTCTCTCAAGATGTTGAGAGAGGTTGATTGTTGTTATTCACTTGTAATCTCTGAACCCTAATAGAGAAAGTGAGCAGTTGGATATGTTCAACAAGCTGATTCTTGATCTTGAAAATATAAATGTCAAGATCGATGATGAAGATCAAGCGTTTTTGTTGTTGTTGTGTTGTGTGCTTTACCATATTTTCATGCTCACTTCAGAGAAACTCTCTTATATGGAAGATATTTCTTGACTTTTGAAGAAGTTCAATCCTCCTTGTACTCAAAGGACTCGAACGAGAGCAAGGAGCATAAACTATCATCTGTTGGTGAAGGTTTGTCTGTTAAGGGGAAATTCTCGAATAAAGATGGTAAATTTGAAAAGAATAAGGGTAAAGGTCAGCAGAAATTTTATGGTGGTGATACTTTTACAATTAGGTGTTATCACTTTAAGAAGGAGTTCACAAACGAAAAGTGTGCCCTGATTGACAGAACAATTATGGTGTAAATGACAATGGTAATGCAGCCATTGTGCAAGATGATTTTGAATCTTTGATGTTCTTGTAGTTTTGAGCATAAATTCTTACAAGGAATGGATCAATGATTTAGGTTGCACTTGGCACACGACTCTGAACAAATATGTGTTTGAGGAATTTTATGATCAAGATGGTGGATCAGTGCTGTTGGGAAACAACAAAGCTTGTAAATTGCAGGAATTGGATATGTAAGATTTAAGCTTCATGACAAGTCAATAAAGATATTGACTGGTGTGAGCTATGTATTTGATGTGAAGACAAATTTGATTTATCTTGGTGCATTTGACAAGAATAGATATGTTTTCAAAGGAGATAAAGGTATCCTAAAAGTAATGAAAGGGTCGAAGGAAGTCTTAAGAGGCATCAAAACACTACACCGTACAAGGGCTACGACAGCGCTTATTTTGGGCTTTAAGAGCGCTTAAAAGCGCTGTGAAAGCCAGCGCTGGCGTAGGTAACAAAAGCGCTTCAGAAAGCGCTCTGGTAGGCCCCCCCTTTAAGAGTGCTTTTTCAAGAAAAGCGCTCTGATACCCCCCTATGAGAGCGCTTTTTCTGGAAAAAGCGCTCTGATAGCCACCCCTATAAGAGCGCTTTTCCAAAAGCGCTTTCGTATGTTGCGTTTTTTTTTTATATGCTTTTTATTATTTCTAAACCTGCACTTTTGGCAGCAATATTTCAGAACCTGTAATTTACTATTTTTTGGCAGTATTTTTTCATGAACCTATAATTTATCATTTCAAATCGATATATACCATTATAATCAATATCGATTATATACAAAAAAAAGTATTATATTATATACCATTAATGTAAATCAAAATACATATATACATATTTCTAAACCAAAACAACTAAACCAATTCACATATTTCTAAACCAAAACAACTAAATGGGAAACAACTTCCGAGTTCTTATGCAACCAATGTACGCTTCCTGTATTATCTGGAGCTATGTTGTATTGATGCTTTAGTGGAGAACCAGTAGTCACCTGAGCTATGTTGTATTGTGTCACAGAATATGAATCAAATAATTGTACCCCGAACGATCCTGCCACAGAAGACTTCGGGGTACATTACTTGATTCATATTCTGTGGAACATAATCGGCAGGGGCACATTGTGTTCTATCCTTTACCAGTCCATCCACTGTTTGAAGCTCAACCTACAATAGAAAAACGTGATTATTTACACAACATTCACATTCTCAATATTTTCTCTATCAACCAAAAATTTCCTCATCTCCGAACAAAAGACAAAATAGTTAATAAAAATAGTGCTATACCAGAACAGAAACCAATTTATAAGAAATCAATTAACAACCACATGCACATAAAAATAGTTTTTGATAAAAGAACAAGTCAATTGAGCCAACAACCAAAAACCCTAAAAAAAACCAGCCGTAGAGCCAACAACCAAAAACCCTAAAAAAAATTCTGTTCATCATCTTCGAAAAACCTCTCCAGAAACTGTAAATACATTGTTCATATTCATCCAACAACAATCACAATACACAGCCGCAAACACTAACCAAAACCCTAATTGTTCATCTTTCTCATACACGCAAACCATTCATCAGAAACAAAACCATTCACAAATCATCATCAAACATAACCAGACAAACATTCATCAAACCCAAACATTTGTTCATCACTTTCCTAATCAAACAAACCCTTCAGAAATTTGAGAGAGGAAGAGAGAATAAGAAATAAACTCAGAAAGGTCTCACCCGGTTTTGGTTTGTAGATTCAGAATCGAAACCGAACTCAGCAACAACACGAACCTCAACTCACCATAAACTCGTGTGTTTTGGATCTGAAAGGAAGAAGAACGGCGGAGGTTGCTAGGGTTTCGGAGAGAGGACGGCGGAGCAACGAAGGAAGAAGAAAGATCTGAAACAAAACGCGTGTGTTTGTAAAATATATAATTTTTTAAATGGGCTACCAGAGCGCTTTTCAAAAGCGCTTTAATAACACCCCCTACCAGAGCGCTTTTATTCCAAAAGCGCTTTCGTAGCACCCACCCTATAAGAGCGCTTTTAAAAGCGCTTTCATAACCCCCTACCAGAGCGCTTTTTAAAAGCGCTCTCATACCCCCCCCTACCAGAGCGCTTTTTAAAAGCGCTCTCATAACTCCCCCTACCAGAGCGCTTTTTTTGCATCATTTTTCCTTGTTTATTAATTTTGTTTTTAGCGAGCCCTACGAGAGCGCTTTTGCTAAAAGCGCTTTAGTAGCTGCGCTGCTACAGCTTAAATTTGGCGTAGTGAAAGGCAAGGTCTGTATACCCTTGAGGCTAAGGTTGTAGGTGGTTCAGCAGGTGTGGCATCCACAAAACCTGTGTTAAAGACTCAGTCATGGCACAAGAGACATAGCCATGTAAGTGAAAGAGACCTGGTCGATTTGTCGAAACAAAATCTGCTATGTGGTGACAAGGTCGAAAAGATGGAGCTTTGCAAACCTTGTGTATTTGGTAAATCTTGTAGGTGAGTTTAACAAAGGTAAACCACAAACACATGGATCCCTTGATTATATTCATGACGATCTTTGGAGGGGGGTTGCAAGGTGTCCTTCATATTCACGTGCAAGGTATTTTCTATATGTAGTTGATGATAATTCTAGAAAGTTATGGGTATTCATTCAGAAAGCTAAGGATGCAGCTTTTGAAATTTTCAAATGTTGGAAGACTTTGGTCAAAAACCAAACTGACAAGAAAGTAAAGAGGTTGAGAACAAACAATGGTCTTGAATTTTGCAATGAGGTGTTCGACCGCTATTGTGATGTCTGGTATTACAAGGCAAATAACTACTGCAAGTACTCTCCGGTAAAATGGTTTAGCTGAAAGATTTGATCGGACCATTTTGGAAAGAGTTAGATGCATGTTGGTTAGTGTTGGATTGAAGAAGGTGTTTTTGTGTTGAGGCTTTCTCAACATTAGCATATATGATAAATAGATGTCCCTCGACTGCCTTGGGGATGAAGACACCTGAAGAAGTCTGGCCGAGACATCCACTTAATCTGAACAGGCTTAGAGTATTTAGATGTGTAGAGAAAAATAAAAACTTCAGCAAAAGAAGATAATGACTCACGTGCAGAATTTTAAATCCACAATTATCTTAACCACAAATTCAATTTAATGATTAACATGTTCTCTTATTATTCCTCTCTATTGGTTTTAAAATTGTTTCGGAAATTGAAGGAAAAGAAAATAATCTAACAAAAAAGACAACATGAGATGGAAGGAGTAAAAACTTTTTGATAATGGTTATCATTAATTTAAATCTTGAAAAAAAAAAACTCAAGTTGGAGAAAGTTAATGGCTAATGACTTAGTGCAGAATTTTTAATGAACAAACATCCTAATCATAAATTAAATTTAATAATTAATATATTTATAATACTACAATTCAATTTACAATAATATATCGGAATTATACTTCAGAACAATTCATTTGAATATATATATTTTTTGAATTCTTATGTATTGCAAATTGCAATTCGTCAATTAGAATGAGAAAGTTGATTAATCATAAATCAATTTGATTGACCAAATTTTCAAAACTTCTAAAAACATAAAAATGTCAAAATCAACAAGAATACAATAATTACTTGTCCCACATCACTAAAATTGCTATAGCACCCTTTTTTATGTAGTAACCAACAATCTTTCTTTTATAAATAGAAAGCCTTTTTAAATAGCAGCCCACACAATTGAAATGCTTCTTGCACACCCATGGTACCATATCCTATGTAGCAGTCCACACTATTTGATTTTAAATACAAAAAACAAAATGAAGTGTTCAGCACTGCAAGTTTATTCATGACAATTTTTTTCCATAAATGGAACAATCTTCGAAATTGGATCAATATAGATCCACATGATCATGAGTGTGAGTGTATTTGTTAAAAGTTTTATATTTATTGGATCATCAATATGCGTAAGAGTCTCAACTTGAATGGAAAAAACTGATGTTGACTTATGTGCAAGTATAAAGTACTAGCTGCATGCCATGATTATTCAATTATTTGACTTGCATGTTTTCAAATATTTAAGAAACATTATCTATAGCTAAAGAGTATATATACATAATGCACCAATGATAAGGTTATAAAAATTGTTTCATGAGTTTCAGTGTAGAGGTATATATATGATTATGGATGGGTATTCAACAAACAACAACACTTATATATAGCTAAGTTTGTGATTCAGATTAATTGCTTGGCTGGCATATAGCTGGTGCTGGACTTAAGTTTATCATCAACATTGCAACCAATTGGATATGAAATAATGTAATAATATAATGAAAAAAATACTTAGAATTCTTGACAATATATGGAGTATAGCTTTTATGGAGCTTCCATGGTCATACAACATAGGGAATGCTGCAACAACTCATAAGAAATTAAATACTACCTTGCAAATTGGCATTTGGTGAAGTTAATTGATGGAAGAGAGAGAGAGATAAAAGAAGTGGCACACTTATCATTGCATGAATGTCATATAGAAAATTAATTATCAAATGGAAAAGGCAAATTTTGGAGCATATGTATACTGCATTACAAGTTAACAGAAACCAAACCAGCTCATAGGAAACATCCAAAAACCAGATAGTCTTTTGGTTCTTCCAACTATCTTCTTCAAGTTTAAAAAATTATTTATTTATTTTATATATAATTTTTAATAAAAATAATATATTATAAAGACGGAAAAATCACTAAAATATAAAAGGAGAGTATCAGTTAGCACTTACAAAAAATGGTAACTGACCAAAATATATAGACATGATATAACTATAACATTTTCAACGTAAACATGTATATATGAAATTATTCAGACATGATATAAGTAGTTACATTTATTAATCTGTCAACATAAAAAATTTACAATGTCTTTTTTATTACTTTAAAAATTCTTCAATCAACTTACAAAATTGGAACTCAGATAAATAAAACAAGGGTCTTCTTAATAAGTATTCTCAGGATACTCTTTAAACATACTAAATAAGAAAAATATTATTTATAAAAGTTAACATTTTAATTTTCAATACATTTTCAATGTAGTAAATACACGTATTTTAATAAAAACTTGCTACTTTAATCACTTAAAAAATGCCCAAAAGTCACTGATTAGCCAGACCCATAAAACAATAATAATACTCACCCCGACATACTATTCATGTTTCATTAACAGCGGGTGGACTTATGAGTTTTCAAATATTTAAAAAACATTATCTTAAGCTAAAGTGTAGACTGTGTAATATATACATAATACACCAATGATAAGGTTATAAAAATTGTTTCACGAGTTCCAATATAGAATTATGATTATGAATATGAATATGCAACAACAACAACAGTTAAATAGCTGAGTTTTGCTTGGTTGGCATATAGCTGGACTTAAGTTTATCATGGAAACATACTACCAATGGGATGAAATAACAATAAATAAATTAAAAGGTTATGATTATAATGAAAAATATATATAGAATTCTAGGCAATATTACTTTGTCACGCGTGAATATGACATCATGGTGGATAAATTTAAGAGACTAATTGGTAGTGTCCATCATATATAGACTTTATGGTCACACAACATAGGGAATGCAAGAACTAAAAAATATATATTACCTTGCAAATTGGCAGTTGGTGACATAATGAATAGTACAGCAAGTTTCACAATTTTATAGATCAAGTTAATTGATGGGAGAGAGACAAAAGAAGTGGCACACTTGCATCATATACAAAATTAATTCACACAAAAAGGCTATTTTTGGTGCATTATCCCCAACACATAGGAAGGAAGCATCCAAGAATCATATAGTGTTTTAGTTAGGGATAGCAATTAAATCAATTAAGACAGAATCCATCCAATCTATCCACCAAAAAATCTAGCCAATTCGCCCCTCACTTAAAAAGTAAGTTAATGGATTGAACAAAATTCATCCATTTATATATATATATATATATATATATATATATATATATATATATATATATATATATATATATATATATATATATATATATATCCAATCCATCCATCATATTTTAATGATCCAATGAATTATTGTTATTATATATTTTAAATCCATCACATCATTTAAAAAAAATAGTTTCAAAAATTGAGTTTTCGAAAATACAAAAAAATCGAATTTTTTAAAAATACTGAAAAAATTGATTTTACTGTATTTTATAAAAACCCGATTTTACTATATTTTTAGAAAAACTCAATTTAACTATAAATTTTTAAAAATCCCGATTTTATTGCATTTTCAAAAAAACGATTTTACTGCATTTAGAAAAACAATTTTACTGTTTTCATAAAAACCCGATTTTGTTGTATTTTCAGAAAACCCGATTTTACTATATTTTTGGAAAAACCCGATTTTACTGTATTATTGGAAAACTTGATTTTACAGTATTTTCTAAAAATCTCAATTCTGCAGTATTTTCTAAAAACTCGATTTTACTGTATTTTAAAAAACATAATTTTACTGTATTTTTTAGAAAACGTGATTTAACTATATTTTCAAAAAACTCGATTTTACAGTGTTTTAAAAAATGATTTTACTGTCTTGTGAAAAAACTCATTTTTATTGTATTTTGAAAAAACTCGATTTTACTTTACTTTCTAAAAATCGAGTTTTTCTAAAAATACAATAAATTCAGGTTTTTCACTAATACGATAAATTCGTGTCTTTTAAAAAATACAGTAAAATCAGGTTTTCTTGAAAAATACAGTAAAAGCTCGTTTTCTAAAAATACAGTAAAATCAGGTTTTTGAAAAAAAAAATAGTAAAATCATGTTTTTTTTAAAATACAGTAAAATCAGATTTTCTGAAAATACAGTAAAATTGATTTTTTTTCCCAAAATTATAGTAAAATCAAGTTTTTTGAAAATATAGTAAAATCGAGTTTTTTGAAAATATAGTATAATTGAGTTTTCTGAAAATACAGTAAAATTTGGTTTTTTGAAAACACAGTAAAATCAAGTTTTTTAAAAATTCTGTAAATTCAGGTTTTTTGAAAATATTGTAAAATCAGGTTTTTTTGTGAAAATACAATAAGATCGAAGTTTTTTTTTTAAATACAATAAAATTAAGTTTTTTGAAAATACAGTAAAATCAAGTTTTTTTCAAAAATACTGCAAAATTTAGTTTTGTCAGAAATACGAAAAAATTTGAGTTTTTTGAAAACACAGTAAAATTAAGTTTTTTTTCAAAAATACAGTAAAATTGAGTTTTGTCCGAAATATGAATAAATTGAGTTTTTTTCAAAAATACGGTAAAGTCAAATTTTTTATCGAAAATATAGTTAAAAAATCTAGTGTTTTTTGAGAAATATGAAATATTGATTACATTTCTAAAAACGTAAAATATTATTCTATACAGAATATTTATTTAAAAAATGAATATAATTAAATTAATTTTTTTGATGGATGGATATTCATCCATTAAAATGATCTAAATGAATGGATTTGATGAATTTTATTCTTAATAGATGGATTTGATTGGATATTTTTAAGGATGTTTAAGTGGACTGTTAATGGACTAATGAATTATTTTGATCAATCCATTAACAATCCAATCCATATCCATCTAATCCATTCATTTTGCCACCCTAGTTTTAGTTCTTTCAATTATGTTCCTCGATGTTAAAAAAATTACTTTAAAAAAATATTGTTTTTGGATGTTTTCAAAATTTTGTTTCATTTATTAAGAAAAAGGAGAATTTAGAAAATATAATCCAAATTTGTTTTAAATGAAAAGTTGCTTTTATAAATTTTGATAAATGATTTTTATTTCAATAGAAATAAAAAATAAAACAACTGGTTAGTCTTATTATGAATAGGCATTCCCAAATTCGATTAAAAAAATAAAGTTGTGTAAGACAATTGATACATAACTTAAAATTTTGTCGAATATCCGTAACATGGTTCAAAAGAAGAGGATTGTATTAGCCAGTTGACATCTAACGTAAAACAAGTTATGTACCTACAAAAAAATTAAGTGGATTGACAAAAAGGAGAAAAAATGGACAACTCGAGATTTAAACTTTTTAAACTTCGGTGCATTTTTTTTATAGATTTAAACTTTGGTGCATTGACAAATTTAAATTAAGAAATGGGATGGAGATTATTGTTGACAAAGGGTGGAAGTAGGATATTGTGAATATGAAAAGAGTAAGAGAATAGATCATAGCGCTGCAATTTGTAGTGAAACAAGTCACCTTTAATGTTATTAGTGCCTATGCATCTCAGATTGGGTTAGCCCAACACTGTAAAGAAAAATTTTAGGAGCATTTAGAAGGCTTATTTTAGAATATTCCACAAAGATAGAATTTTTTAAGAGGGGATCTAAATGGACATGTTAGGAGCATAGAAAGAGGTTTTGATGGCATACATAAGGAGTATAACCTCAGAGAAATAAATGTGGAGGATAAATCAATCCTAAGTTTTTTATGGCTTTTGATCTTACTATTGCTCATATATGCTTTAAAAAAAGAGTGAAACATCTTATCACATACAAGAGAGGGGCATGTTCTTAAATATATTTCATTTTTATTAGGAACTCAAGTAGAAAGATTTATTTTGACGATAAAGTTATAGTTGAAGACAACCTGGCTAGCCAACATTAAGTATTAGTTATAGATATAAGAGTCAAGAGGATAACAGAAAAAAGAAGTCATATGGGAGCTCCACATATCAAGTGGTGACATTTGAAGAGTGAAAAACAAGGGATTTTCCAACACAAGATCTTGAAGGGATATTTCAGACAACTACAACCAAGTACAAATGATATGTGAAACAATATGACACAAGAGATAAGAAAAATAGTTAAAGAGACATTGGAAGAATCAAGAGATTTTGGACATAATGTTAAAAAATCGTGCTGGTGGAATGAAAGTGTTCAGAATAAAGTTAGAATAAAAAAGGAATATTTTAAAGAATGGTTAAGGTGTAAAAATGTCAAAACTTGAGAAAAGTATAAGAAAGAGATCAAGAAGGCAATGAGTGAATCAAGAATTCTAGCTTTTGATGAATTCTACCAATCTTTAAGAATCACAGAGGGAGAATAAGTAGCAAACATTTCTCTCCCCAACTTGAAATCAACAACATCATAATGTGAATACTCCATACTTTCTAAGTCAAGGTAAAAATTCAAATAAAAAATAATGGTTGAGGGTTCAAGAAAACAAAGATCAAAATCCATGCAAAAAGGAGAATGAAATACTCATAGACAAGCATCAAGTTCAAAAGCAACATGGAGATTAACAAAAAGTTCAAAGGGGTTAACAAATGATCACACACTCACAAGGAAAATTGACTATTTGGCTATGGTGGTTTTGCTCAAAATAAAACAAATGCCTTGATCATTTTATTGTTTTCATACAATCAACATAAATAACAAATTAAACATAATAAAATTAATTTAAAACAAAGATTGTGGCCTCCAGTATATATGAAAAATGGAAAGCTTCCTCACATTTGTGATTTGAAAACTAAAGTGATTCAATTAACAAGCAAGTAATGCAAAAGAATGAATGACATGATAATTATACAAATGATAAGATTCCTAAACATGTTATGCTATAGAAAGCGATAAACGAGTACCTTGAATGATACAACTTAAAAAATATCACTACCATACATCCGCTAGTTGAAATATTCAAGCTTTGGACATCACCTAAAAAATTCTCAAGCTAACAGACCAAAATTTGAGTCCAAACAACCAACAAAAGAATTAGAAAAATACTATTATCTACTACTAAATAGACTTGGTGAAAGTGGGAAAAAGGAGGGTCAAATGAATCCACTAGCACAGAACAAAGAAGCTCAAATTTCTTGAGCGCGCTATGTAACACCCCGATAATTAAATTTAGGCTAATTTATCTCCAGGGTCCTTTTAGTTATTTAATTGTAACAAGTTTGTCCTTTATATTTTTTTTGCTACGTGTGGGTCCTTTATGTTAACTAACGCTTGCACCGTTGATTTTTTTTCCCAAATTCTTTCTAAAAATGCTGAAGTGATACTAATAGTATTGATATGTCACTTAACATAGGTCAGAGACCATCATAGGATCATATAATAAAATTTTCAGAATTTTTAAGTGCATAAAAGTATTTTTAAACTAATTAAAATGTACGCAAAAGAAGAAATTAAAGAAAAATATTGGAACAGAAAATAAAATTCTCATAAAATTACACGAAGTGTAAAATGAGAAGAAATATTTTTAGAAATTTTTGGACCAAAAACGTATTTAATATGAATTTTAGAAGTTAAAATAAAATTAATAGAACAAAATAAAGCATAAAAAAAGTCAATGATGTAGGCGTTAGTTAACATAAGTGACCCACATGTAGCAAAAAAACATAAAGGACTAACTTGTTATAATTAAAACAACTTAAAGGACCTAGGAGATAATTATATTTAGCCTTAAATTTAATGGTTTAATTATTATTTGATGTTTTTGAATGTAATTATATAAATCATAGTGATTTATAGTTGACAATGTGTGACATGTGTTGTTTATGTGATCCGTGTGGGGTAGTAGAGTTGAGGTGTTAATTAGAATAATAAATATTTAGTTATATATTTAGTATATACTGAACATAATAATTTCTTTTCCTTTTGATTTTTTACTAGGTATATATTGAACATTATTTTTCACTTGGTATATATTTATTTATATATTTTAAAATGTATTTAAGTGAATGAAATAAAAATTTATATAGATAAAAATAGTAACGGTTATTTAAAATGGATGTAATATTTTTTATTATTAAATATTGCATTTTTTATGAAATATTAAAAATTACATTTTTTTTTAAAAATATAATAAGAAACACCAGCTTCTTATTATTACTTTTTTATAAAAAGTTTCATTATTTTTTATTTAAATATTTGATTTTATTCTTGTAGAATAAATAACAATGTTTATTAAAAACCGCACAAGTAATTGAACCGACGAGGGTACTGAGTCATTGGTTCATTGGTTGAACCACTGAGTTATTGGTCGAACCGCATGACTAAATCAAATTAAAATGAATAATTCAATTGAGTAAAACAATCACTATAATAAAACTATATAAATATTAAATTTGTCAATCCGGATGACTCGATCTCTTAAAAAATATAAATATCACTTAAATTTTTTGAAAATATTATATTAGTTTTGTTGCCTATCAAACATGCATAACATGCAATTCAATTTGAATTAACCAAATCAAGACTTTAACATCTTACACATCATATACATATAAATTATAGAGAAAAAGGGATATGCACTGACAGTGTAAAATAATTTTACACTGTCAACCAAATCACAACCATGTATTTAATTAAAACACAATTTTAATTTTAAAAAACTAATATGACATGACAAGTGTAAGAATTTGTATTGGTTGTATGTGTAAAGTTAGTTTACACTGTCAATGCACTACCTTTAAACTCTAAATTATAATATATTATACTCGGAGTTGCAACGTTTTTGACACCATTGACAACAATATTAGTCCCCCACGCCATTTTGAATGGTGCAAAACAAGGACATGCCAAGAAAAGTGATGCACAATAGAGCTTAAAAGAGTTTATTATTTATTCATTTAAAACTTTAAGATGATAGGTGTGTGAGTTTTTTTTCCTTTTAGATATAAATGAGTTGTTTTTTCATTCGAATTAGACTTTAATACTATCATGGAGTTTCTTATCCTCACGATGAAAATGAAAAAATATTAGAGGAAGATGAAGAGAAAATAATAATATAAATGAATCAATCTTATTGATTGAAGAGAGTTAATTACATGATGAGTATTTATATAAAAGTTAGTTACTAACAAACTTTAGCTAACTTTCTATAAGTTGTAACTAAATCTCTAATGGGTAAAAACTCTCCTACATATGATACATGATTATTAATAGGTTTTTTCTTTGGCCACCTCCCTATGGGGGTCACCCCCAGCGAAAATCCCAAAATACCCCTGCTTCGGAAATGAACTTCCGAAGCGCTTTTTTATTTTAAAAAATTTCCTTAATTCGGAAGTGCATCTCCGAAAACACCCCATGGGGGTGCATTCGGAGATGAACTTCCGAAAACACCTCATGGGGGGTGTCTTCGGAAATGAACTTCCGAATTATGCAGAAACTGTGTTTTTTTTTTATGTTTTTTCATAACAGTCTCGCATTTTAATTAAACGCAAACGCCAAATAAAATAAGCAATAGATAAACTGAAAATACTAATATGATAAATAAACAAAAAAAAAAAAATACTAATCCGATGAAAATAATATATACAAACCGAAAAAAATAAAAATAGTGTGCTAAAGATACAATCCGATAACAAAAAATATATAAACCCGATCACTACTGGGTGTGCCTAAACCTCTCCCCCTGAGACCTCCTCTGCCGCCTGTATGTCGCCGCACGATCCGCATCAGTGACGATCATCTCCATCACGGCGACTGCCTCTGGACCGCCCCGCTCCACGATACCTCGATCCAACGCGTCCCGCCCAAGCATCGATATCCGTCGGCAGATCGGCATGAGATCAATGGCGTGATCATCCTCGGCCTGCTGGTTCTCCAGGATCTCCTCGTGTGCTGGCCTAGGAGCGCCGGGAATGTCGGGTCTCAGAAGAGGATGTGACACCCGGTAGAACCATGTGACGTATCCCTCCTCACTGTGCCAGTCCTGGGTGACCCGAGTGAGACGGTACTCCAGCGGTACCACATGATCCTCCAAATGCTCCCATATGGCAGTGAGCTGCACTCGGGTCACAGTGTCGGGAGCAGCCTCAAAGGGTGACCTGGGTATCCGCTGCACGAATCCGAACTGACGCATGCACCGCTCAGGGAGATATCGAACCATGATGCCGGTCCCGCATGCCAACCAGCCTGAATATAGAGCAATGCCGTCAAAGGGGACAATCTGAGCGTAGTCGACGAACGGCCTCCAGGTGACGTCGTCGTGCATCGTGCGGTCCAAGTACAGACGGTATGGTCCCACCGCATCGTTCCCCCTCTGGAGAGCGTATCTGGCGGCCCTGGGCATGGCGTCCACGTACGCAGGATCTATGTGAAAGTCGTGGATGCGGGAGAAGTAGGAGATGATCCAGCTCTGAAACAGAAACAAGATAATGTATTAAAATTAAATACGAAACATATATAAATAAAAAATATGATAATGTATTAAAATAAAACGTACCGTAAGCAGTGTGCAGGATCCGACCAACTGCCTCGTCCTCCAGTTGGAGGCCTCATTCAGCTTCTGGTAGAGATATGCCAGAGTAGCTGACCCCCAGTTCCACTGGTGAACGGTATCCAGGTCCATGAAATAGCGGAGGTAGGCCACGTCGACGTACCTGGCACTCTTGTCCACAAAGCATGCAACGCCTACCACATGCATGTACCAGCACCGGAGAGCGCAGCCGCGGTGGTACTCCCTGAATAGGTCGTTATCCTTCTGCCCGGCCTCGGCCGCCGCGTCCAGGTGGAACTCAAAATAGATGCTCAGTGTAGTGAACCGGACATGAGGCCCACAAGTCGTGACGCACTCAAAGTGAGCAACCTCGTGCGGCAGGCCCAAATAGTGCATCATCCACTCAATGGCCTCGACTCTCTGGATCCTGGAGTGGTCCAACAGCGGCCCCCTAATAGGCAGGTGGAGAAGACACTGGACGTCATGCAAGGTGATCGTCAACTCCCCCACCGGCAAGTGGAAAGAAGACGTCTCCTTGTGCCAGCGCTCCACAAATGCCCCCTGCATGCCGGTGCTGATGGTGGTGTACCCGGTCATGCAGAGCCCGCTAAACCCTGAACCTCGCACATGGTCGTTAAACCACTGAGCTGCTGGTTTAAACAGACCGAAAATCTTCCTGGAGTGGTTCACCATTTTCAATGGCTCTCTCTCCTGTTACAAAAAAAAAACAAATAAGCGAGAAATAAACGGTAAAATTATAAAAAATGGTGACAAATAAACGGCTAAGTTAAAAAAATACCTCTCCCTCCCAGATCCGCCGAGCGACGTGATCCTGGTAGTGAATCAGCAGGGAAGTGTCAAAAGGCCCTCCCGGATAGCTATCCACCTCCTGCTCCTCCTGCTCCTCCTCCTCCCCGACTAGAGGGTCAACATCCGGTATGACCTCCTCCTCCTCCTCATCCTCATCCTCCTCCTCTCGCTGGCGGGAAGAAGATACCCGAGCCAGCCTACTCCTAGAGCCTGAAGCAGATGAACTCTCCACCAAGTCCTGTGGAACGTGCACACGACGTCCCCGGCCCCGCCCGCGTGTCGACGCCAGCTGCGCCGCCGCCCGCTCGCGTCTAGCCGACGCAGTCTGGGACTCCCTGCCCTGTCTGATGCGTGCTGGTTGGTTGCCTGACATGTTCCTGTAAACAATCGAAATCGATTAATATGCGAGACAAATGAAAAAACAAAAAAAAATGCACTTCTGATACAGTTCGCAAGTTCATTTCCGAAACTGGGATGGAGGTGTTTTCGGAAATGAACTTCCGAAACACCCCTGCGCAGAGCTTTTCTGCAACCTACAATGGCAGACCCCAAAATCAAACTTTAAACCTATGTCTACACATTCTAAACATCCTAAATACCAGTACCAACCTAACCTAATACATATTTTCCTATTTGTAAACACCCTAATATCAATTTTAAGCATAGATCTAAAACTCATAATGCTTACCGATTGAAGAGGTTGGAGTGCTTTTTAATGTAGTATAGGAAGCTTGTTGGAGCCTTTGATGTTGCCTTGGAAGTCTTTTAACAAAATTTCGCCTTTGGTGTTGTTTGATGTTGGATTAGGGTAAATGAATGGGGGAGGGGGAGTGTTCTGCTTAATCTGCAGAACGCGCATTGTTTCGGAAGTGCATTTCCGAAATGCTGTTTTCGGAAATGAGCTTCCGAAATGAGACAATTTTTTTTTAAAAAAAGGCGCTTTCGGAGATGAACTTCCGAAAACACCTTTTTTATGCAGTTCGGAAGTTCATTTCCGAAGTCAGGGATAGTTTGGGTTTTTCACCAGAGATTAACTAGAAGGTTGGGAGGTTGGCAAAGAAATTTTCTTATTAATAATGGACTGCAAGATGAATAGAGTCGTTAGTTTGTAGTGCAATTAACAATCTAAGATGACAATTAACTCTATATAACATAAAAAAAACCACAGATAAATCTAATGGTCTACCAATTACCACATAGGTAGAGCTAATGATTTAGTTACATATATTTTTAAGCATGAAAAAGATAACATGTGGAGGAGATTAGGCCACACTTTTTGGTTTACAATCATAGCAAGAAGCATGAGACATTAACAACAAAATTTGTCCATACGTATGGCAGTATATAGCTAAGCATTATAAAATATGTAGCATGCATATACAGTCCATAGACATTTGGCTGTCATGTTTGAGTAAATTGGGAGCTTTGTTGGACTTTCTCAAAGACTATTCCGTTTAATATTCGTCCAATCAAACGTGTATACAAACACATGAAAGAATAATTTTAAGTATATTAATTAATATACAAAGTGCAATTCAACACTTCCTTATTAATATACAAAGTGCAATTCAACACTTCCAAAATATGTATAGCTAGAATCAAGTGTTTGAGTTCGAGTGGCAAACGAGTCTATACAAAGGACGATATTTGAAAAATATCGAATTTGATTTTTGGCAGAAATAACGTTTGGTCCATGCACGTGCCTCCGTAGCACAAACCAGATTAGTCGATCTACTATGTAGGTCGGAACTACTAGTGCAAAAAAAAAAAAATGTATAACTAAATCAATACAAACGAAAACAAATATAGATTGAAGCAAAAGTTTCATAACTACATCTCAAATAGTAAATGATTTTAGAGATATTTAATATACTAAAACGCGTTTAATATTGTGTGTGTGAGTTTTATTGTTGGAGTCTTTTAAACAAAGCAAATAGTTTAAAAGAAAAGAAAAATAAAGAATAAAACAGAATCTAGAAATATTAACATGCATATCTATTATACTACCTACTCAATATTCTATATTTATTTCTCTTAAACACAATCCTAGCATGACTAGAGCAAATACTCCCCTTTATTGGTTATATATCTTTTGAGAAGATTCATATGCCATATAATTGAGAAGATTATGATTAGCACTAATCATAATTCATTAACATAGCATTTAACGGGTCACATGATCAAGGTCAAGCGTGCTTAGATACTTAAGTACACTTAAAGTACAAATATATGAAGAATTTGGTTTCTTAATATGATTATATATACTAGGTCATGGTTCAACATTTAAAAAAATAAGCCACAATAATTTGCAAATATTTAAATATAGTTTGGTCTAGTAGTGAAGATTTGAGTCTTAAAAGTGTTCTTCTCAAAATCTCACGAATGCCCGTAGCCAACCCTATATACTTTAGACCTTACTTTTTCTCTTATTTATTTATTTATGGCTTCTTCATAACAAAGATCTTCCTCATGACAACTAGGAATTTTATAGGAAGATCTTCCTTATGACAACTAGGAATTTTATAGGGTCCTCTTGTTGTTTGAAAGGTGGTATTTAATGACTCATGAACCATCTTAGATAGCAAAAGTCATGTCACTTCCCTTTGACGAATCAATTGGTCCATGTTTTGGGTTGTATCGTGAATCTAGACTTAAAACACGTGTCTGTCAGGATTCTAGGAGGATATTTAGGAATCCTAGGAGGTTTCCCGAAACTAATTGTTGGTCGGGCTGAGACGTACTTCTGGGAGGCAAAGGTGCCCAACAAGCAGAGGGTCGTTTGTCCCCGGCAGAAGTAGCTTGGATGTCTTGCTGTTGGCACAGATGCAGGTCTGGCCGAGGATATCGATAGTATGATGTCCTCGAGTCAGAGGGAGGTGTGTCCTTGATAGAGGGACAGGAGGAAAAAGGGCTTCCTTTGCCCTCAACTGATTGGACCTAGGCTATTGGACCGTTCTGGAAGTAAAGGTGGATTGGGTCATGCCTAGCCATTAGACTTGTCCGGAACAATCCTAATAGGCATTGTTTATCAAACACACCTCACTGGAAATAATGATGTACATAAGACATCTCCTTCCACCTATAAGAACTAATCACCACCAGCAGAGAGCCCAAGAGTCTGATGTCCCCTTCATACCATCTCGACCTCACTATTAATCAATAAAAAATTACTACCAATTGTATTGAAGTATGATTGAGACTCTACCCACCACCTAACATTGTTGTCACTTAGTTTGTAGCCACGAAGGCACATATATGCCTTAATATTAATGCAGACCTACGAGCCATCCTTGTAAACATCTACAATCTCCGGGTTTGGCATAAGGAGTTTAGGGAAGGACAAACCATGAGAAGTTCCTTGGTGTCAATTATAAAGGGAGCAACTTCCTTCTCTCAACTATACATGTTCCAAAATTATACGCTTCCATGTTCTCATCATATTCGCTTGAACTCCCTACAATATCAAAACTTTCATGGATCTCTATAAAATCTCCAGAATTATGCGTTACATCTAAAGGAAACACATATGATATTTCTTGGTTTATCAATTTGGATGGTGAAGAGGCATCATGTATGTCATTGTAACTCAGCAAGTCTACAAAGGAAATGTTTGGTTTTTGTATATTGGCCATATATAGAAATAAATGCAAACAACTAAAAAGGTAAGAAAACATAATGGTACCTTGATTATTTGTAGGGTTCAATTTGAGGAAATGAGAAATATAACCATCAAACACCCAAAAATGTTGCATAAACATATATGGAAACTAAAGAAAGTGGGAAGATTATTGGAAAATGAAGATTGCAGGAAAGGAAGAGGGATATGAAACTCCGAAGTAAAAGAAGCAAGAGGAAAAAATGATTACATTCCACCAATTTATAGGAAGTCAAAGGTGTCTAGATCTATAATTCAGAATCAATGGGACAATAAAAAAGAGCGATCGATGACCCAAGTTCAACCTCGGCTCCATAACGACACTCTTGTACACTAAATGCTCTAATGATGTCCCCTTATCTTAGAGGTCTAAGATCACATGGAGAACTCTCACAACAAAACGTTTTAGTAACAAGACATGCATTTAATGTGTCTTTTCCCAAGACCACTTGCTCCCGCTCATGTTACCACTAATCTATTCCTCGAATTAAGGAATCGAACAAAGACCACGAAATGTCAAAGTAGAGCCTTCTAGGGGCCGGTCAAAAAAGTTATATAACAATTTTAGATATGTATTCAGTAGAAAGGACTTTGAGAACAACTATTGTACCTGTCAAACAGACCAATAAGTTTGCCTCAGTTTGAAGGCCTGATCCAAAACTTCGTATGCTTAAATTGATGAATATGTAGACTTCCACCTAGAGGTTGCACACTATATCCATGCATCACATTTATCTCAAGCGTTGGGTTGGAGTTGATCCCACGTCTCTCATATTTGGCACCACATTTTCTAGATCGGTTCCAACCCTTATCCATTTATATAAGTGTGGTTTCACGCCTCAACAATGTGCAATTCATTCTATTCTTAGAAGTTAGGTATTTATGACCTCACTAACTTTTTGATGTTGTAATGCTAACTCTACATATACACCTCTCTCTATCTACCAACGACTTACATCACCGTACCTTCAACCATCTCATCACCAATTTTCGATTTCACATCGGAATATAACCTCCAACTATATCTTTATAAATAGTTTTGAAATTATATTAGTTGAACCAATCTATTATTGTTGGTGCAATAACTTATTTTAAACAAAACAAAAAGTGCTAATTTATCTTGGCTCTTCTCCACTTGTTCAATGTCATTTGTCACAGCTGTTAACAACTAAAGATCATCATCACATCCCCTGTCTCACGTAGTAGTAAATTAATTACTCTAGATTCCCTATACTTTCTTTAGAAATAATTCATGTCGGGGAAGATGCATATTAGTCAATTGTTCAAGCACGTCCTTGTAAACTTCCTTGTAGACAATAAACCAATTAGTCATTAGTTTCTTGGCACCATCTATTACATGTTGGTAAATTAAGTTAGTATAGGAAGACTACTTTCTTGACATTGAGCTTCTTTACCAACATATTTTATAATAACATAATATACCAACTTTTGCTTTTTGTTCCACCTAACACACAATTAAGTGTTAGAATTAACCCTAATGAAGTTCTTAACTGAAAATTATTATAAACATAATAATTAATTAGTTATTATTCTCTCTTCTCTAGATTATGCTTTTGTCATCTAAAGATTCACATAAGATGGTCTCTCATCATATTTGTGATCTCATATATGTTCACTTCATAGAAATAGCCAATGAATTCTAATGAATGAGATGACTCATGCAATAAATATTTCTTTTCATCAACAAATAGATCAATTTGGATTCTTTCCAGCCAATCATGCATGTTGGATACATATTTATGTTATTTTTTTTATCAAGTTAGAAAAGGATCTAGACTCTAGCTATAGAGCCTAGTATACCAAGTCCACAACTAGGTCTCAATTATATGTTATGATAAAACAAAAATAAAATAAAAGTGTGGTAGCATACATACATATATGGTGAGACCATTGTTTGATACTTGTCTCAACATTAGAGGTTGAAGTAGCCGCACATTCGTCATATAATCCCTTCAATCACGTTGCATTAAGATTCACCATATTAACTACATACATATCTATCTATACTTTATCTTCTCTTGCACATGGATTTCCTCTATCATTTTGCTATATACATACAAAACCATCTTCCCAATCATATTATTTTATGAAAATTCTAGCAAGTAAGAGAGTTAGTTGAAATCAACAAAAGTAACACAATCCCGACAAATATCTCAAGTTCAAAACTCGTATATACATGTTTAAATGACTTCTACAAATGAGTATTATCTTATGAAAGTTTATACGTAAGCATATCTAATTGTAACACAACTCAATCAACCAAGAATATCTAATTGTAAGTGTATTAGATAGTACGTGGCTAATGTTGGTATGCTAAGTTCTTAAGTAATCATTATGCATATCATTAACATTGAATTTGGATTTTGTATTTAGTATCGAGATCATAGAGAATTATTTGCACAATATTCTTATTCATTTAACTTGACAATATTAGTTACCAACTTGTGGTTAGTCTTTTGCCACAAAAAAAAAAAGTGGTTGGTCCAAGTCAGAGAAATTAGGTACATACAATCTTTTTTTTTTCCTCTAAGAGAAATAGTTAATTAGAATTCAATCCTTTATTAAATAAAAGTGAGTGCAAAGCAAAAAGTGAAATTAGAAAGGAACAATCTGATAAGAAAAAAAAGAAAGTACAAAGTGAATAGAAAAAATATATCACAAATAATATTTGTTTTGGATCGGGCATGTGGTTGACTCACTGTCGAGCACGGTCAAATCCAAGTCTTCATCGAGAACGGTTTAAAATGTTGTCGAATCTTTTAGGATCAGTGGAGAACACGTTTCCCACGTGCTCTTCACACCAGGACACGTCATCAAATGCATCTCCACGTTTCGCGCGACTGGCGAAACCGTCTTGCCTTTCATAACAGGCAAGCCCATCCATGATTCGAGAATAACAGAGCAGTTGATCCAGGATGATGAGCACGTGCTATTTATCCCCACTTTTACGTAGGAATTTTGGGAGTTGTCCATTACGGGCCTAAATACTCAGCCTATAACGGAAGCCATTAGCCCAGCGTTGGGGACTCATTATAAATATCCTAATTTGCATGAGGGTCAGGTATTCTATTAAAAAACCTTTTCTCACAACCTCTTCACTCATACTTATTTGAGCATCGGAGTGTCTGCAGGTACATCCCTCTCATTTGTTGATCCATCAAACCTACGGACTTTTTGTTGGCCATCATACTTCTGATCACCGATAAGATCAGTGGCGTCGTCTGTGGGAAGCCTTGTTTCCCCATCTTCTTTTCCCTTGAAACCAAAAAATCAAAACAAATCTCTCAAATAACCGATCATGGTTGGTCAAGACGAAAACACCGACGGTCACGACACTGTCGCCGCTCCCATCCGTAACACCAACAATGGCAGTGAAACACCATTTTTGGAGGAAAGCCCCCCAATGAGGAGAGACGGGCATACCGCTTCTCCCTCATCCGACGACACGGACAAAAATGTTGTCCATTATGTCAAAATCCTCAAAGGTCTAAAGAAGACGTCGGAGAAATTTAAGCTGATTCTAGTGCCGCCCAACGACGACCCGACCATGGTAGCCCTGTTCGTGACACTTAAGCAGACCAATGCTTTGATCTGCCAACATAATGAAAGGATCAGAGCATTGGACAAGGACCACAATTCATGTTCTTCCCCATGGAGACACCGATAGTACGAGTTCCGAAGCCCTTCTCCATAACGACAAAGCCGCCACCCATTATTGGAGAAGGCGCATCCCATGATGACCAAAAATCGCAACCGTTCTCCTCCTCGCGAGGATCGACACTTCATGAGGGCCAAGAAAAACAAGGTAAACCGATGACCAAAAAACCATCGTTCACCTCTACACAAAACTAAGGGCAGACCAAAGAATTCGTCGCCACGCCACAATGACAGCCCTTGGTGAGAAAGGTAAGACCACTCTCCGTCGCAATCATCGACTTGGAGTGACGAAGATGACCCTCGCAGTCCACTGTCTCGAGCTATCCTGGACGTTCATCTTGTAACACCCTGATATCTGCTGCACGCATCAACTGTGTCGGCCAACCGAGCATGTCACCGGCTTAATCAATAATCCCCCTAGGTCCGCTTATCGGCTGCCTAGGAAATATTGTTTTTGCCTCCCGCAGGAATCAAACCACGTACCTAGGGGTTAAGTACGTATTCATAGCAATTCCTGCTACCACTTGAGCTATGTAACACCCCGATATCCGCTGCACGCATCAACCGTGTCGGCCAACCGAGCATGTCACCGGCTTAATCAATAATCCCCCTAGGTCCGCTTCTCGCCGCCATTCAAAGTCCGAGGCGACACTTAAAAAAATCATGTAAGGGAAAGACGAATCCATCCAAGCCTACATCGAGAGGTTCAATCGGGAAGCCGTACAGGTCTCTACAATCAATGATATGAAGAAGTACCTGCTCGAGCGAGAACTGCACCCCTGCAGTGACTTTGCCAAAAGGTATCTCAGAGTTTGTGTGACACCCTTGCATTAGAGGTCTTAGCAATCATTAAAGAAAGAAACACCTTGAATATGTCCAACATCATCAAAAAAAACTTTCTGCACAAAAATCCATTGCATGTGCGGGCTCATCCGCTTTTCAGGCTGGCACATGTAACTCAATATTGAAGCATGTGGCTTCTGTCACAGTCAGGTCGACACATAATGTTCTTTAGGTCGACACATACTGAAACCTCAGTGTTATGTGTCCACACATGCATATTTCAGGTCGGCACACACAACTCAAAAATGAAATGTGCAACTTCTGTTTCTTTTGGGTCGACACATGTATATTACATGTCGGCACATATTGAAAGAAAATATTTTATGTGTCAGCACATACGTAAAATAGGTCGGCACTTGCAACTGCTTAAATAAGATTGTAGCTTCTATTTTTTTTTGGTCGACACATATACATCTTCAGGCCGTCACATGCTGCTATTTTTCATATCATGTGTCGGCACATGTATCAAACAGGTCGACACATGCTATTAGTTGGGTCAAATTCTTTTAATTCTCTTAATTTCTAATTTCCTCATTTTTCCACCAAACTTCCACAACTATAAATACATCACTCATGCATCATCATTATGAGAGAAAAAAATCATGAGCAACAAATAAAAAAGGATAGGGTTAGAAACCAAATATTTCTAGTACCATGTAAAAAAATAGTGATTGTTTGACTGCATGATTCTTTTAACTGAAAAAAAATCTAGATGTAAATCAAAAAGAGTCTAATTAGTAATTTTCTCAAGCACAATTGTCAGACACTACAATTAAAAAAAAAAATTGAAACCATTCTTTATACGCTTTATTACTTTTTTTCCTGTCTTTTGTTCGATTAATTTATTTATTATTTTCCGCATTGACTTTGCATGGAATACAATTTCTTCAGTATATCTATTAAATGTGGAAGTGTAAATCAGTATATGCAAAGAAATTATACTTTACTTTATCTTTAAAATACTAAACCTATCAACAACAACAACAACTAAAATTAAAATACTAAAACTATTATTACTATATTTATTTATTTTGAAATATAGCACTTTTATTTCAATAGATTATACTAAATCTATTAAAAATATGTATTATAGTTATTTTTTTCAATCAATTATTTTTAGTGTAAACCAATTATCATTTGTGCAAAATTGTATAGATTAATTTTTTTGAATATCTGAGTTCTTAAAAACAAAAAATTGGACAAAATATGGATATCTTAGGTTGTAATAGAACAACTCGACATATTTCATCAAAGCTGCTTATTAAAAAAAATGCAGCTGTCTGTAAAAGTGTCAAGACTTGGTAGAGTAAATATTCTTTCAAGGGATATGTTTAGTTGTTTCTATTTTTGGGTACATTGTACTCAATGGGTAACTTAGTAAAATTTCTAGTCACTATCATGAGAAAAAAGAGTTTAAATCTAAACCCTAAATCCTAGATAATTAAAATTTCTAGATCATTAAAATATTAAATAATAATAATTATTTCATAATATTAATAAATTATTAAAATTAAAATATAATATAAAATAATTATTATGAAATAAAATTATTAAAATAAAATATAATATAAAATATTAAGTAATTTATTAAATACTAAAACAGATATTCAAGAAACAAAAGGACAAATCTAGTGGATAATGACTATTAAGGTTCCAAGGGACATGGGTTCAACACTTTTAATTCAACATTTGATTTATTCATATGGATTTTTGTTATTTTTTTTATAAGAAGGAGGGCTTTAGCCCAGATTTTTGTCATTTTTTTCTTGCACTTTTGAAGTTAAAAAAATATAAGCTTAAACGATTTATTGGTCTTTGTAAGTTAACGTGTTATTGTTTTTAATATCTAATTTGATTTTTTATAAATAGTTCCTGAATGTTAAAATTATTTGAATTTTAGTTCATAAAGTAAAAGTCCGCAAGAAAATTCGAAGGAAAATCTGTAGAAAACTTGCAGGTGTTAAATTTGCTAGAAAATTCGGAGAAAAATCCGCAAGAAACTTGCATATTTTCCAATGAAATTTAAGGACTAAAACATAAAATATTTAAAATTCAGAAACTATTTAGAAAAAATAGATTATAAAATAAAAACAAAAACACACTAAACCAATAAACCATTTAAGTCAAAAATATATATATTTAAATCATCTCATGTTAAAACTCTAAAAAAAATTAATAATTTTATAATATTTTAAGCATATCTACAAAATACCATTTTAAAACTTTAGAGTTTAAGAATGAGTATAAAAATTATGGAGACTAAAGAAAGAATCAAAATAAAGTAAACGCAAAATTTAGAACATTCTCATTTTCTAATTTTATGGAAATGTAAAAAATGTTTATCCTTTAAAATTTTGTTGTTGATCAAAGTAACCACTATTTAAGATCAATATTTAAATATATTGAGAGGAGCACACTCTTAAGACCCAAACGTTTCACCGTTAAACCGCACACACGCACACACATTAATCTATGTAGTTGCACACATATGATATTCAATTTATATAAAAAAATTATTATTGTTCGAGAAATCCATTTTATATAAGTTAATTGACCGTTTATTATTTTACCAATGATAGTTATGTCTAGTAGAAGAAGTTAGTCTCCTACAATAATGCAAATTGCGTTTCAATTATATATATTTAGTAGTTTATTACTCCTCAAATAAGTTTACGTCTATATTGCCTTTCATTTTGTCTCCAAAGAAAAAATGGCATTCCAAATATTTAGGAAGTGCATAAGTAAACGACTAATCAGAACAAGGCAAACCACAATTAAATTAGTTATGGCTACAAACTTTAAATGTCATCATTGGGTTGACTTCTGGTTACACCAAAAAAAAAAATATCATATAGAAATTATTCGTATTAGATTGGAGTACTCGTTGTGCTCCTTCGTCGTTGATTCGTATCGAATTGGAGTACTCGTTGTGCTCCTTCATCGTATAATTTCGATCTTAGAAGATGATTGCTTTAAACTTCACAAAACTCATTGTTGATGAATTTTGTTGTTTGGTATTGAAGCAAAAGTGGGCCCATAAGATATCCCAAGATGTTCTTTCTTCTTACAAAATCAGAATCTTAATCTATCTTTTGGGTTACTTGGTATCTTTGTCAGGTCATCAAAACTTAACTACTCCTAGCTAGAATTTGCTCCAATTCTTTCTTATATGATAAAAACCCAATTCAGATCTTAATTCATGATTTGGTTTTCCACATTGGAATTTTTGGTGTTTATTTGGCAAGGGATTTGATTAGTCGTAGGTTGAGAATAGTACAATTTTTTTTTCCAAAACTCAACCACTTGTCAATATAACAAACAAGTTCAAAAACCATATTTTAATTAAGCCACAAAAAAAAATTATCACTAGTATTCCAAACTATCTACTCCATTAAACCAAAAACTATAAGAAAATATTTCACCAAAAATTTCTTTAAAAAAAACAACTGAGTCAAATCTCAGAAATTCATCCGATTAACGGTGAGTCTCAAAAATTCATCCGAATAACGACAGAATATTCACTATAGTATTTACATTGACAACAAAATTCGAACTCGAGTTTTTATAAAAACATCTACCTCCATACAACCACCATATAATTTCTATATGCATCTGTCATAGTTGTCACAAGTAGCAACATACAAACTATGTAAAATTAAATTAAATCATAAAAGGTAAAGCTTTGATGATATGCTTACACTATAGAATCAATAATTTATAATATAAACATTTTTCTACATTATTTGTCTGAACAAGCCAACCAAGTTGAAAAGGGACCATTTTTCCTTGTAAGCCTCAAAGCCTATATATATAGAGAAACTTCACACAAACACTTCATTCAACTTTCTCTCTCTCTATCTCTCACCCTTCTTTCTCTAACTAGCTTTTCATTCTTCTTCTCCTTATAGAAAGCTAGTTAGAATGGGTATTGAGATTGAACAAAATCACCCTATTGTTGAACTTTCAAGTATTGCAACTTCTGAAACTCATGGAGAAAATTCTCCATATTTTGCTGGTTGGAAAGCTTATGATGAAGATCCTTATCATGAATTAACTAATTCATCTGGAGTTATTCAAATGGGTTTGGCAGAAAATCAAGTAAGTGTATATATATCGAAAACATTTTCGGTATCAGACACATATTAGCGATCATTAGAAAAAAAAAATGTATATCTGATCTATATATAGATTAAAAATATATATATTTTTTTTATATTTCATGGCAAAAAGAAAAGCATGCAAGAAAATAATATTTGAACTTATTATTGAAAAATTAACTAATTTTTTTTTTTTTTTTGAATTTTTTAGGTGTCATTTGATTTACTTGAAAAATATTTAGAAGAAAACTCAGATGCATTGACATGGGGAAAAGGAGGATCTAGTTTCAGAGAAAATGCATTATTTCAAGATTATCATGGACTTAAGTCATTCAGAAAAGCAATGGCAAGTTTCATGGAAAAAATCAGAGGAAATAAAGCAAAATTTGATTCTGAAAGAATTGTCCTCACTGCTGGTGCAACTGCTGCAAATGAACTCTTAACTTTCATTCTTGCAAATCCTGGAGATGCTTTACTTGTTCCAACTCCATACTATCCTGGGTAAGAAATAATCACTTTTTTTTTATATCAATTTTACACTTATGAAATAATCACTTTTATATATTTTTTTACAGTATATAAAAAAATATATAATCAATTTAACATATTTTTTTCTTTGGAACTTGCAAGCACTGTATGATAATTGATAAATTATACTAATGTTTATTTTTATTTTTTTTTTATTTTGCAGATTTGATAGAGATTTAAGATGGAGAACCGGTGTGAATATAGTTCCAATCCATTGTGATAGTTCAAACAATTTTCAAATCACACTTGAAGCATTAGAATCTGCATACAAAAATTCAGAAGCAATGAACATGAAAGTAAAAGCTGTACTAATAACCAACCCATCAAATCCATTAGGCATTGCGATTCAACGATCGGTTCTTGAGGACATTCTCGATTTCGTGACTCGTAAGAATATACACCTTGTCTCGGACGAAATCTATTCGGGCTCGGTTTTCTCTTCACACGAGTTCGTAAGCGTGGCTGAAATTCTTGAGTCTCGTCAATATAGAGACGCGGAAAGAGTTCACATTGTTTATAGTCTTTCAAAAGATCTCGGTCTACCTGGTTTTAGAGTCGGGACGATATATTCGTACAACGATAAAGTTGTTACGACAGCTCGAAGAATGTCGAGTTTTACATTGATATCTTCTCAGACTCAACATCTTTTAGCATCAATGTTATCGGATGAAAATTTTACGGATAATTATATTAAGATAAACCGAGAAAGACTTAGAAAAAGATACGAAATGATTATTGAAGGTTTGAAAAGTGCTGGAATCGAGTGTTTGAAAGGTAATGCCGGGTTGTTTTGTTGGATGAATATGAGTCCAATGTTGGAAAATAATACAAGAGACGGTGAATTGAAGCTTTGGAATTCGATTTTGAATGAAGTTAAGCTTAATATTTCGCCAGGGTGTTCTTGTCATTGTTCCGAACCGGGTTGGTTTAGAGTTTGTTTTGCAAATATGAGTGAACAAACCCTTGAAATCGCACTTAAGAGAATACGAGATTTCATGAATAACAAGGACGTAAAGGATATTGAAACCTAATTCACTATATAGTGTTTTTAAAGTCGAATCTTCAAGAGAATCGACTCAAGTCAGGTTGTCAGAGGTCAAAGGGATAAGACAAAAAAATAAGTCTTTTTTTCAAATGGTTGAGACCATTTTGGTAAATTCTTTTGAAGCACATAATGTAAAGATGAATATTGAATTGAAGTGTATGAATCCCTTGTTTGCTTGCTTAATTAAGTTAAGCAAGTTCCTTAGAAGTTATAATTAATTAATCCTTTGTACTATTATTTATTTTTGTAATAAATAAAATTTGTTACTAGTATTAAATTATGAATGAGTTATTATATAGTGTCTATATCATAGTATATAATAAAAATTAACCCTTGTTGGATGAATATTATTAATATCCTTTTTTTTTTTTTGGTGTTAAAACACCGGTATCCGCGGGGGAAAGGGGCCCCACGTGACTAATCCGGACCCGGGCTCGGAGGCGACGGCACCGTGGCCCCAGGGCGTTTTTGACTCCAGCCGGGATCGAACCCGGGTACTAGCCGGTTCCGTCCCTTTTTGGAGAAAGCTCATTTGCCAACTGAGCCAACCCTTTGAGGTTATTATTAATATCCTTTGACTTAGTAATTAGTGATATTTTTGGTAGTAACATATGGTTGACTTAGAGATAGGAGTTTTAATTACGTAACAGCTACAGCTACAGCTACAGCTAGCAAAACACACCAACCAACCATTTATAGCTTTCAATTTCATGACAGAGATGGAAACTTGGAATGAATGATTAAATATATAACATCCCAATCTCTACATTGATGTGTATATTTTTTATTCAACAATCTAATTGCCATGCTTATTGGATAATTAGTATATTAATCTGATTTGGTTAAAGCATACTTAATTATTATAAGTATATACTTTGCATAAATTCCTATATTTAGAGTGTCGGAGATGTTGAAGAACAAATTAAAAATGGTCCAATCCACGTGATGTATACTCATTGAATTTATATTTGTAGGAGTATTATGTATAGCTGCTCCTATTACAAATTTCACCTGTTAAATCTTGGCCACATAAATAAATAAATAAATAAATAAATAAATAAATAAATAAATAATGGTCTAGGACTTTTGTTTCGGACCATATAAGACATTTTGTAGCCTATAAACAAAACTATGAGACTCCTCCTCGACAATGAATATAGGTTTTTTCAACTAAATTACAATGTTAAAATGTACTTCAAAAAATCTTTATTTTTCTAAAATATTGAAATCTTTAAATTTTTGAAACAAATATATTACTTAAAATGATAAAAGAGTATTTATCATTAACACATTTTTAATTTTTGAAATATTATAATAACATAAATTTATTTAAATAATTTATCTAAATCCTCCTCCAATATAATTTTTAGTTCATCCGAATCAGGAAGATTGTGTGAACAAAAATAAATTTTCTAAAATTCTTCCCACCTAAATCTTTCCATTCTTTGCATTCAATCATTCCTTTTTTTCAAACCCCTCCCCTCCCCTCCAAAATCCTAAACAAAGCCTATGAAAAGTAGGGTTGAGACTTCATACTTCCTTCTTGAAAAGACCCTTGGTTAGAACTCATTCCTTAAAGAATTCTTGATCTATTTTTTAACACTATTCAATTAGATATTGGTGAGAGGCGCTCAGGTGGGTAATGAAGAACTGGTCTGCGATCTCAGGTGGAGGAGACCCTTTTTTAGAGTTACTTGCGTTTTAAAAACTTCCTTCTGCTTTGAGATGTCATTCTCTCTCATGTTAGAGATAAGGGGATTTGGAAGCATACAAGTGAGAGTTTTTCTTAATTTTCTCTGCTTATCATATTTAGTTAGATGCTTCATCGTCGTCTCTTATGACTGTGAATTTGACTCTTCCCTTTATTTGGACTAGTTGGGCTTATCCTAAAGTTTTTTTTCTTCTCCTGAAAGTTTTCCAAGATAAATTCCATTTCAGAGATAACCTATCTAAAATGAGGGGATTATTGATGCAGGTGAGATCTCTTGTCCTTTCTTTAAGGATTTAATTGAGTTAGATTCTCATCTTTTTGTCACTTGTGAGCTAACTTTGTTTGTGTGATATAGGATATTTTAGTGATTTGATTGTTAGATTGTTCTTCCTAATGATCACATACTTATGTTTGAGTGTTTTCTTTCTATAGGAGGTAAGGTCAATCTAGGGGTAGTTTTGATTGACACTTGGAGAGCTCGTAATTATGTCTTTAATGGTGTTTCAAAACCAATGAAAGAGATAGAGGAGAAAAATACTTTTTATCGTCGAACTAGTTTCTAGTTAGATTAAAGGTGAACTTGTGCACTTATTCTGAGTAATTTCAAAACCCTATCATCTAGTTTAACTCATAACGGATCGAGTGTTCGCATTTGTTCTAAGATAAGTACTAATTTGTGTCTTTGTTGCTCTATATGTGGGTTCTAATATCTATTGATGGCGGCACTAGCAATATAAGATATAACATAAATCCTTCGATGCAAGTTTTAGACAGCTTGGACATTTTTCTCTCTCTACTTTGTTTTTGTTTTGATTGTTTTGTTGTTATGTTAGGCGCGGTGTTTCTATTCTCGTTCGATTTGTATCCTTAATAATCTTTTAAAGTTTTAAACATCTTATGCTTTATTATTATTTATATTTTGATATCATCTTTTTATTAATAATATTATTTTTTTTTATTAAAAAATATCCAAGAAAAATCAACTCTTATAGTATCCAACTCAAATAAATTAAGAAAAAATAAAATGCGTCCAATCCTCTTTAGTGTCTTATAATAAAAGGCTTGTACCAAAAAAAAAAAAATAGCTCTCAAAGGGAAAACTTAGTTGCTTAAAAGAAATACTATATAGTTAAGCATAAGCCATAAGATACTTATAATTGTTAAGAAAATAGAATTGATTCAACCTTTAATCGTAGAGTGTCACTATAATATACTACATATGTAGAAGCTAGTTTTCTTATATAGATATTAATGGCCTGCTTATACTTATTTTATTAATTATGGGATAATTTGACTTTTATATCTATATCTATATCTATATATTAAAATGAAATATTGAGGTAATGTTTTTAATGTAGTACATTTTGGAGAATATTATAAAAGGTTTTAACCAATGATGAAGACCCAATTTACGTAGACTTTCAATTCTATGATATTTAATTAATCCATCAAAATCTCAATAAACAAAACTTTTAACCATCTAATTAAATTTAGTCAACAATATTGTTTGATAATAAAACCATAGATTATTAGTCAATTTGCTAGTTTTATACTATATGCATTCCAAATGCAAGCTAAAGGATCACAAACCATTGAGATAAACTCAAAGCCAAATATTTCACATTATCTAAAAAAAATGTGACGATGTGACATCAAGCCAGAAAAACATGATGCTCAGCTTTATATTTCTTTCCTAGAAAAATACATCAATGATGCATCAAATTATTTACTCCATTATAATGAAAAAAAGTACAACATCAAATCAAAACTAAGCATGCATAGATAACAAACCACATAAAACTGATAGCAACAAAAAATAATCTAATCTCAATGTTTATACAAAATAGAAAGACGAGATAAAGATAAAATAAATTCTACTTGAAAGTTGAAATTTGAGTACTAAACAACAATGAAGTATAATGAGAACATGCAGAGTCATGTGTGTGGGTGGGTCATGAAGATAAGAGTGTTTGACTCAAGCTTATATGCAACGTGATTTTCACAGTCAACATACCCAACTACTTATTTGGAACTCAGTACACACATGGAGAGTATGTACTAATAAGTTGTTATAAGAGCAAACGTGCCATGAAAGTATTGGTATGTATATGAGGTCATAGTCACAAATAATTTAGGATTAAGTGCATACACACAAATGATAAAAAATAAAAATTTAGCCAGTTTTTTTTATCATTTATGTGTGTTTCATGATTTAAATTAGATGTGATTATGATTATAAAAATCGTGTTCATAATTCAAAATGTTTAGGCATTGAAAGACTTGTTAGATCCGAGTGATCAAAGAGTTGGTTAGAATTTAGAAGAGTTTGTTGTCTTCTAAAGTAATATTTTTTAGTTGTTACGGAATAGACTATTGATCAGATAGAATTTTTTTGGATGCCAAATATTCGTCGTTGATATTAGGGTTTAGAGCGGGTGGAGTCTATGGACCATTTTGTGAGATAACTTTCTTGTTTTGATATATGGTGATTAGGTAGGTGGATATGCCTACACCTCTTTCGCACTCGATTGTAGAGGTTTTAGGGTTTTTGTCCGGGAAAAATATCTCTTCTCTTGTTTTGGATTCTGACTTTTCGTTACTTGACTGAGAGCGAGACTCGCTCTGGTATCTTTGTTTTTAGTAGTGTGTTGGGTGATCATTTGTCCTCCTTTGTTTCGTCAGGTGATCGTGTTTAATTTTCTTCAACGATTTCTCGATAAGAGTGCAAAGTCCGATGTTTTAGAATAGACTTTTTGTGTGTGGTCTAAGATTGTGCTACTAAAAAAAGTTGCATTAATTTTTTCAAAAAAAAACTATTAATGTTTACCTTGACTAATAACACAACTAAATATATGTAATTGATGCCTTCAAGGTTAAACCAACATTACAAATTGCAATATATTTTATTTATATTAGAGTGTCATTCAAACTAATGTTTCTTTCTGCTCAAAATAGTTAACCTCACAATTTTAAAATATGTATAAAAAATTACATTGGAAGAGATTGAAATATTACATTGAAAATGATACAAATAGTATAAATTATAAGTACCATAAAAAGATAGCTACTATTATTGAAGATTGAAAGGGTTACTTTTTGACAATTTTTTTTATAAATAGATAAGCTAGTTAGTTTAGAATAGAGGTGTAATATCTAAATATTAGCAATACTTTTTATTTCTGATGGAAAGTGATGGCGAATAATTGAATAGTGTTTTAAATTTTTAAAGTTCTGTTGAATATAACTTTCCAAAGGTATGTGGAGTGGAGGTATGTTTTTTATTAGATTACTTAACACTTATAACTTGTTACTATAGGTACATGAATATTTGTTTTACTATCTAGCTAGCCGGCCCATTTTAATTAATACTTGATTATGAATGGGGTAGACTCTTATTATAAATCAGATTAATTTCATTGTATTCAAAAACATCTTTATGTTTTGCTCAAAGGAAAAGGCAAAGAAAATTCATCTACATTATATATATTATACATTATGTTTGAGGAGGTGTTCATTGCCCACACTAAGAAAGTTAAAATATAATAATTATAGGACGAAAATTACATCTACATTTTCTTTAGTTTTAAAATATTTTTAAAATATGCACTAACTTTTTACGAAATCTATTAAAATAACATCTACATTATTCTTTAATTTTTAATGGCAATTAAAAATCATAGATATAAATGACACTTACGAATTTTTATTTACTATGAAAATTTTCCGTTGACATATAGTACAAATTTTAAAACTAGAGAAGTGTTGTGTTATTTTAACAAATTTCAGAGAAGTTGAGCATAATTTTTCTTAATATAATAGATATTTAATATTATATTCTACTATTTTATGTATTATGATTAAATTATAAAAGTTTCCTTGTGAAAAATTAGAACATAATATAGGGGTGTAACTAACAACTAGTTCCCTTATATTAAATTATCGTTTGGAGTTTCAAGATTTTGGCTTGGAGATGGAGTGTCGTAGGAAAAATTAGTCATACCAATTATAACTTTTATAATTTTAGCAAAGACTCTTTGCTATTCCTTTTTTTTTAATCACCACCGGTATAATCCGGTTTGGGGGATCAGCTCTGGCATCAAGTCAAGCCCCCTCCCGATCGCAGTTTCGGGGCGTTTAGTGTCTTGCCTCCTTTTCTTGTAAGTTTGGATTAGAACTTTTGTTCTCTTTTAATCAATGAATTCTTGCTTACTAAAAAAATTTAAAATAAAATATATTATCATGTTTTATTTTTATTATGCTCACCAAATGAAACTTAAGAATCTAAGAGTGTGTTTGGATGGAGTAATTTAATGAGGGAATGTATTTTAATGAGGCAATTTAAAATGATTTCATCCAAATCCCTTGTTTGGATAAATAAATGACAGAAATGTTAAAATGATGGAATTTTATTAAATATTTTACAATGACTAATTTTGGAGAATTTACAATTCCACCTAATTTGATAGAATTGTGAATTCCTTCGTTCTCTCTCCATGGCACGTTGGTTTCAGATCTCGTTCACTCTCTCTTCCGATCTCGTGCACTCTCTCATGGCGATTCTTCTCTAGCTTCAGATCTCGTGCACTCTCTCTTCCCCGAAGCTTCTCAACAATCGCTCTTCTGATTAGGGCTTCCAAACTTGCTCTTCTCACTCTGGGCTTTCGAACTCGTTCTTCTCACTCTGGGCTTCCGAAATCGCTCTTCTCACTCAGTATTCTTTTCAGGTATTCACTTCGCATCTGGGTTTCGATCTACTATACTTTGCAACTCATATTCTCACTGCTTTACATGTTCTTTTTGTTCGTGTTCTTTTTGTTCATGCTCTGTATATCAGTATGTGATGCTAATGTTGATTTGATTCGGTAGAATGAAAATGAAACCTAGTTTCTATGTAATTTTAGTATAATGTTTATGATGGAAATGAGATATGAGATATCTCATTCATGTTAGTCTCTGTTATTTACTCCATGAAAATGAGTTAAATGCATTGGTAGTTTGTTTTGTGGTTTCAAACTGAGGTTGGTGTAGCATTTTTCTGTAGAAGAAAATTGTAGCTAGATGTTTATAGTATGCAATGGGAATCATCTAATTTTAATAGGTTTTATGTAGTTCATAACAGTGGGAACATGTTGGGGCTTCTATATTCCTTATTTGCAAGTGTGTTCGATTTTATGATCTTTAGCTCTCTTTATGATATTGCATCTGCTAATAATGTAAAACTAAGTTGTCATCTCCTTCAAAACCATACCATTTGGCATAGTAGAACTAATAGGAGAGGATGAAACTCTACAACTTGTAGAATATTTCTTGGGAGAGAGGGGCTTACTTGAATTAAGAATGTAGTTCTCTACTTTATAGATTGTAAATTATTGTTTTGGTAAAACTGTTTCGATCAAATAAGCTCTAACCGTTTCAGATCTTTTGCTGCAACTGTTTTTAATAGATTTATTGACCAACTAATAATTGATTATCAATACACATAAAGTTCATACTTCTAAATAGATGGCTTTCCAAGCTTCCCCTTGGCATAAACCAAGTAGCTTGACCAAGTTGGGATGAGAAATCCTACCTAAAAAGTTGATTTCTGTCTGCATTATCATGCTAAAACACAAGAAATTATATAGTCAACAAAAGAGAAAAAAAAGACTTTTTCTATTGAAATCCCTTGTGTTTTCTTCTATATACTACTATATTTATGAACTATATGGATAATATATTTTCCTATTGCAATTTTTTAATCTAGTCATGTGTGAGTGTGATATTGGTCTGGTGATATACATCCCAGTCATTGTCCTAAACGTGTACATTAAATTATACTCCTATTCATAAAGTATCTTTACTAATTGAAACACTTAATTACCTTTCTTGGCTGTTTCAAATACTAATTATATCCCTTAATCATTCAAAATCATCACTAATTATGAAATTTAAAAAAACTTATATGAAGAATATTTATATAGAATAGAGTTAAGAATTATGTGGTCACGTACTCACGTAGGAGAGGTACTAATGATGAATAGAAAATTTTATTTTATTAAGGCATATGGTTATTCACAATAGAAGCAAAGCATATGTTAGTGAAAATGAGATTGGTTGGTCACTATGCTTTGTTTTTCATTCTGTGTGTGACAAATAAAAACAGACAGAGAAAAAGGACATAAAAATATGGAGCACTATGGAGACAGAAATGTACACTTTTTTAAATTGTGGTTACTTTTATTATTTTACCTAACTGTAACTGTATAGCATGGTTAGTTTTGTGGGGAAAGAAGCAGAAATAGATTCCTTTTTTCAAAGATAGAATTTTTTACAGAAAAAAATTACATGTTCATGAGTACTTTATATTATGTTTATGTTTATGATGTTTGTTTCCAATATTGGTTTTAGTCTTTTCTTTATTATAATGTATCTGTCTTTGACAGAAAAAAATTACATGTTCATGAGTAATTTTTATTATGTTAAGTTATGGTACTAGATTCTTATTGGATGGTGTATGTGATGGCAATCTGAGTTTGTGTGTCAGGAAAATCTAATGGCCAGGGTCTGGTGGTAGTACTTTATTGTCTTAAGAGGTGTTGCTTACTTGTATATGCAGTAGCTATTTTGTTGTGTCTTTTTTAATTTTTGAATTCTTGTGATCAATGTGTAGGATTTTATGACTGTTTTTACTTACAAAATGAATGTTACTCTCCCATGTGCTCATAACAGAACCTTTATTTTTCAAGAAATGGACATTAGTATAGCCAACACTTCAATAAAGCGTAAAAGAAATGAAGAAGAAATGCAAGAGCTTGAGGAAACAACATTAATTGTTGTTAGTGTTGTTACTACGCTATTAGGAGTAATGGCTTGGTATCATGACAAATATTTTGTTAAGGAACCAACTCGTAATTGGGAATTGGAAAGGCGCAATTTCCTTAACCGTCTATACAGAGGAACCGAAATTGATTGCATGGAGCAATTAAGAGTTAGTAAAGGAGCATTTTTTAAACTTTGTAGAATTTTAGAAGAAAAAGGGAAATTGGTCAAGACAAGAAATGTTCCAACAACTGAAGCTGTGGCAATGTTTTTGCATATCCTTGCTCACAACCTAAAATATAGAGTCATACACTTTAACTACTTCCGATCAAAAGAAACTGTGAGTAGACAATTCAATAATGTCCTTAGAGCTGTTATGAAAGTAAGCCGAGATTATTTGAAGTTTCACGACTATAATCTAGACGGCCTTGAGGCAAATAAATGGAAATGGTTTGAGGTAAGTTTGAAATTTGTTTGAAAACTTCTAACCTTTTTTAGGTATCTATAGTTGTAGTAATATTTTTAAATTGTTTTTAGAATTCAATTGGAGCACTTGATGGAACACATATTCCAGTAACAGTTGCTGCAGAAGATAGGCCTAGATACCGTAATAGAAAGGGTGACATATCTACAAATGTTTTAGGAGTTTGTGGTCCAGATTTAAGGTTTATCTATGTGTTACCGGGGTGGGAAGGGTCTGCAGGAGATTCTCGGGTATTGCGAGATGCTTTACGTCGTCAAAATTGTCTTCGAATTCCAAACGGTAATAGATTGACATTTTTTTATTTAGTGGATCAAATGTATCTATTTGATTTTTTTTATTTATTTTGAAAAAAAATCATTGTAGGTAAATACTTTCTTGTGGATGCGGGATATACAAATGGTCCTGGATTTTTAGCACCATATAGAGGGACTAGATATCATCTCAAAGAGTGGGTTGGAAACACTCCTCAAAATTACAAGGAATTGTTTAATCTTCGTCATTCAAGTGCAAGGAATGTAATTGAAAGGTCATTTGGGATATTGAAGAAAAGATGGAGTATATTAAGAACTCCTTCTTTTTTTGATATAAAAACACAAATTAGAATTATTAATGCTTGTTTCATATTGCACAATTTCATAATAGATGAAAAACAAAGTGATCAATATTTAGAGGCTCAAGACTTGGATCTTTTATCTATTGTTGATGAAGAGTTAACCAACCAACAAACAGAAAGAGGAACAACTAATGGTGTAGATGAGGTTGCAAGTGTTCAAGTGACTGAAGAGTGGACAACATTTCGTGACACATATGCGATGAAAATGTTTGCTGAATATCAAGAGAGAAGAAACATTTCTTATGCTTAGTGGATTTTAGATTGATTTTTCATTAGGAGTTGTTAGTTTGTATTTTTCATTTTGCTGCTTTTGTTTGTTGAATATTAAGAGAGAAGAATATTTCTTATGCTTATGTTTGCTTCTTTTTATATGCAATGAAAATGAATGTCTTATATATTGTGTGGCTATTTTTGATTGATATCTTATTAATATATTTTTGTTTCTCTAATATTGAGATTTGATTGTTATCATGTGTGTTTAGTTGATTTCAAGAAATGGATTCTAGTTTAGCCAATGCAAGAAATTTGAGCCGCAAGTCATTGGGAAAAAGAAAGATAGATGAAAGAAATGTTGGGAATAAGAAAGATGATGTAAGAGGTTACTTCACATGGAATTTGGACATGGAGCGTGTTTTAGCTGAAGCACTTAGAGATCAAAGAAGTTTGGGCCGCCAAAGTGACGGAGCTTGGAAAACAGTAGCATACAACGCTGCAGCTGATGTTTTGTCTACACGCTTTAATGTTCTGGTTACAGGAGAGAACGTCAAAAACCGCATCAAACTTTGGCGAGGATGGTATGGGATAATTAGTGATATTCTCAGTCAAAGTGGGTTTGATTGGGATGGAACAAAATGCATGATCAATGTTGAAGATGAAAATGCTTGGACTGAATATGTTAAGGTATTTATTTTTAACTATTGCTATATTTATTTTCTCTTGCTTTCATCATTAATTTATGGATTGTTTCTTTCATTCATATTAAAAGCTAGACATAAATGAATCAATTATGTAGTGCACTTTCATTCATTAGGACTTAAGAAGGTTATGAATTCTATATATTCCCTTTCTTTTTTCCTCATTAAGTTACTGGTAACTTAAGTAGATTAATTTCCAAATATTCATGTACCTATGGACATTGCTTTTCTGTTTTTATTCAACAAACTTTGGTATGATTGTATGTATAATTGTTTCTGCCATAGTGCTGGTGTCAAATTGGCATGACTCATTGTTATAGAGATAGATAGTGATACCTTGGTCTATTATTATGTTCAAAGCAATAATTCTACAATTTGTAACATGTGTTGAGTCATGACAACAACTTGCAACATGTGATGAGTGATGACAAGATGCAACATGTACTGTCATGTTTTTATGTGTGATCGATTGTTGAAACTCAAAGTGTAACTGTCAAACTCATCATCATAGAGAAACTTGAGGAACTAAAACAGAAACATAACATACACACTAAACTCTAACATGAGGAGGAAAATAACAGAATCATCTATACCATTATGTGTAAATTAGTTAGTTGTATATTAGAAAAATAGTTACTACTCTTGTTAGCATGGTCCATGTTCATGACTTTACATAGCATATAGTATCATAGGCTAATTTTGTCTTTTGAATATGTCTCTTTTGTGAAAACTATTTTAATTTAGTTTAAATTTGTCTAAAAGACAATGTATTTCCATTTGATTTGTTAGAACATATGGCATGATTGTTTTATTTGTCCGCACTCATATTTCAAGCTATTGACAATATTGTTTTATTTTGTTTTTAAGTCACATGAAGAAGCCAAAAGGTTCCGATTTAAGGTTATACCGAATTGGAATGACATTGTAGACATATGTGCGAAAGATAGGGCTAATGGAGTTCAAGTAGAACATGCATTTGATGCGGATGATGTCATGAGCAAAGAGGTAGTTGAAGATGAAGAAGGGTCCACTGTGCATATTGATTTAGAGGAACCAAGTTCCGCAACAAAGAAAAAAATGCAACATACTCGTGCTTATAAGGGTAGAGACAAAGAAGGGATGATAAGCTCTATTAGAGAAGTGGCTGAGTCATTGAAAGATTTTGTGCAAGTTAGTAAAAAAAGGATGGAAGGAAATGCTCAAGAAGTGGTGCAAGAAGTGTTGAATGAAATGGAGATGATTGCTGATTGTGATGACGCTTTACGCTATGGAGCAATAAATTGGTTGACCGAAAATCCAAACAAAATAGCAATTCTCAAAGCTCTTCCATTGTGGGAGAAGAAAAAGTTTCTATTAGCTTCCATGCCAAAGTAATTTTTTATGCCTTGATATTTGTTATGAAATTGTTATTAGTTTATATTTTAAAGTCGAGTATGATAAAATTTATAATACATTATTTTATGTTTTTGTATGACATTCTTGTGATAGACATATGATATATGTTTTTTCATATTTAGACTTTTATAATACAAAGAACAAAGTTATTTGAGTTATTTGTATGTTTTATTTTTTTATTTTTTATATGATGGATTTGTATACATGAATGAGATTTTTCCTATAAACATTAAAAATATATATTTTTTAACATTTTAAACTTGTTTTTTTCATAAATTAATTTAAAATTGCATTAATTAATTTTAACATTTTAAACATATTTTTTTAACATTTAAAAAAAAAACATTTTAAACATATTTGTATACATGAGATTAAATTTAAAATTGTTTTTTTCATAAATGAATTGAATTACATCACTTTATCCAAACAATAAATTTTGAAAATGAAGCAATTCAAATACTTCATCCAATCACTTTATCCAAACAATAAATTTTGAAAATGAAGCAATTCAAATACTTCATCCAATCAATAAATTTTAGAAATGAAGGGAATTCAAATGAAGCATTTGAATTCCATGAAATTTCAAAATTCTTTGAATTTTCAATTACTTCATCCAAACACACACTAAGAGTAATGTAAGGGTGCAATTAACAATTGTTTCAAATTTAGTACACTTCATAGTCTTTCTTTTCTTTATGAAGCCTGCAATAATATAACAATTGGAAAAGAAAAAGAAAAACCGTTGCAAGCCTGCAATTTACTATGTATAATTATAAAATGTTGACTGTAGTAGATCAATATGGTCAACATCATAAATTCCTCAACAACTAAAAATAAAAGATCAACATCATCAAGTTGACATTTTTTTGGCTTGGCTCAGATATTTTTTCCTGGCATTGTTTTAAATTTTCTAAGAAATTTCCTTACATTTTTAGCATTTTATTTTTATTTTTATGGTTTTAATATTTAATTCATTTAAAAAGAGATCGATATGATACATGTGTAGATCAACTACAAACTATTGGGGTTAAATATAGAATTAATAAAATCTAAAAGAAAAACATTAAGCATCACACTTGTTCCTAATTTGTACATCTATTATATCATTGTTATTTTGATTAGCTAGGAAAGAAACACACAGCACCTCAAAACACCAGCAATAAAAAAAAATACAAAACATAATCATAATTGCACCTCAAAAACACCAGCAATAAAAAAATATAAAACATAATCATAATTGAAACAACTGTTATGGTATATACACTAGGTTTATTATAAATTATGTGGAATTCTTATTTCACCGATGCTTACTAAACATATAACAATTCATTTTGATTTAAAACATTATAATATGATAAATTGAATTATATTAGAAGAACAAATTACATGTTCAATGTTAGGCAAAAATTATTCAGCTCCTTATCCGTATTTTGCTCTTTAATTATTAGAATTTGTTTCAATGCTCCTAGTTCTTCAACCCCTTCCTTCACCTCTAATTCATTTTGCAACATATTATTTACATCGCAAACTAAATTATAGGTGAAGGAAGGAGAGGTTAAAAAAATATTATTTGGTAAACCATAATTGTGAGTCAGACTCACCCTTACTATTGATTATTTTCATATTAAAGTGTAGCACCTTGTGCTTGGCGAGGATACACGTAGAGTCATTTCGTTTAGTTCGTCGTGTCAGTGTCATGCTCTGGTCTTGTAACACTAGGGGAACGCTTGTTTATATTTTAGAGTTGTTTGATAACTCTTGATTTTTTTGTTGAATAATTTGGTTTGGTTTTGATGTGGTAATCAGTTAGAGGTGTTAACCTATGGTTTTATTTTATTATTCAACTTATGAATTAATTTCCGCTGTGTTAACATGTTTGGTAAAAGAATGAGATTATCGTGTTTCCTTGTGGTTATGCATGACATACGTGGTTTTTGGATTTTATATGACAAGTTGTAACATCATTGATACATGTTTACTTTGAAAATATTATATTAATTCTTGGGGTTTAGAAGGGTGTTACAAGGTTCATGTAGTAAATGATGTATTTGGACAATATATAGACTAAATACATCAATTATTTAATAAATCTAAAAAAGTAAATATTGTTTATAAAAGAGAATAGAGGGAGTAATTTCTACTTTGAGGCATTGGATAAGTCGTTGAAGGATATTATGAGTGGTGACAACTCGGCAACATCAAAATTTTTTGGAGGAAAAGTTGTAGTCTTTGGTGGAGATTTAGGCAAATCCTCACTGTCATATCAAGAAATTTTATATTGGATATTGTACATGAAAAAACTAAATGTATCATTTATTTAGGATCATTGCAATGTTTTGACTCTTACATCAAACATGAGATTATAACATGGTTCATCAACATTAACTTCCAAAGATATTCAAAAAAAATCTGAATGAATATTAAATATTGGTGATGGAAAAATATATAATTCGAATGATGGATATGTCGAGATTACCATTCCAGATAAATTTTTTATGTTTGAATTCAATGACCTAATAGAATCAATTGTTTCAAGTACATATCCTAATTTGCTAGATAATTTTAAGAACTCTGGTTATCTTAAAAAAGCAACTTTGATATCACATATGGAACTTATGTGCTTTGAAATCACTCAATTAAGCTTAAGGTTGACACTACAATAATGTTATTGAGATATTTAAATCAAGCAAAAGGGTTATGCAGTGCTATTAGGTTGGCCGTAACTAAACTTGCTAATCATGTCATTGAAGTAAAGATAATTTTAGGGAAAGAAACATTGGCAACATAATCTATCTTCCAAGGATGTCAATGTTTCCTTCTCAATCAACATGGTCATTCAAATTTTAATATTTTGTCGTGTTAGTTGAATTAAATGTTGTCTACTACTACAACTTGTAAGAATCACACCACTTTTACGTAAAAATTGTTATTTAGTTTCTTTCACATTCCTCTTAGTGCTTTATTAAATCATATTAGTTAAATTTATTATAAATTAATTCACCCGTACCTCGGTAGAATTTTTAGTTAGCATTCTTTGTTACAATTAATTGGTTAGAAAGTAGACACGTGTTTTTAACCAGTACTCCATATTGCAGCATAATTGGCTAGAAATTACTATTTTATTATCCTTCTCTAAGATAACTTGAGAGATTTATTTTTAAACTTTTTATTTTAGGATACCCCCTATTTTAACTTATAAAAGATTCCTAAATATATAAAGTAAATTGCATTTGCTCCATCCAATGATAATCACTTGTTAACCAATCACATTATAACAATCAGAAGGGTGCTTTGGTAAATTTAGCATGTCTTCTCTTTCGAACCCAAAAACACGCGCTAATTAGAAACATATAAGAAGAGAAGAAGACCAACTCATGACTCTTTCCTACAAATTGAAAAATGACTTTACGTGCCACCGTCACATTTGCTCTCATATCTTTCCTCCTTTGCACTGTATTCCGCTACTCCGTTGCGGAGGTATGTTTTGTCATTCTACATAATCGCAAATTATAATTTATCATTAGCAATTGATCAAAAATATTGACCACAATGTATTGTTGTGATTTGATCACAGGGAAATTGTAGCACAACATGCATTATAGAGCAGTGTGATTGTAAGATTCATTCCATTTCATTATTATTATAATTTGTTTAAATCTTAATTACATAATTAATTCAATTGTTAATTTTGTTATATTGATGAAAAATACAGCGATGGAAATCAAATACGGAAAGTATTGCGGAATAGGTTATTGGGGTTGTGCCGGCGAGAAACCATGTGATGATGCTGATGCTTGTTGCATGGGTCATGATGATTGTGTTGGGAGATTCGGTACATTCTAATCTGTGTGTTTTTTTTTCTTAATTTAAATTTGTATTGGTGTTATAACATTTATTTATAAAGTATATAACATATTGTTGATGTAATGTGGAAACTAAGAAGTCTCAAATACCTTGGAGGAAATTACTCTAATAAAAATATGTCATTCAAAGTCGTTTTTGAGGGATTCCAAAACGAGCTATTAGTTTAAAATTTGACATGATTAAAATGTAACTAAATAAAGTCTGCAAAATTTTTATAACTATTAAGCCTAGGTAAAATAGAGTTGTTTACTATGTCAAATTTAAACTGTGACTAACCTAGTTGGCTCTAAAAACATAAGACGACCCTGATATCATATGGACATTATTTTTTTGAAGTTGTATTGGATTTGATACTCATCTTTTTGGTTATTATTTTACAGGAATGACTCATGTGAAATGTCATACAAGGTTAAAGAACTGTTTAACCAGGGTACAAAAATCTGGGAAAGTTGGATTTTCGAAAGAGTGTCCGATCACTTCTGCCGTGCCAACCATGATAAGAGGCATGGACCTGGCCATCTTGCTTAGCCAATTGGGCGGAGCCATTCCTACTATATAAAAATATTCTAAATTATAAATCATTGATGTAGGTTATGTTCCTGTTTATAAACATCTCTTAATTTTGGAATGTTGGTCTCAATGATTTTATTGAGTTTGGTAATTAAGCCAATGCTTATGTTCTTGTTGTTATGTTGTGATTTAATTGAAATTTTTTTTAAAAAATTCAATGTTATGAAAGATTATGTCATATTATAGGAGCATATTATTTGAAAAATTGTTTGTCATAGAATAGTAGAATCAACATCTCATACAATGATGTCATATGTACATATTTATGGTTTGATTAATGTGTGAGAGGGAATTTGATATATATGCTATCCCATTAGTTTTAGACACACGTAGGTTTGTTTTTGGTCCGGTCCGAATATATGCTATCCCGAGAATCGGATCAAAATAGTAATCGGGTAAATTCGGATCGGACCGAAATAATGATGAACCATTTTTTGACCGAAATTGGACAGTTACTTCGGATATGCGACAACAATATCTTTTAAATATTTTAAATATCCAATATAGTATCCATTTTTGGTATCAGATAAAAAAAATATTTATTCACAGATCGAGTAATATTTCGGCCAACCCATTGGCCTGATTCTAATAGACCGATTTTCGAGTGATTTTCCGCTTCTATAACTCAAATAACAGCCCTAGACACACATGAGCAAATATTAAGTTACATCTCTAAACAATTAAAAAATATACTTTTATAAACAATTATAATATGAGAGTAAAAGGAGCATTCTACCCTAATATAAAAGATTCAATGCAAATTAAGGGAGTCCAATAAACAAAAATTGAATTTGATCCATCCAATGAGAATCACTTATTTTTAGCCAATGACGTTGCAAAAATCAGAAGGGTAACTTGGTAAATTCATCACACTTCCCTTTCAATCCAAACAAACACACCAATGGTGATAAAATAAGAGAAGACCAAATCACGACTCTTTCGCAATACGCCCAAAATCCAAAAATGACTTCACGCGTCGATATCTCACGCGCCACCGCCGCATTCGCCTTCGTCTCTCTCATCCTCTCCGCCGTATTCCGCTGCTCCGCCGCCGATGTATGTTCTCTCTCATTCTTCATAATCACAAATTAGAATTCATTAATCGAAAACGTTGACCGAATTATATTGTTGTGATTCGATTTCAGGGAAATTGCAGCAGGAAATGCATTGCAGAGCAATGTGACAGTAAGATTCATTCAATTCAATTCAATTCAATTTCGTTATTGTTATTATTATTATTTGTTTCAATCTTAATTACGTGATTATTTAAATTGTTAATGTTGTTGATGAATTACTCTAGCGATGGGAATCAAATACGGAAAGTATTGCGGGGTAGGTTATTCGGGTTGTGCCGGCGAGAAACCGTGTGATGATGTTGATGCGTGTTGCATGACTCATGATGATTGTGTTGGTGAATTCGGTACATTCCTATTCTATGCTTTTCTGCATTTTTTTTTTCTCTTAATTACACTTATTGTGTAGCTGCTTAATCATGGATTGTGGAATTTATATCTATTTATGTGTGATTGCTTGCATTTTCAAATTATTGCTTTGATTATAAGGAGGGAGTATCGCGGTGCTTCGCTAGCTCGGCTCCCCCGACCCTGCCCCTCTTCTGGGACTATACTTCAAACTCAATAGAATGTATGTAGGGTTGTGTTTTTATTGAACCCAATTCTGTAAATTATTCTAATGCGAAGCTTACATTTATGTGTGTAGTGTATCATTGGATGCTAGAAACTTGAAAGCTTGTTGGGTGCTCTGTTATCAATATTTTGCTATTTGGTATAGGATGTTCTATGATCTATTATCATCACAATTTTGTTGTTTAGCATTTTTCCTCTGTCATCCATGGATGGTCCTACTGATCTGAATTTCATTAGTTTAGTTTAAGAGGAGGGCCAGCTGAAATTCTAGCTTATAAGAAAAATTAAGTTTTTGAGGACTGATATCCTAGCTTTGATAGGCATTGTTTATGAGAATCACACAAAGGCATAATCAAGAGATCTCAACTGCTAGATAAAAATTGAATGGCTTGTACTTAAACTTCATCAAATCGGCTATAAAATACAACGTGAAATATGATCTAATGATCTCATGTGCGATCAAAATATGTGATTATGTGAATGCATGCATCATTGTAGAGTATATAATTTTTGTTATTTTTTTGTTTTTGTTTTGAACAATCAAATTTTAGTATTGGTAGTATATTGTTTGAGGTGAGAATCAACCCTCCAGATTCTTATCACTCTACTCTTTAACTTTTCAGTTTTCACTCGCCAATACAAGGAAAAATGTTATGTCATATGGTTTTTGTTCCTGAATAAAATATGCTGCTATGTAATTTAAGTTTTTGTTGTGTTATTCAAATTTATCTTACCTGTTACAAATCCTATACATATGATGGATGATTTTCTGAGGACACCCAAAAGAAAATTACTTAGAAGTAAAACACTTTGGTACTAATGAAGTGTAGGAACTAAGAAGTTTCAAATGTCATGAAAGGAATTGAGGAATGAAATAGACATTAGCTAGCTGGCTAGTAGTTGTTGCATGTATACATGGACATGCCATATTAAAATGATTATTTTTCTGATTCTCCTTTACATTTTCTATTACCTTGAGACTTATTGCTTTAAACTGACTTAACATTGTTTTACAGGAATGACTGATGTAAAATGCCATAACAAGTTTAAGAAGTGCTTAACCAAGGTACAGAAATCTAGGAAAGTTGGATTTTCGAAAAAGTGTCCGGTTAGCACGGTAGTGCCTACCATGATAAGGGGCATGGACTTAGCCATCATGCTGAGCCAATTTAGTAACAATGCTGAACTGTAAAAACATTCTAACCCCATTGATATAATAGGCGATATCTCATTTAGAAACCTCTTTTGATTCGGGAATGCGTTTCTCAATCATCTTACCGAGCTTGGTAATTAAGCCAATCTTTTTGTTCTACTTACCATGTTGTGATTTAATTTGTGATGTCCCAAAAGAATCCAATTGTGTTTTTGTGCAAGATCCTGTCATATTATAGGAAGAAATTAATGACAGCTGTTTTTCACATAATAATGGAATCAACACTCATAATGCTGCCATATACATATTCATAGTTTGATTAATTTGGGAGAGTGGATTGGATCTGACAAAATTCTTCTGGAGAGTATACTCATGCAACGTACCCTCACCACTAACCTCACAATTCGACTTTGTTTTAGCTAACATGTGAGCAAGGATTAAATTACATGTCTAAACAATTTAAGAGTTAGTATTATTCCTGCTAAACAGATTAAAAACATGAAGTACTTATTTATTTGGGTAATGTCAAAACTTGATCATCATAAAAATTTATGTTTTTAGTTGGGCCCATACTTATAAACTTGATCATCGTATTTATAATTTTGGTTCACAAATAATTGCTTGCTCGAATTTAATCACTATAAACTTTTGATATTTTGCTTCAAAATCTCCACAAACTGAACTTATTCAGCCATTTTAAAATATTTATTCGATTCAAAATTCTAAAATACCAATTCTTTCTTTCAACTTCTAACCTTACATCCTATGATATCTTTTGAACAATTTTAACAAGTTTTTTTTACTTTTAATTTTTTCCATCATTTTTGGATTAAAGGTATATTTTATCAAAACGAGCTCAGATGACTGATTTTAATAAAGAGAGGAGATTTTAATTTTTATGAAAGGAAAAGGATAGGCTTTAATTTGGTACTAGTAATGTGCTTGGTTGGGAAGATGGGAGATAAGAGGTTTTAATAAAGAAAAGCATTTTTTATTTATTTTTATATATAAAAGAAGGGTTATTCTACTCTAATCCCAATCAATTTTATAATTTTTACAATTTTCATAATATTATATTTCGTAAAGAAGATATTAAATCATTTTACTTTAAATGAATTAAGCTCCCTTTTTCTCCGAATTGAGTTAGAAATGATCCGCCCATCTCTTTTTCTCTCATCTATTCTAAAAAAAATTAAATCATACGCATAATAAAATTTAAAATAATAAAAATCAAACAATTAAATCATACACATACTAAAAATTAAAGTAAAAGTTAGTGAAGAATCAAAATCAAACATTAAACTCATACATTAATATATTTATTTTCTTAAACAACATAAAATGTCATTATCTTTATGATCATACACTACAAATGTACACATCAAATTAGATCACTCATTAATAGATTTTTGTTAGTGTCAGCAAGTAGACGTGTGTATTAAATTAAACTATAAACTATAGACTATAGCATATAAATATATACAAGTGGAATACCAACATGTGAAGCAACCATAAAACAATACTACTAAACAAACCACCCTAAGTTTTTTTTTTTTTTTTTTTACGTTGTAGTTTGAAGTTTCTGTCTCTTTTACCCAAAACATTCATACGTGTCTTGTCCTCCGCATATAACTCGTTCTTCACGCGGAAATTAATACCGTCTATAACTAAATATTCCATTAATAAGTTTCTAGATTTTAAGTTGTTTCACTAAAAATCATTTTAATCATATATTAGCGTTAATAACATAAATAATAAACATTACATTTTATTTATTTATTTTAGGTTAGTTTTAAATAAGATAAAATTGATACCGGAAACAACTGAGGCGGTTTTAATTTGTTTTAATTCAGTTTAAAAAGTAAATTATTTTTAATAATTTAATAATTATAATTAATTCTGTTACCTACTCGTAGAAAAAAGGTTTCTTCTGCTTGTATTTGTTTGTCACGTACATATTTATTTCCTCGAAAGTTCAATCCCAATTAAAATAAAAATAAAATAAATTAAATTAATTAATACTCTTTCTTCATTCGCAAGATCCAATTCTTCTTCTTCTTCTCCCAAAAATTCTTCTTCTCATATTATCACTGTTTCATCACAATCAAAACGAATCTAAACCTATTTTCTTCTTCTTCTTCCTATTCCATACAAAATAATCACTTATTAATAATCGATTAATTTCACCAATTCCACTTCTTAGAGCATGTTGCACAGAAGCTTCAAGCCTGCCAAGTGGTACGTTTTTCACCGATTTCAATTCAATCTAACGCTTCCGATTTAAAACCTAACGCGTATTAATCGATTTTGTTGTTTTGATTTTGATTTGGTTGATTGTTTTGATTTGATGCAGCAAAACGGCATTGAAGCTCGCTGTTTCGAGGATTAAGTTATTGAGGAATAAGAGAGAAGCGCAAGTGAAGCAACTCAAGAGAGAATTGGCTAAATTGCTTGAGAATGGTCAAGATCAGACTGCTAGAATTCGGGTATGAACAGTTCTAATTTAGCAGTTTTTTTCATTGATTTTGTTGTGTTATTTTTAGGTTTGTGTTGTTTTTATCTTAGTGCATGTTTGCATTTGCTTTTGGAGAGATGAAAGTGATTATGAATAATTAAAATTGATTTTAGTATGTTTGAGTGTATTCTATTAGAATTGATTTTGCTTCTAAAATAGATTCTTAGTGTGTGTTTGGTTGAGCTTTAACAAAAATTGATTTTGAGTGTATTGATTCTGCGGTGAGAAATTTGATTTTGAATTAATGATTATGTAAAATTGATTTTTGTTAAAACTTAAAAGTGACTTGAATATAAAGTGATTTATGTTTGGATAACTTGATGTAAAATTGAATTGAACAATAAATTTCAATATAAAAATCAAGTTTAATTACAAATTCTAGCTTCAAATAGAATCAACTCTTGAGGTAGAACCAATTCTAATTTAGAAGAATCAAACACCTCAAATTCATTCCAAAATTACTCTCCCAAAAGTTAAACCAAACATACACAAAGTGATTTATGATTTGATGTCTTCATGTAAAAATGAGTTGAGCAAAAAAATTGGAGTGTGGAATTCAAATCTAGAATCATAAGCTCAAATTTCAAAGTATAATCAATTATCAGAGGAAAAATCAATAATATTAGAAAACAATCTCACGTGTCAAAATTAATTTCATATGGGTTTTTTACATTGAAACTTATTCTTTCAACTGAATTTCACCTGAACATATTCAAACATAAATCATTTTATCTTGAACTCGCTTTTAACTAAAATTACTTTTGCTAAATCAATTCAATTTAGCAAAATCACTTTTATCTTTGTGTTGATGAAGAATGAACTAATTGTTTGACTTTTTGTGTGTTTTGTGTTTAGGTTGAACATGTTGTCAGGGAAGAGAAGACTATGGCAGCATATGAGCTTGTTGAGATATACTGTGAACTTATGGCAGCTCGCTTGCCTATGATTGAATCACAAAAGTATTTTCAAACTCTCATACTTTGTTTTCTTTCTTCTTTTTTTAGAATATTGTATGTTACCTGCATTACTAGCTATTAAGTTCATGTCACTCAACATGTCATCGCTACATTGTTTCCTGGTGGTTTTTTTGCTACGTCAATGTACAAATATAGGGACGGAAGAAGGCAAATCATGACTACGATTTAAAACCTTAGTATAATTATCAATAATTTTAGGGGGAATATCATTTTTTCTGTTTGTAGTTTGATGTGTCTAGAGGTTTATATTCTGTAGTTTTGGTAAAACCACTCAATTTGCCTGTATTTTATTCTTTTGTTAAGACATGTCAACCAAATGTTTGTCACTTTGGGATAATTTAATATTTATACCCTAACGAATGAAAAGTAAATGTATGATTTAAGTGGATCAATCCAAGGGTTCGATTGAGATGTAGCATATCATATCAAATCTCTTGAGCAAAGGATCCTTGTTCTACAAGATAACATTCACTGTCTCAGTGATCCTATTGATAAATGGTTTACGTAATTTATGTCATTGTTTAAGGTGTTATAGAAGAATACAAATTGGTTTATGTAGTGTAGCAAAGGTCAATTCCTAATGATTTTATACACGAGTTACTGTTTTTTTTTTTAGGCACTTCGCTGTAGAAATCATGTTTAAATTGGTATTCTGAACTTTACAGCTTACATCTTTATTGTATCTTCTGCTTTGACCTTGTCTGTGTAAAGGAATAGAGGCATTTGAATTTTTCTTTCTGAAATGGTTGATCTTGCAGTCTATTAGTTTGTTCATCATGATTGTGTATTTTCACTGCATTGATCTCATTTTTGTTCTTTTTCCCCCTAAATATTTTCAGAAATTGCCCCATTGATTTGAAGGAAGCAGTTTCTAGTGTTATATTTGCAGCTCCAAGATGTTCAGACATACCTGAGCTCGCAGATGTGAAGAAGCATATGGCGTCAAAGTATGGAAAAGAATTTGTCTCTGCAGCTGTTGAATTGCGCCCTGACTGTGGTGTAAATCGCTTGGCAAGTTTGTTACCTACTTGATGTTGAAAAGGATCATGTCGAAGATCTTTTTGTGCCTGTTTTTTATTTTCTAATTTAGTGTTGTCATTTCAGTTGGTTGAGAAATTGTCCGCTAAAGCCCCTGATGGTCCAACCAAGATAAAAATACTTACTGCAATAGCTGAGGAGCATAATATCAAATGGGAATCCAAGTCATTTGGAGACAATGATACAAAGGCCTCTCATGACTTACTGGTAAGCTTTGTTTATTCTAGATTTCCTATAGTTTCTTTTGATTAAAAAATATGTTACTGTAGTTTATTTTTTGGCACTATTTTTATGTCAAGGTTGGGCCAAGTACTCCTGAGAAGTCTGCTTATGTGGAACCTTTTCAAGTCCATGTTCCACCACCACCTGTTCATGATGAAAAGGGTCCTCCTAATTCTGGTGGTCCTTCACAACTTACACCAATGCATGATGCATATACAAATTCATATGAGCAGAGTGCAAACACTGCTGCTAGAAAGGCTAGTGGCAATAACTCTGCAACATCAGGCATGCCTAACATAGAAATCAAATCTTCAGGTATTTTTTTTGAAAGAAAGTCATTTACAATTGAATTTCTAGGTTCTGTTCTGCCGATTACATGAATATTTGGGATTCTTTTTTGCAGGGGATCGAAGTCAAAAAATGGATTTTAGAGATTCATATTCTGAAAACATGAGTTCCTTTCCTACTGGGAGACAGAATTGGAACATGGAATTCAAGGATGCTGCCTCTGCTGCACAGGCTGCTGCAGAATCTGCTGATCGTGCAGCCATGGCTGCAAAAGCAGCTGCAGAATTTTCAAATCTTGAAAATATAAATAGGCAGTATTCAAGTGGATTACATAGCTCTCCCAGCAGGGGGTCAAGAGGTGAAGCACCTAAAGACTACACTTTTCATGATGACAAACATCTTTCTTCCGGTTCTGTTAATAGTGCCCTGCCTAAAAACAGTTCTAGGATGCACAATGAACAAGATAATCTGGCTGGAACAGTCAATGAAGATTACAGGAATAGTTATCAGAATATGGTGAAACATGCCCAGACAGCTTCAACTACAGGTGGTGTTGTTGGTGATGATAAACCATTTACCCATGGTTCTCAAATAGCTGATACATATCACCACAATAACTTATTTAAGCAAGAGAGTAGTGACTTATATGCGACAAGTATAAAAAAGCAAGCAAGCAGAGCTGATGATGATTTTGGGACCGAACATCATTCTGATGATGATATGTATACTGAAAACAACTACGACTTTGGACATGCAAAGACAAATTTACAATCTGGAAATTCTTCTTCTCATCTCTTTATTCCAAGCGATGATCACAATGATAATTTGAACTCAGATAACTGGACGATAGGGAACAAGGCTGCACAAAACCTTTTTAGTACTGAAGTAAACACACCGAGAAACACCACGAAACTTAGTTCTTTTAATGATACTTCTGTTGTATTTGATGATTCAGAATCTGACAACGATGATTATAAATTTGATGCTGATAATAAAAACAATGGCAGTGGATCTGGGTTGTTCTTCTCATCTCCTAGTAGCAAATATCAAGTTGATCCATTAGAAAATACAAATTCTTGGAACCATGGACAAAACACTACTGTAAAAGAGGCAAGTTCTGGTACACAATCACATTTTTCTGAAAAATTGATGATGACTGAAGTTTCTTTTGAAAGAGAAGACCCTTTGCCTGCCACTTTTGATGATTCAGATGACCCAGGTTCAGATATTGAGACAGATCTCCTTAAGTCTAGAGTTTCTACGACTTTCGATGAAGAAAATTCTGTCCTTGATCAGATTGCAAACCATGGGACACTAGGATCCCCATCGGGAAAGGTTAAGAATCTCGATACTGACAGACATCCCCGGTCATCACCATCTTCAGTTGGTTCAGATTATGTGGAAGAGCATTCATTGAAAAAGGTAGATGTCACTAATATGTCTGGAAAAGATTATGGTTATGATGACTCGTCAACTAGTGAGCTATCTTCAACAGGAAGAAACATTACATTGGGTTTGGATTCCAAGGAAGATATCTATACTGAAACTTTGGAGAATTCTCATATAGAAAGTGGTACAGAATTAAACTATGGAACATTGAAGGGTGGTTTTCGCAATAAAGGGGTTACACGGCTACCGTATATTAAGAAGACATCAGATGATGTTTCAGCATCTCAGGGAGACATTTCAATCCAGAATAGAAGATTGCCTACAGTAAGGACTTCAACCAGTTTTGATGCTCCTGTTCAGGACAAATATACAACTGAAAGCAGAGGAAATAGAAATGCGGGCTCAAAATCACACAACAGATCTTCTGATTCTGATAGTTATGATCTGGTTACAGAGTCACAAGAAATGACCAGTACTCATAAACCTCGCATTCAGAATGAGCAAAGTGAAGCAAAAAAGAAATCAAGCTCACGAACCTCAATTCCCTTCTTTGATTCCGATGATAGTGAATCTGAGGCTGAACGTCATAGACAGAATGCAGCTAATGTTTCTCGTCCTGTTAGTAGAGTATCTCGAAGAACAGCAGCTTCTCCAAACACGGGTACAGGTTTAAGTTCTAACCATGCTCCTTTATCTGAGGCTCCTGTAACTCCTGGTTCAACAAGGCTTGGATGGAAATCTTCAAGGGCTTCTGATGAGAGGTCTGATAGCCGGGGAGGATCTAAGCCTGGATTAGCAGAAAATGAAACTTCAAAACCAATTTCACAACCAAATAGATCCTTAGAGGAGGAAGTTGTGAATTCATCTTCAAAGGTGCAACCTTCTCTTCCTAATACAGATGTACAAGATAGTGACACTCCATCTAAGCAGAAAGTAGATCACGTTCATCCAAAGTTACCTGATTATGATTCCTTTGCAGCTCATTTCATGTCTCTTAAGAAAGGCCGTCCTTGAATTTCAGTTGCTTTTATCTAGCAACATAATTCCTCGAACATGGTTATATTGGTTGAATTTTTTTATAGCGTGTATTATTACACATAGATACGTGATTGATTTAAGATTCAAAATAGTTGAGGAATAAAGATGTTGCATGTATTTTGTGTGCGTGTAAATTGAGGTAGAGTATAGGTTTATTTTATTTTTGTACATCTCTATTTCAGGAATACTATAAATGGTTGAATATTTGATATCTTTTTACGTTCATCCATCTACTTCTTAATAATTAGTTATATCATTGCCTCTGGTACGATGAAAGTTGCTCGAAGTGAAGGAGAAATTGTAAACACAGAATAAAATTTGAGTATTTGATGGTAGATTATGGCCTACTTCTTTTTGCACTTTCCTATAACAATACATTTTCAAGTTATAATTTAAATTTCCTTTTCCAAAATTGGTCAAAGAGTATATGTTGGCATGTAGTATGAAGTATCAATTTATATAAGATCCAAAATTGGTCAAAGAGTATATGTTGGCATCTAGTATGTGGCATCAATTTTTAAAAGAATTTGGAAGAAATATGCAGCTAGTCAGCAGTTATGATTTCTTCTTCCTTCTTACAAAATTTAACTTGGAAGAGCATTTACATGGCTATATCACGTATACAGTTTGCTAATTCTAGAACTAGTGTGTATCAGTAAACTGATACTTTTCATCACCATTAATTAATGCAGCCTAAAAGTGACTAAAATAAACCATTTGATTGATTGTAATATAAAGTCCGCGTATAACTCCCGAGAGTTTTTAGTCGGGCCTAGAAAAACCTGAGCCCGACATGGGCCGGGCACGACAGAAGCCCACTCCAGTAGTCCCTTCAGCATCTTTTTTTTTTTGTACTAATGAGCATTAAGTATGACCAATTATAGCATCTCTTTTAATATGGTTTCTTACGTAGCATATTAACTTCAAAAGATAATATAATATTCTAATACAGCATCATACTAAGAATTGTTATATATGTCTGTCACTTTCTTCAATTCATATTAAACTTGTACCAAGTTAAAGAACAACTCAAGACTTGATAGCATCTAAATTGTAAATTCTCTCTCACTCTGAAAGGCCTTACAAACTTTCGTGTCGTTGTTGGTTGATTGCAGAGAAATGGAAAACATTAAAGATCCATCAATCTACCGCAACCCAGTCATATTGCAGAGTGAGGACTTGACAAATGTTAGTATATATATTCAAACTTATTTTAGAAAAATCTAATTCCAATTTTTCACACACTTTTTAAGTAAATTCATTGATGATTCATGAACAATGATATGGCAGTATATATTAGAGACTGCTGTTTACCCTAGAGAGCCGGAGCCTCTCAAAGAGCTGAGGAAAGCCTCTGAGACTCACCCTTGGTAATTACTCTATCTCTTGCAATGTTTTCAAAATTGGATCAGTGGTTGAACCGGTAAGACCTTCAGATTATGGTTGAATAGGTTTAATCTGATTCAACCAGACGCAGTAGAATTGGATCAAACCAACCATGAGCTGACTAGTTTTCTGTTTAACCGGTTGAACTGATGGATTCGACTTGTGATGGTGACTTTTGAATTTGGTTTTGATATTGAATCAGGGGTTTCATAGCTACTTTACCTGAGGCTGGTCCACTAATGACTATACTTTTGAAGCTTTTGAATCCCAAAAAGACAATTGAAGTGGGAGTTTTTACTGGATACTCTCTTCTCCTCACTGCACTTAATATTCCTCATGATGGAAAGGTTTGCATACTTTCTGTTCAAGTTAGTTGAATATATTTACAAGTAGTTACAAGTTAGTTAAGATTAGTACGAAATCGGTTATGATTAGTTAGTTTAATCAAATTTTATGTCAACATTGGCCTCAATATTAGGTAATTTCTTATATGAAAGTTCATTTATGTTGCAGATTACAGCCATAGACATTGACAGGAAAACTTATGAAATTGGATTACCGGTGATAAGAAAGGCTGGAATGGAACACAAGATTGATTTCATTGAGTCTCCAGCTCTACCAATTTTGGATAAACTGCTAGAAGATGTAAGCATGTCTTTCTTTGTTTATTATCTGTTTATTTGAACTCATCAACCAACATAAACACTTACGAGACTATAGAAAATCGGCTTGTATAGTGGGAATTTTTCCCACCTATAATCGTATATTCAGACTATAGTATCTGACGTAGGACTCTTAACATACCGTGTCTGATGTTCGACTTTTACGTCTAATTTTTTTGTGGAATATTATTTTGATGTAGCCATCAAATGAAGGAAATTTTGACTATGCTTACGTTGATGCTGACAAAAATAACTATGTAAATTACCATGAAAGACTGATAAAACTAGTCAAAGTTGGTGGCTTACTTATATATGACAACACTCTTTGGGGTGGAAGAGTTGCATGGCCTGAAGAAAAAGTTCCACCACATGCCAAAGTAGGAAGAACAGCAGCAATTGAATTCAACAAAGCAATCAGAGATGACTCTCGTGTTGATTTTTCTCTCAGTTCTGTTGGTGATGGACTCACTATTTGTAGGCGTATTGTCTAAGTTTTAAACTAAGGTTATTTGACTATGACCAATCTTGTGTTTTTTCATGTACTAGAGCTTTATCAAGTTGCATTTTGTGTTTGTCATAAAAACTTAGAATTATACAAATTAATTACTGTTTTCTTTGTCATAATTGAATTAATCGGATTAATCGTAATACATATAGAGTTTCAAGAGAGAATTTTAGCATATCAATTTGTGGTGGCATAGTTAGGTATAGTTTAAAAATATTATTTGGAGTTTTCTCAGTTAAGATTGAAGTTTGCACCTCATTTCAAACCGAATGACATGAAATCATATTTGCTATCGAATATGTTTACAAGAAGAATTTGAGAAACCGTTCGTACATTTTCTAATTTGAATATTGTTTATTGACATCTTTTAATTAAATGGAAGAATATTTTACACATTATACACTCTTCTAAATTCAAGATATCTCACATATTCATAAAGGAAAATTCATGTGCAAACAAATTAGTTAATGTAGATTTTTTGGTTAATAATAACACTTAGTGGAATATTTTGGAAGATTTTCGTGTGCTATAATACTTAAAAGTCTCGAAGTTCGTTAAAATTTGCATACATTGGTATTTTTGAAGATTTTCGTGTGCTATACTACGTAAAAGTCACGATGTTCTATAAATTTATAAATTTTAATATTTTGTGTGATTTTCGTGTGCTATACTACATAAATGTCACGAAGTTCGTTAAACTTGGAAATTTTAACATTTTGGAAGATTTTCGTGTACTATACTACATAAAAGTCACGAAGTACGTTAAACTTATAAATTTTAATATTTTGGAAGATTTTCGTGTGCTATACTACATAAAAGTCACGAAATTTGTTAAACTTGGTTACATTGGTATTTTGGAATATTTTCGTGTGCTATACTACATAAAAGTCACGAAGTTGTTAAATTTGGTTACATTGGTATTTTGGAAGATTTTCGTTTGCTATACTACATAAAAGTCACGAAGTTTGTTAAACTTACAAATTTTAATATTTTGGAAGATTTTCGTGTGCTATAATATATAAATATCTCGAAGTTCGTTAAACATGCATATATTGGTATTTTGGAAGCTTTGCATTTGCTATAATACATAAAAGTCACGAAGTTTGTTAAACTTGCAAAATTTGGTCTTTTGGGAGATTTTCGTGTGCTATACTACATAAATGTCACGAAGTTCGTTAAACTTGGAAATTTTAACATTTTGGAAGATTTTCGTGTACTATACTACATAAAAGTCACGAAGTTCGTTAAACTTATAAATTTTAATATTTTGGAAGATTTTCGTGTGTTATACTACATAAAAGTCACGAAATTCGTTAAACTTGCAAATTTTGGTCTTTGGAAGCTTTTCGTGTGCTATACTACTTAAAAGTCACGAAGTTCGTTAAACTTATAAATTTTAATATTTTGGAAGATTTTTGTGTGCTATAATACATAAAAGTCTCGAAGTTCGTTAATCTTGCATACACTGGTATTTTTGAAGATTTTCGTGTGCTATACTACATAAAAGTCACGATGTTCTATAAACTTATAAATTTTAATATTTTGTGAGATTTTCGTGTGCTATACTACATAAAAGTGACTAAGTTTGTTAAACTTGCAAATTTTGATGTTTTGAAAGATTTTCGTGTGCTATACTACATAAAAGTCACGAAAATCGTTAAACTTGCAAATTTTAATATTTTGGAAGATTTTCGTGTACTATACTACAAAAAAGTCAGGAAGTTCGTTAAACTTAAAAATTTTAATATTTTGGAAGATTTTCATGTGCTATACTACATTAAAGTCACAAAGTTCGTTAATCTTGCAAATTTTAATATTTCGGAAGATTTTCCTGTTCTATACTACATAAAAGTTACGAAGTTCGTTTAACTTATAAATTTTAATATTTTGGAAGATTTTCGTGTGCTATACTACATAAAAGTCACGAAGTTTGTTAAACATGGTCACATTGGTATTTTTTAAGATTTTCGTGTGCGATACTACATAAAAGTCACGCAATTCGTTAATCTTGCAAATTTGGTCTTCTGTAAGATTTTTGTATGCTATACTACATAAAAGTCACGAAGTTCGTTAAACTTGCAAATTATAATATTCTGGAAGATTTTTTTGTGCTATACTACATAAAAGTCACGAAGTTTATTAAACTTGGTTACATTGGTATTTTGGAATATTTTCGTGTGCTATACTACATAAAAGTCACGAAGTTGTTAAATTTGGTTACATTGGTATTTTGGAAGATTTTTGTTTGCTATACTACATAAAAGTCACGAAGTTTGTTAAACTTACAAATTTTAATATTTTGGAAGATTTTCGTGTGCTATAAAATATAAATATCTCGAAGTTCGTTAAACATGCATATATTGGTATTTTGGAAGCTTTGCGTTTGCTATAATACATAAAAGTCACGAAGTTTGTTAAACTTGCAAAGTTTGGTCTTTTGGAAGATTTTTGTGTGCTATACTACATAAATGTCACGAAGTTCGTTAAACTTGGAAATTTTAACATTTCGGAAGATTTTTGTGTACTATACTACATAAAAGTCACGAAGTTCGTTAAACTTATAAATTTTAATATTTTGGAAGATTTTCGTGTGCTATACTAAATAAAAGTCACGAAGTTCGTTAAACTTGCAAATTTTGGTCTTTGGAAGCTTTTCGTGTGCTATACTACTTAAAAGTCACGAAGTTCGTTAAACTTATAAATTTTAATATTTTGGAAGATTTTCGTGTGCTATAATACTTAAAAGTCTCGAAGTTCGTTAAATTTGCATACATTGGTATTTTTGAAGATTTTCGTGTGCTATATTACGTAAAAGTCACGATGTTCTATAAATTTATAAATTTTAATATTTTGTGAGATTTTCGTGTGCTATACTACATAAATGTCACGAAGTTCGTTAAACTTGGAAATTTTAACATTTTGGAAGATTTTCGTGTACTATACTACATAAAAGTCACGAAGTACGTTAAACTTATAAATTTTAATATTTTGGAAGATTTCCGTGTGCTATACTACATAAAAGTCACGAAATTTGTTAAACTTGGTTACAATGGTATTTCGGAATATTTTCGTGTGCTATACTACATAAAAGTCACGAAATTGTTAAATTTGGTTACATTGGTATTTTGGAAGATTTTCGTTTGCTATACTACATAAAAGTCACGAAGTTTGTTAAACTTACAAATTTTAATATTTTGGAAGATTTTCGTGTGCTATAATATATAAATATCTCGAAGTTCGTTAAACATGCATATATTGGTATTTTGGAAGATTTGCATTTGCTATAATACATAAAAGTCACGAAGTTTGTTAAACTTGTAAAATTTGGTCTTTTGGAAGATTTTTGTGTGCTATATACTACATAAATGTCACGAAGTTCGTTAAACTTGGAAATTTTAACATTTCGGAAGATTTTTGTGTACTATACTACATAAAAGTCACGGAGTTCGTTAAACTTATAAAAATTAATATTTTGGAAGATTTTCGTGTGCTATACTACATAAAAGTCACGAAGTTCGTTAAACATGCAAATTTTGGTCTTTGGAAGCTTTTCGTGTGCTATACTACTTAAAAGTCACGAAGTTCGTTAAACTTATAAATTTTAATATTTTGGAAGATTTTCGTGTGCTATAATACTTAAAAGTCTCGAAGTTCGTTAAATTTGCATACATTGGTATTTTTGAAGATTTTCGTGTGCTATACTACGTAAAAGTCACGATGTTCTATAAATTTATAAATTTTAATATTTTGTGAGATTTTCGTGTGCTATACTACATAAATGTCACGAAGTTCGTTAAACTTGGAAATTTTAACATTTCGGAAGATTTTCGTGTACTATACTACATAAAAGTCACGAAGTTCGTTAAACTTATAAATTTTAATATTTTGGAAGATTTTCGTGTGCTATACTACATAAAAGTCACGAAATTCGTTAAACTTGCAAATTTTGGTCTTTGGAAGCTTTTCGTGTGCTATCCTACTTAAAAGTCACGAAGTTCGTTAAACTTATAAATTTTAATATTTTGGAAGATTTTCGTGTGCTATAATACATAAAAGTCTCGAAGTTCGTTAAACTTGCATACACTGGTATTTTTGAAGATTTTCGTGTGCTATACTACATAAAAGTCACGATGTTCTATAAACTTATAAATTTTAATATTTTGTGAGATTTTCGTGTGCTATACTACATAAAAGTGACTAAGTTTGTTAAATTTGCAAATTTTGATGTTTTGGAAGATTTTCGTGTGCTATACTACATAAAAGTCACGAAAATCGTTAAACTTGAAAATTTTAATATTTTGGAAGATTTTCGTGTACTATACTACAAAAAAGTCAGGAAGTTCGTTAAACTTAAAATTTTTAATATTTTGGAAGATTTTCATGTGCTATACTACATTAAAGTCATGAAATTCGTTAATCTTGCAAATTTTAATATTTCGGAAGATTTTCGTGTACTATACTACATAAAAGTCACGAAGTTCGTTTAACTTATAAATTTTAATATTTTGGAAGATTTCCGTGTGCATTACTACACAAAAGTCACGAAGTTTGTTAAACTTGGTTACATTGGTATTTTGTAAGATTTTCGTGTGCGATACTACATAAAAGTCACGCAGTTTGTTAAACTTGCAAATTTGGTCTTTTGGAAGATTTCTGTGTGCTATACTACATAAAAGTCACGAAGTTCGTTAAACTTGCAAATTATAATATTCTGGAAGATTTTTTTGTGCTATACTACATAAAAGTCACGAAGTTTGTTAAACTTGGTTACATTGGTATTTTGGAATATTTTCGTGTGGTATACTACATAAAAGTCACGAAGTTGTTAAATTTGGTTACATTGGTATTTTGGAAGATTTTCGTTTGCTATACTACATAATGAAGGATAGAAAAACACTTAGAAAGGGGGGGTTTGAATAAGTGTAGTCTAAAAACTTGAACGATAAAAACAATATGCACAGTTATTTTTATCCTAGTTCGTTGTTAACTAAACTACTCCAGTCCACCCCCACGGAGTGATTTACCTCACCTGAGGATTTAATCCACTAATCGCAACAGATTACAATGGTTTTCCACTTAGTCCGCGACTAAGTCTTCTAGAGTATCCTGATCACAACCTGATCACTCCAGGAACAAATGCTTAGACACAAGCTAAGACTTTCTTAGAGTATCCTGACCACCACGTGATCACTCTAATTACAACTGCTTAGACACAAGCTAAGACTTCCTAGAGTATCCTGATCAACACTTGATCACTCTAGTTACTTACAAATTAATGTAATCAAATAAGAGTTTTACAATGCTTCTTAAAAGCTATAATCACAATAGTGATATTTCTCTTAACGTTTAAGCTTAATCTCACTAATATATTACAACAGCAATGTAGTGAGCTTTGATGAAGATGAAGTTTCTGAGCTTTTTAATTGAGCAGCGTTTCAGCAAGTTAATATTCACAGAATTTGGTTCAGAGTTGTTAACCTTGTTTCTCATCAGAACTTCATATTTATAGGCGTTTGAGAAGATGACCGTTGAGCGCATTTAATGCTTTGCGTGTTCCGTACAGCTTTGCATTTAATGTTTCACGCTTTTGTCAACTACCTCGAGCCTTGTTCACGCTGTGTCTACTGACGTTGCCTTTAATAGCTTCCAACGTTCCTTTTGTCAGTCAGCGTAGCCTGCCACTTGTACTTTCTTCTGATCTGATGTTTGTGAATATAATATTTGAATATCATCAGAGTCAAACAGCTTGGTGCAAAGCATCTTCTTGTCTTCTGACCTTGAAATGCTTCTGAGCGTGATACCATGAGAACTTCAGTGCTTCTGCTTCTGATCTCAAGTTCTTCTGATGCTTTCATAGACCCATGTTCTGATTCTGCCTTGACCATCTTCTGATGTCTTGCCTTGACCATCTTCTGATGTCTTGCCAGACCATGTTCTGATGTTGCATGCTGAACCTTCTGAGACAAAGCTTCTGAGCGCTGATTTGTGCATACTCTTTATATATTTCCTGAAATGGAAATTGCAATGTATTAGAGTACCACATTATTTCACACAAAATTCATATCCTTGTTATCATCAAAACTAAGAATATTGATCAGAACAAATCTTGTTCTAACAATCTCCCCCTTTTTGATGATGACAAAAACATATATAAATGATATGAATTTGCGATCAGAAAGAGCAGATGGCTAAAGACAAATTACACAGCTATAGCATAAGCATGTGAATATGTCTCCCCCTGAGATTAACATTCTCCCCCTGAGATGAATAATCTCCCTCTGAAATAAATACTCGAAGAACTTTAATAATAAAAGACTTCCCTGATTATTTCGGTAGAGACGAACACATAAGCTTCTTGCTTCTGATAATTCATAGCTTCTGATTTCTGCTTCCATTGGACAGCTTCAGAACTTGAATTTCTTTAGATCCCTAGAACACTCACAGCTTCTGATTCCTGCTTCCAATTAGGACAGCTTCAGAACTTGAATTTCTTTGATCTTCAGAACATTCACAGCTTCTGATTCCTGCTTCCATTTAGGACAGCTTCAGAACTTGAATTTCTTTGATCTTCAGAACATTCACAGCTTCTGATTCATGCTTCCATTTAGGACAGCTTCAGAACTTGAGTTTTCTGGATCTTTAGAACATTCACAGCTTCTGATTTCTGCTTCCCTCGGATAGCTTCAGAGCTTTGAATTTCTTCTTACATCACTTCATGCTAGATTGTATCAGAACATTGTTGAATGTACCAGAGCATCATCAGAGCATCTCTACATCCTGAAATGTTACAGAACAAAACTAAACGACAAAAGTCAGCATGAATGAGTTAGAACATAAAATGTGTATCAGAACACAAAATATGTATCAGAGCCATATAAGCCATATAGAATATATCAGATCCAATAGACAATGTATCAGAGCAAATAGCCAATGATTTGGATCATATTCTATTATCAGAATTTCTGATCATTCTTGCTTCTTGCTTCTGATTCTGAAGCTTCCTAGCACTCAGCTTGCTTCAAGAATCCAAGAGCTATTTCTGATCATTCTTTCTTCTTGCTTCTGATTCTGAAGCTTCCTAGCACTCAGCTTGCTTCAAGAATCCAAGAGCTATTTCTGATCATTCTTTCTTCTTGCTTCTGATTCTGAAGCTTCATAGCACTCAGCTTAAGAATCCAAGAGCTATTTCTGATCATTCTTTCTTCTTGCTTCTGATTCTGAAGCTTCATAGCACTCAGCTTGCTTCAAGAATCCAAGAGCTTGATTCTATAAAGAGTTGCTTCATCATCTCGTTGCTTCCTTATATTGATCTTGAATCTTCGATTCCTGCAACAACACAACTTAGAAACATATGAAGCTTGCAGCTTCTGTTAGTAAATGTGGGGTCTTTTTACTCGGTAACTGATAATATTAATCAGATCATTTATCATATATTTTCTCCCCCTTTTTGTCATAACATCAAAAAGCATAAAAGATTCAGATGTAAAGCAAGAGACAAAAGGAAAGAAACATAGATAACTTTTCATTGATTTCAACAAGAAAGATTACAAAAGAGGAATGCAGGAAAACAGATGCAACAAGGAAAGAAAACTACAAAGACTTAAAGCCTAAGACTCTATCCTACGCAAAGACTGCGCAAACAACTCAAGAACCCTCTGGTCTTCAGTTTGTTCAGCCATGGAAGCTTGAAAGCTCTTCATGCCTGTCCAGACTAGAACCTCCACTGTAGGAGAGATCCAAGAGACCAAAGAGGAAGTGAGGGACAGTTCATAGACAGGGAGCTAATGTTGCAAATGGGCTCCAGTGACTCAAGAAGGTCTTCTTCCTTTGGATAAATGTTGATAACAGCATTGAAGAAGAGATCTGTCTTGAAAGAGACTTGGAGAGCCATTTCAAGATATGCTTCACATCCTGTAACTGATTAACCCTTCCATTCGTTCTCATTGAGTTGAAAGGATTCATGATGAACGTTAGGTTGAAGATGAATGAACTAGGGTTTATGCCAAAGAAAAACTTTGTTGGACAAGAGAGAAAAAAAAAAAGAAAGAGAGCCAAGACTTATTGAAAAAATGCAACGAAATGACGGAATAAATAGAGGGAAAAAGAAGAGGGAAACGTTCGAGGAATATAAAAAAGAAAAGAAGGACAATAAAAGGAATGATGAATGGCATTTAATGTTATTTGACGTGAGGAGAGATAATAATGACAAAAGACGAGATTTGCACAGTTACCTAAGTAGACGTCCCCTCAACTGCACGCACGCTTGTCCAGAAATAGTGAACACGTGTTTACCATCTGGATAGCCAGTTACAGCTGTTTTGCTTTTAAAGAGATTCTGAATCAACTTAGACAATGAAACGTTAGGAATAACTGAATCACAATTTCTAATTGATTTCAATTAGAACTTCTTATAAACAAAAAATCCAATTTCATTTCAGAAGATACTCATACATAAGATCTTCTCATCTTCTCATTCTGGGCATAAATTCATACTGATATTCTTCAGAATGAACTTAAACCTATCTTCAGCAAGGGGTTTTGTAAAGATATCAGCCCATTGATGGTCTGTATCCACAAAGTTTAAAGATATAACACCCTTCTGAACATAGTCCCTTATGAAATGATGTTTAATCTCAATATGTTTAGCTTTTGAATGTAAAATAGGATTCTTAGATAAACATATAGCAGAAGTATTATCACAGAAAATAGGAATGTTACTCTCATATATCTGATAATCTTCCAGCTGACTTCTCATCCAGAGCATTTGTATGCTACAACCAACAGCAGCAACATATTCTGCTTCTGTTGTTGAGAGGGCAATAGTAGCTTGCTTCTTGCTGTACCATGAGATCAGATGACTTCCAAGAAATTGACAACTTCCAGAAGTGCTCTTTCTTTCTATTCTATCTCCAGCATAGTCAGCATCACAGAATCCTACTAAGTTGTAATCTTTAGATCTTCTGTAAACTAAACCAACATTAGTAGTACCTTTCAGATACCTTAGAATTCTCTTAACCGCAGTTAAATGAGATTCTCTTGGATCTGATTGGAATCGAGCACACAAACAAACACTAAAGAGAATGTCAGGTCTAGAAGCAGTTAGATATAGAAGAGATCCAATCATACCTCTGTACAACTTCTAATCTACCTTCTTACTTACCTCATCCTTACCCAGTACACATGTTGGATGCATAGGAGTTTTGGCTTCTTTGCTTTCAGAAAGATTAAACTTCTTCAGAAGTTCTTTCACATACTTCGTTTGATGAACATAGGTTCCATCGGAAGTTTGGTTGATTTGAATCCCAAGGAAATACTTGAGTTCTCCCATCATGCTCATTTCAAATTCAGCCTGCATAGACTCAGCAAACTCCTTTCCAAGTGTAGCATTAGATGTTCCAAAGATAATATCATCAACATATATTTGACAAATTAAAATATCCTTTTTAAATGTTTTACAAAAGAGAGTAGTGTCCACTTTTCCTCTAGTGAAACCATTTTCCAGAAGGAAAGAACTCAAACGTTCATACCAAGCTCTGGGAGCTTGTTTCAATCCGTATAATGATTTCTTTAATTTAAAAACATGATTTGGAGACATGGAGTCTTCAAAACCAGGAGGTTGATGGACATAAACTTCTTCATCTATGTAACCATTTAAGAAGGCACTCTTAACATCCATCTGATAAAGAGTGATGTTGTGTTGAGTGGCAAAAGAAATTAATAGACGAATAGATTCTAACCTGGCCACTGGTGCAAAGGTTTCTGTGTAGTCAATTCTTCTTGCTGACTATAACCTTGAGCAACCAGTCTGGCTTTGTTTCTTACCACTTCTCCTTTCTCACTTAGCTTGTTTCTGAAAACCCACTTAGTACCGATGATGTTAAATCCTTTTGGTCTAGGAACCAAGTCCCATACATCATTCCTTGTAAACTGATTTAGTTCTTCTTGCATGGCAATTATCCAGTCTGGATCTTCTAGAGCTTGATCAACAGAAGTTGGCTCGATCAAAGAAACAAGACCTAATTGACATTCTGCATTGTTCTTAAGGAATGCCCTTGTTCTGATGGGATCATCTTTCTTCCCAAGGATCACATCTTCTGAATGAGCTGATGCAAGTCTAGGTGATCTTCTGATAGTTGGTTCTTCAGAAATCCTAAGATTCTCTAAAGATGCAGCAACTTGATCTTCTGATCCATTGCTTCTGCAGCTTTGCTTCTTGGTACTTCAACTTCTGATATATCAATATCAAAATCTGCAAAATTCTCAAACTGCTTTGGTTTTTCAAGACCAAGCTTATCATCAAACCTGATATTGATTGATTCTTCTACAATCAATGTTTCAGTATTGTATACTCTGTAGCCTTTAGAGCGTTCAGAATATCCAAGAAGGAAACACTTTTGTGCTTTAGAATCAAACTTACCAAGATGATCTTTAGTATTCAGAATAAAACATACACATCCAAAAGGATGGAAATATGAAATGTTGGGCTTTCTGTTCTTCCACAATTCATAAGGAGTCTTATTTAGAATAGGTCTGATAGAGATTCTATTCTGAATATAGCATGCAGTGTTTATTGCTTCTGCCCAGAAATGCTTAGCCATATTGGTTTCATTGATCATGGTTCTGGCCATTTCTTGTAGAGTCCTATTCTTTCGCTCTACAACTCCATTTTGCTGTGGAGTTCTAGGACAAGAGAAATCATGGGCAATACCATTTTCTTTGAAGAACTCCTCAAAGAGTTTGTTCTCAAATTCACCACCATGATCACTTCTGACCTTTATGATTTTGCACTCCTTCTCAGATTGGATCTGAGTGCAGAATTCAAAGAACACTGAATGAGACTCATCCTTGTGTTTCAAGAACTTTACCCATGTCCAGCGGATATAATCATCAACGATGACTAACCCATATTTCTTCCCTCTGACAGATGCTGTTTTGACTGGGCCAAACAAATCAATGTGCAAGAGTTCTAACGGCCTTGAGGTAGAAACAACATTCTTAGACTTGAATGCAGGTCTGGAGAACTTGCCCTTCTGACATGCTTCACAAAGAGCATCTGATTTGTATTTCAGATTTGGGAGACCTCTGACCAGATTTAGTTTGTTAATCTGAGAAATCTTTCTCAAACTAGCATGTCCTAATCTTCTGTGCCAGACCCATTGCTCTTCAGAAACAGACATAAGACAAGTCACCTTCTGCTTCTCAAGATTAGAAAGATCAATCTTATAAATGTTGTTCTTCCTCTTGCCTGTAAATAGGATTGAGCCATCCTTCTGACTTACAGCCTTGCAAGACTTTTGATTGAAGATTATATCATAACCATTGTCACTTAATTGACTTATGGACAATAAGTTATGCGTTAATCCTTCTACAAGAAGTACATTAGATATGGAAGGAGAGTTACCAAGACTTATGGTTCCAGAGCCAATGATTTTGCCCTTCTGATCTCCTCCAAACTTGACTTCTCCACCTGGTTTAAGCACCAGGTCTTGGAATGTAGACCTTCTTCCCGTCATGTGTCGCGAGCACCCAGAGTCCAGGTACCATGACATTTTGCTTTCTGTCCTCTTTGCCGCCAAGGATATCTGCAAGAGGAATAATCTTTTCCTTAGGTACCCACAATTTCTTGGGTCCTTTCTTGTTAGTTCTTCTCAAGTTCTGATTGAACTTGGGTTTAGCAAAATATTTAACAGGAGGAACAGCATGATATTTCTTATTCTGAGTTCCATGATATTTCTTAGGTTGTGTCACATGCTTCTTGGTGTGTGTTATGTGAAAACTTTGTGCATGTGATGTGTGCTTAATATCATGGGAGTGGCCAAATTTAAATTGGTTATACAGAGGCTTGTATGATATTTTCATATCATCCACAGATTCAAGCTTGTATGGGATTTCACCCTCATAACCAATGCCAACTCTCTTGTTCCCAGACACAGCATATATCATAGAAGCTAGCTGACTTCTGCCAATACTTCTAGATAAGAACTTCCTGAAACTTAAATCATATTCTTTCAGAATATGATTCAGAATGGGAGTGGATTTTTCTGAATCAGAAGGAGATCCAACATTATTGGATAATTTTAAAACTTTTTCTTTTAATTCAGAATTTTCCAACTCAAGCTTCTTAGTTTCAAATTCAAATTGCTTCTTCAGCTTTTTGTATTTGATACTAAGATGAGCTTTTAATTCAAGAAGCTCTGTTAGACTGGAAACTAACTCTTCTCTAGATAGTTCAGAAAATACCTCTTCAGACTCTGATTTTGATGTAGATTCTGATCCATCATCTTCTGTCGCCATCAGCGCAAAGTTTGTCTGCTCTCCTTCAGAGTCTGATCCTGATTCTGATTCAGAATCATCCCATGTTTCCATAAGACCTTTCTTCTTATGAAACTTCTTCTTGGGATTCTCCTTCTGAAGTTTTGGACACTCGTTCTTGTAATGTCCAGGCTCATTGCACTCATAGCAGACAACCTTCTTCTTGTCAGATCTTCTGTCACCAGAAGATTCTCCACGTTCAAATCTCTTTGAACTTCTGAAGCCTCTGAACTTCCTTTGCTTGCTCTTCCAGAGTTGGTTCACCCTTCTGGAGATCATGGACAGTTCATCTTCTTCTTCAGATTCTGATTCTTCAGGATCTTCTTCTCTGGCCTGAAAAGCGTTAGTGCATTTTTTAATATTATATTTTAATGCAATAGACTTACCTTTCTTCTGAGGTTCATTAGCGTCAAGTTCAATCTCATGACTCCTCAGGGCACTGATCAGCTCTTCCAAAGAAACTTCATTCAGATTCTTCGCAATCTTGAATGCAGTCACCATTGGGCCCCATCTTCTGGGCAAACTTCTGATGATCTTCTTCACATTATCAGCCTTGGTGTAGCCTTTGTCGAGAACTCTCAATCCAGCAGTCAGAGTTTGAAATCTTGAAAACATCTTTTCAATGTCTTCATCATCCTCCATCTTGAAGGCTTCATACTTCTGGATTAGTGCGAGAGCTTTGGTCTCCTTGACTTGAGCATTTCCTTCATGAGTCATCTTCAAGGACTCATATATGTCATGGGCCATTTCCCTGTTAGATATCTTATCATACTCAGCATGAGAGATAGCATTCAGCAAAACAGTCCTGCATTTGTGATGATTTTTGAAGTCTTTCTTTTGATCATCAGTCATTTCGCTTCTCGTGAGCCTTACACCAGTAGCTTTAACAGGATGTTTGTAACCATCCAACAGAAGATCCCATAGATCAGCATCCAGACCAAGAAAGTAACTTTCCAGTTTATCTTTCCAATATTCAAAGTTTTCACCATCAAATACTGGTGGTCTAGTATAACCATTGTTACCATTGTATTGCTCAGCAGAGCCAGATGTAGATGCAGCTGGATTTGTTGGAATTTCACCAGCCATCTTTTACTGAAGCGTTTTTCTCTTCCTGAATCTTTTCTAAACACGGTTAAGTGCTTGCACCTTAGAACCGACGCTCTGATGCCAATTGAAGGATAGAAAAACACTTAGAAAGGGGGGGTTTGAATAAGTGTAGTCTAAAAACTTGAACGATAAAAACAATATGCACAGTTATTTTTATCCTGGTTCGTTGTTAACTAAACTACTTCATTCCATCCCCACGGAGTGATTTACCTCACCTGAGGATTGAATCCACTAATCGCAACAGATTACAATGGTTTTCCACTTAGTCCGCGACTAAGTCTTCTAGAGTATCCTGATCACAACCTGATCACTCCAGGAACAAATGCTTAGACACAAGCTAAGACTTTCTTAGAGTATCCTGACCACCACGTGATCACTCTAATTACAACTGCTTAGACACAAGCTAAGACTTCCTAGAGTATCCTGATCAACACTTGATCACTCTAGTTACTTACAAATTAATGTAATCAAATAAGAGTTTTACAATGCTTCTTAAAAGCTATAATCACAATAGTGATATTTCTCTTAACGTTTAAGCTTAATCTCACTAATATATTACAACAGCAATGTAGTGAGCTTTGATGAAGATGAAGTTTCTGAGCTTTTTAATTGAGCAGCGTTTCAGCAAGTTAATATTCACAGAATTTGGTTCAGAGTTGTTAACCTTGCTTCTCATCAGAACTTCATATTTATAGGCGTTTGAGAAGATGACCGTTGAGCGCATTTAATGCTTTGCGTGTTCCGTACAGCTTTGCATTTAATGTTTCACGCTTTTGTCAACTACCTCGAGCCTTGTTCACGCTGTGTCTACTGACGTTGCCTTTAATAGCTTCCAACGTTCCTTTTGTCAGTCAGCGTAGCCTGCCACTTGTACTTTCTTCTGATCTGATGTTTGTGAATATAATATTTGAATATCATGAGAGTCAAACAGCTTGGTGTAAAGCATCTTCTTGTCTTCTGACCTTGAAGTGCTTCTGAGCGTGATACCATGAGAACTTCAGTGCTTCTGCTGCTGATCTCAAGTTCTTCTGATGCTTTCATAGACCCATGTTCTGATTCTGCCTTGACCATCTTCTGATGTCTTGCCTTGACCATCTTCTGATGTCTTGCCAGACCATGTTCTGATGTTGCATGCTGAACCTTCTGAGACAAAGCTTCTGAGCGCTGATTTGTGCATACTCTTTATATATTTCCTGAAATGGAAATTGCAATGTATTAGAGTACCACATTATTTCACACAAAATTCATATCCTTGTTATCATCAAAACTAAGAATATTGATCAGAACAAATCTTGTTCCAACACATAAAAGTCACGAAGTTTGTTGAACTTGCAAAATTTGGTCTTTTGGAAGATTTTCGTGTGCTATACTACATAAATGTCATGAAGTTCGTTAAACTTGGAAATTTTAACATTTCGGAAAATTTTTGTGTACTATACTACATAAAAGTCACGAAGTTCGTTAAACTTATAAATTTTAATATTTTGGAAGATTTTCGTGTGCATACTACATAAAAGTCAAGAAGTTCGTTAAACTTGCAAATTTCGGTCTTTGGAAGCTTTTCGTATGCTATACTACTTAAAAGTCACGAAGTTCGTTAAACTTATAAATTTTAATATTTTGGAAGATTTTCGTCTGCTATAATACATAAAAGTCTCGAAGTTCGTTAAAGTTGCATACATTGGTATTTTTGAAGATTTTCGTGTGCTATACTACGTAAAAGTCACGATGTTCTATAAATTTATATATTTTAATATTTTGTGAGATTTTCGTGTGCTATACTACATAAATGTCACGAAGTTCGTTAAACTTGGATATTTTAACATTTTGGAAGATTTTCGTGTACTATACTACATAAAAGTCATGAAGTTCGTTAAACTTATAAATTTTAATATTTTGGAAGATTTTCGTGTGTTATACTACATAAAAGTCACGAAATTCGTTAAACTTGCAAATTTTGGTCTTTGGAAGCTTTTCGTGTGCTATACTACTTAAAAGTCACGAAGTTCGTTAAACTTATAAATTTTAATATTTTGGAAGATTTTCGTGTGCTATAATACATAAAAATCTCGAAGTTCGTTAAACTTGCATACACTGGTATTTTTGAAGATTTTCGTGTGCTATACTACATAAAAGTCACGATGTTCTATAAACTTATAAATTTTAATATTTTGTGAGATTTTCATGTGTTATACTATATAAAAGTGACTAAGTTTGTTAAACTTGCAAATTTTGATGTTTTGGAAGATTTTCGTGTGCTATACTACATAAAAGTCACGAAAATCGTTAAATTTGCAAATTTTATTATTTTGGAAGATTTTCGTGTACTATACGACAAAAAAGTCAGGAAGTTCGTTAAACTTAAAATTTTTAATATTTTGGAAGATTTTCATGTGCTATACTACATTAAAGTCACGAAGTTCGTTAATCTTGCAAATTTTAATATTTCGGAAGATTTTTGTGTTCTATACTACATAAAAGTCACGAAGTTCGTTTAACTTATAAATTTTAATATTTTGGAAGATTTTCGTGTGCTATACTACATAAAAGTCACGAAGTTTGTTAAACTTGGTCACATTGGTATTTTTGAAGATTTTCGTGTGCGACACTACATAAAAGTCACGCAGTTTGTTAAACTTGCAAATTTGGTCTTTTGGAAGATTTCTGTGTGCTATACTACATAAAAGTCACGAAGTTCATTAAACTTGGTTACATTGGTATTTTGGAATATTTTCGTGTGCTATACTACATAAAAGTCATGAAGTTGTTAAATTTGGTTACATTGGTATTTTGGAATATTTTCGTGTGCTATACTACATAAAAGTCACGAAGTTGTTAAATTTGGTTACATTGGTATTTTGGAAGATTTTCGTTTGCTATACTACATAAAAGTCACGAAGTTTGTTAAACTTACAAATTTTAATATTTTGGAAGATTTTCGTGTGCTATAATATATAAATATCTCGAAGTTCGTTAAACATGCATATATTGGTATTTTGGAAGCTTTGCGTTTGCTATAATACATAAAAGTCACGAAGTTTGTTAAACTTATAAATTTTAATATTTTGGTAGATTTTCGTGTGCTATACTACATAAAAGTCACGAAGTTCTTTATACTTGCAAAGTTTGGTCTTTGGAAGCTTTTCGTGTGCTATACTACTTAAAAGTCACGAAGTTCGTTAAACTTATAAATATTAATATTTTGGAAGATTTTCGTGTGCTATAATACTTAAAAGTCTCGAAGTTCGTTAAATTTGCATACATTGGTATTTTTGAAGATTTTCGTGTGCTATATTACGTAAAAGTCACGATGCTCTATAAATTTATAAATTTTAATATTTTGTGAGATTTTCGTGTGCTATACTACATAAATGTCACGAAGTTCGTTAAACTTGGAAATTTTAACATTTTGGAAGATTTTCGTGTACTATACTACATAAAAGACACGAAGTTCGTTAAACTTATAAATTTTAATATTTTGGAAGATTTTCGTGTGCTATACTACATAAAAGTCACGAAATTTGTTAAACTTGGTTACATTGGTATTTTGGAATATTTTCGTGTGCTATACTACATAAAAGTCACGAAGTTGTTAAATTTGGTTACATTGGTATTTTGGAAGATTTTCGTTTGCTATACTACATAAAAGTCACGAAGTTTGTTAAACTTACAAATTTTAATATTTTGGAAGATTTTCGTGTGCTATAATATATAAATATCTCGAAGTTCGTTAAACATGCATATATTGGTATTTTGGAAGCTTTGCGTTTGCTATAATACATAAAAGTCACGAAGTTTGTTAAACTTGCAAAATTTGGTCTTTTGGAAGATTTTCGTGTGCTATACTACATAAATGTCACGAAGTTCGTTAAACTTGGAAATTTTAACATTTCGGAAGATTTTTGTGTACTATACTACATAAAAGTCACGAAGTTCGTTAAACTTATAAGTTTTAATATTTTGGAAGATTTTCGTGTGCTATACTACATAAAAGTCACGAAGTTCGTTAAACTTGCAAATTTTGGTCTTTGGAAGCTTTTCGTGTGCTATACTACCTAAAAGTCACGAAGTTCGTTAAACTTATAAATTTTAATATTTTGGAAGATTTTCGTGTGCTATAATACTTAAAAGTCTCGAAGTTCATTAAATTTGCATACATTGGTATTTTTGAAGATTTTCGTGTGCTATACTACGTAAAAGTCACGATGTTCTATAAATTTATAAATTTTAATATTTTGTGAGATTTTCGTGTGCTATACTACATAAATGTCACGAAGTTCGTTAAACTTGGAAATTTTAACATTTTGGAAGATTTTCGTGTACTATACTACATAAAAGTCACGAAGTTCGTTAAACTTATAAATTTTAATATTTGTGAAGATTTTCGTGTGCTATACTACATAAAAGTCACGAAATTCGTTAAACTTGCAAATTTTGGTCTTTGGAAGCTTTTCGTGTGCTATACTACTTAAAAGTCACGAAGTTCGTTAAACTTATAAATTTTAATATTTTGGAAGATTTTCGTGTGCTATAATACATAAAAGTCTCGAAGTTCGTTAAACTTGCATACACTGGTATTTTTGAAGATTTTCTTGTGCTATACTACATAAAAGTCACGATGTTCTATAAACTTATAAATTTTAATATTTTGTGAGATTTTCATGTGTTATACTATATAAAGTGACTAAGTTTGTTAAACTTGCAAATTTTGATGTTTTGGAAGATTTTCGTGTGCTATACTACATAAAAGTCACGAAAATCGTTAAATTTGCAAATTTTATTATTTTGGAAGATTTTCGTGTACTATACGACAAAAAAGTCAGGAAGTTCGTTAAACTTAAAAATTTTAATATTTTGGAAGATTTTCATGTGCTATACTACATTAAAGTCACGAAGTTCGTTAATCTTGCAAATTTTAATATTTCGGAAGATTTTTGTGTTCTATACTTCATAAAAGTCACGAAGTTCGTTTAACTTATAAAGTTTAATATTTTGGAAGATTTTCGTGTGCTATACTACATAAAAGTCACGAAGTTTGTTAAACTTGGTCACATTTGTAACACCCCATACATATATGTCTAGAATAATATGCAGTGATGTTATAAATGGTACAAGAAACATACATAAGCGAAAAAGACAAGAATTTAAAATCATATACAATTCAAGTTTCCCTAATAAATGTATATAATCAACTTGTCTTCAATAATACACAGCGGAAAGATAACATCTGACGAGGTCTTTCTGCCATTTGCTTGTCCATAGTCTTCAAAGCAATCCTTCAAGCAATCAATTTACTTCTAACCTGTTCCTGAAAAATATTAAGATGATTGGGGTGAGATTACTAAATCTCAGTGAGTTCCCCTATCTTATGGGCTCGCTCAGTTCTACAAGGTTCATGCAATCAAACGGATTCACCGAGAATCCGGGTTTTCCTTACGGCTGGGTACAAGTACAAACAAGGATAGACCACCATTGGAAGTCCCATAACTATCCAATGAGGCAGCAACAATAATCACAAGCCAAGTGCAAACAGATATGCAGACCCGTACCCATGTACGAGGAATCCAGGAGTAAGTTACTTGCCTGCTACATAGACTACGCATCCACACCCTCGGTGAGTTACCTCTCATGCCTAAATGTCGAGAGACTTGTACATGCACATCGCAAGTGAATCGGATAAGTCCTACGTGGTTTACCCGTGACGAGTTACAGCGGTGACTGGCCTACATGGCTTCACGGCCCCGTCAATCACCATACGCCAATGTGATCGCTACAATGTACAAAACGCCATCACGACTACATGAGCTCACCGGGCGAAAGCCTAGTAATATTGTCTACATGACATCACTAGAGGTGAGTTTACTGAGAAGTGCATCCTATATGGTACCACTACCTCACCTTACCAAGCACGCAGATGTTTACCTGCTAGAGGAACGCCATAGAAGACCCTCTCAGCGCATCGCAATGGTAGCTCAGGTGCGTAAGACATACCAAGATCACACAGCAAGGTATCCCAGACCACACAGCAAGGCACGAACTAAAGATCACACAGCAATAGTCGTGGTCTTAAGCGATTTATCGTCTATTAGCCAGGCCTACCCCGATTCAAGCATACACACATCACCGAGATCACACAGCACGGTATAAGCCATCACACAGGAAATCACATTCGAATGTTCAACCGGAACAAACGGGAAACAAATGCATAACTATACATAACATTACATGTGATTTATAACTCATCCAACATGCATATCGACGTCATAACCATAATGTAATCATGCATTTAAACACATATTTACTCTAATAATTCCATGATAATTATCAATTCAAAACATGAGGCTTTCGGTTCCCAATTCGGAACGAAACTGCACTCAATAGGGAAATTATCAATTCTGCATCAGACTAGTTCGCTACAGCGAACTTCTGTTCGCTACAGCGAACTCAAACAGAAGCTAAACTTCTTCAAATCCAGGTCAGTTCGCTACAGCGAACTCCCAGCGAAGCCCCGATTCGCTACAGCGAAGGAAAGTTCGCTACAGCGAATAAATCAATTCAACTCCCAGGTTTATTCGCTACACCATTCGCTACAGCGAACCATTCGCTACAGCGAATGAAAGTTCGCTGCAGCGAACTCTGCAAAATCAGCAAAATGCAGAAACGCATTTGGGGTCCCTAAGCCCCAAATTTCTACATGCAGCCATTAGTGATCGAATAATAAGCTATGGTAGACATGCATACACTCCTTTAGGATAACATTATACAACCTAATAGTTAGGGTAACATCCTGGTCTAATATCAACACAAGAATAACATCTTATTGACATAAACTCAAGGCTAATTGTGCTTGTTCTAATACGAAGCAACACCTAATCATGTCCCATAATTTATATCTGCACCAAAAGCATGTTATCTAAACAATATCACATAAAGCACTGGAAGACCTTTCCAACGCTTCTGACGGCACTCCGTTTCGAGTTGTAGAACTCAAGTTATGACCGTTTTAGTGAAACATAATAGTGCAGTCTGCAGACATTCGCTGCAGCGAACACAGAGTTCGCTGTAGCGAACTTGACAGTGCAGAATACGAATTTGGGTTCTAACATCCATACTTTCCATCCCAATTCATCCCAAAACAAGCCCTAACATGTATCAACTTATTAGAACATGCCAGGACCTCATAAGAACACATTTCTCAGCAATTAATTAGACATACTACAACAAGTATCTAAACACTGACATATAGCAGGTATAATCTCACTAACCCATTCAACATGCAAGAAATTCCCATTCCTACCCAAGTTCTATCTAATGGAACTCACCTTATCCCATGAAGATTCTGAGTTGTAGAGGTCAAAAGGATGGTAATGGTGCTCTCAAGGTTCTTCTTTGATCAAAACTCTACCTCCAATGTTGTCAAACCCGCATGCATGTCTTCCCTAAAAATCAGCATCAAACCCTCTACTTCAAACGCGTTTTTCTCCATGATAAGGAACATGCAAGAAGCGACCCATATATGCAAATTGTAGAGAAATTCGTAAGCTTTCCAATGGGACCAGAATCAGCTCAATCGGAGTTACGAGTGAAGAGTTATTACCTTTTCGGTGGAGGTTGTCTCATAGGTGCGAAAATGGAGGATGAAGATGATGAATATGAGTCTTCCTCTTCTCTCCCATGCTTCTAAGCTCTCTCTTATTCTTCCCAATTCTGATTCTATAAGCCAAACAAGCCCTTATAATGATATACTTTTCTTTGGACCAATTTGCCCTCTAACTAAACCATATTTACCAATATGCCACATGGTTCCTTTCTAACTAAATCCATTTTATTCTAACTAATCCACTAACTCCTCTTATAAGCAAATTCTTACATTAATACGGAATAGGACCAGACATGCATTCTAATTGCCAATTAGTCAATTAAATGATAATTACTAGTGTCGGCAAATCGGGGTATTACATTCTCCCCCCCTTAAATAGAATTCGCCCTCGAATTCCTTCCGATCACCATGTCAACAAACACCTTCACATCTTCTCTTTGGATAAATCTCACAACTTCCATTGAAGGCCATTCCATCCAAGAGAACATCCCACTTATACACTTGTGTTCGAATATCCTTAACCGGGATCTTAGTCCTCACAGAACACATCTCTTTTGATACTCCGCATCAACATACTTCAAAACGATCCTTCCAAGGTTCACAACCTTACTTCTTCACACAGAGCCTTCATAGCTTCAATATTTCGAGAAATCTACTCTGGTCGGACAATTCTCATATGAAATGTCTACCAAGCTCAACCCTACTCAACATAAGCCACAAAATCTCCACTCTTGCCCTTGGCATCTAGAAACACTGTCATCCCAAGAAATCTTACTAAAACTTTCCTTCGATGATGATATTCCAAATTCACTTCTAAACGGATCCTTCATTCAGTCTTCGACCACATTACTGCCATTGCAACCCACAAGGGAGTAGAATCCCGGAACTACAGCCTTGATATCTGACAACTTCCCATAAAGTTCCATTGACAAAGGGTAAACTCCAATGGGGGTCCTACAATCATCGCCTAAGTTTTCACGCACACTTATAAGTGCACAAGACATATTCACGACGAGTATTTGTCAAGCAACATCCTTTACCTGACTTCATCATTCCAATGGTCACTATGCTCACAAGCTCGACCGTCGATCAGGGGATAACTAATCACACATCAATCATGAAGCTTTCCCTAAGCCGGTCCATCAATATTACCTCTCAAGATTGTGGCGAATCATTGAGAGATAGGAACAAACCAAAACATTACTCTAGTGAGTTCCCTTAGGAAGATATCTTCATTCCAACATAAAATCTTACAAGTAGTCCGTCCATACCCACTACGTAACCATCTGGTTTTGCCTATCCGTTGCGCTACTCTGGTCACCACCAGTCACACACTTCTCCGAATCCTCTTTATTACACTTTATCCATGGTCCACTTAATTCCTTTACTACACTACACTTAGTATTTAATAGTAACAGTTCCTTCTCGGCATTCGTCCGAATATAACACCTGCTAGAACCTTAAACACACTCTTCGCCCACTACTCCCTGAGGTTGAGTGATCCCAAAAATCAAGTCTCCAAATCTTCCATTATTCTGGACTAGGTATACTTGAACACAACTTGGTCCACAACTTCGGTTCAAGAACTCACAAAGCCAAATGCTTTCTCCGAGTACGAGTTTGCCTGATCTTACCGACTTCCACACCTTACAACTGCTGCGAGATCTCTTCCTAACCATATGACTTCATACCGTTGGTGTGGCAATACTTCTAATAACTCACATGACTTGACTGATGTAATAATCCTCTCTCGGTCGCACTTCAATCACATAGTCATCTAATGCCTCTTCGTCTCCGAATCTGACACAAGTCGACTTCTTCAGTTGCGTTCTCCAATGCAACATTTATAACTACAAAGGTTTAGTCACAAACAAGAGATCATACTCTGTGCCTCTACTTTTCCGAGTTCGACATTGTCTACGTTACTGAGGATCTACCCATACTCCTCTAGGTATATCCCACATCGAGCCAATCCAAGATACACTTCTTTCACTCCGGCAGTGTTCACCAAGGTTAGAGAATAGCCACGCATCGGGTTATCCAGGATACATTGTTCACACATATCTCAAATCTCGAACACTCAAGCGTAAAGGTTCACCAATCTGACAAATCAAGGAACACACACGATGTAGAAACCTAAAATTCTCATGTGACCACGACCCCCCAAGGTTTCCTCATAAGCGTAGCTTTAGAATCTAATCCATCTCATTGTCGCCCGCTCGCATAATCCTGAATCATCGAGCACGACATATGGATCCTTATCCCACCTACCTTATGAGTGTTTCGGGTTCGTGTCTCACGAGTACCAAATCAGGATCCTACCTCGAGTTTCAGATCAACCCTGTCTCATATCTGTCGGAAAAGTTGACTCACACATCTCGTGTATGACAGTGATACTGTGGCGTCATACCTATCTGATAGTACTAACATGGTGGTCCTACTCCGAGGCCATGCATTCAAGTAACTTACCCAGTAGCGTATAACGATCTCCACTCGTATCCTATCACCACGACTGATGATAACTAGACAGGTCTCCCACTAGGGTAATTGCTCCTCAAGTCCTTCTAGTCACACTCCTTAGGATTCTTAAACCTAAGAGTGTCACACGTCCACTGTTAACTTCCTCTAAACGCAACAAGCTAGATCTGACTTGATAAGAATTCAGTTCAGTTCATATGCCGGGTGTGTACTCAGTCACACAGGGCACACACAAGAGAATCATTAAAGATAACTTCCAGCATATAAGAATACCACGGTCATAACGATAATCACAAAATAAGGCCTGCCCGTCAATGTTGCAGATAACCACTAGTTCAATCCACCTAATTGCCCAACACTTATTAGATGAATCACGACTAGTATGGAACATGGATCACTGCACTCCGTGTCTTCATTCAGCTGCCTCCTAGCGTAGTTCTAGGACTCACGCATTTCAGAATGAGCATGAAGATGCAGTAGCTCCTTCCACCAGAACAGACGTCTAGGAGTTTTCCCAATTGGAGGTCACCACTTCCACTTGTTCGATCAATCCTTCACTAGGTAACTACCTACTACTTAGGGTATACCAGAACGATTCGGAGTGTAGTTCCTTATCTATACAAGTACTTCCCAAGCCAGATTGACTAAAAGATCCAATGTCTATGTCCAAGCTCCCGGAAGTCTTCCCTTCAACCGTTTCTCCATCCATGTATGCTACTGACACCATGATCGAGCAACACATTTCTAAGTTGGGCTTTATCACAGAATTCCCTTACTATATTCCCACTCAGTCGCTTCGTGAATTTCCTCCACTATTACAAGGATCCAAAGAAGGTTCACTCTGTCCAATAGAAATCTTAGAACTCCCAATCATTTCAAACCTTACTACGACAGTTGGGTTGTCCAGGATTCCTCGACCGACACTCCTCTTATGGAGGACAACCTCAATGTCCCTTCTACTCAGCTAGCTTCTACTACTTCAGCTTGGGTCATTCGAATCTTACGCATCCTCGTAGTGGCTCTACCACGATCTTATCTATCGCATATACAGTCAGTGAGTTGGCCAGGCTCAACGAATGAATACTACGATAGTAAAAATCATGCTAGCAACACACACATGTGAGGAAGAAGAGATTTGCTATTGATGTCTCATGGCAGGGACAAGAATCGACCTGCTCTGATACCAACTGTAACACCCCATACATATATGTCTAGAATAATATGCAGTGATGTTATAAATGGTACAAGAAACATACATAAGCGAAAAAGACAAGAATTTAAAATCATATACAATTCAAGTTTCCCTAATAAATGTATATAATCAACTTGTCTTCAATAATACACAGCGGAAAGATAACATCTGACGAGGTCTTTCTGCCATTTGCTTGTCCATAGTCTTCAAAGCAATCCTTCAAGCAATCAATTTACTTCTAACCTGTTCCTGAAAAATATTAAGATGATTGGGGTGAGATTACTAAATCTCAGTGAGTTCCCCTATCTTATGGGCTCGCTCAGTTCTACAAGGTTCATGCAATCAAACGGATTCACCGAGAATCCGGGTTTTCCTCACGGCTGGGTACAAGTACAAACAAGGATAGACCACCATTGGAAGTCCCATAACTATCCAATGAGGCAGCAACAATAATCACAAGCCAAGTGCAAACAGATATGCAGACCCGTACCCATGTACGAGGAATCCAGGAGTAAGTTACTTGCCTGCTACATAGACTACGCATCCACACCCTCGGTGAGTTACCTCTCATGCCTAAATGTCGAGAGACTTGTACATGCACATCGCAAGTGAATCAGATAAGTCCTACGTGGTTTACCCGTGACGAGTTACAGCGGTGACTTGCCTACATGGCTTCACGGCCCCGTCAATCACCATACGCCAATGTGATCGCTACAATGTACAAAACGCCATCACGACTACATGAGCTCACCGGGCGAAAGCCTAGTAATATTGTCTACATGACATCACTAGAGGTGAGTTTACTGAGAAGTGCATCCTATATGGTACCACTACCTCACCTTACCAAGCACGCAGATGTTTACCTGCTAGAGGAACGCCATAGAAGACCCTCTCAGCGCATCGCAATGGTAGCTCAGGTGCGTAAGACATACCAAGATCACACAACAAGGTATCCCAGACCACACAGTAAGGCACGAACTAAAGATCACACAGCAATAGTCGTGGTCTTAAGCGATTTATCGTCTATTAGCCAGGCCTACCCCGATTCAAGCATACACACATCACCGAGATCACACAGCACGGTATAAGCCATCACACAGGCAATCACATTCGAATGTTCAACCGGAACAAACGGGAAACAAATGCATAACTATACATAACATTACATGTGACTTATAACTCATCCAACATGCATATCGACGTCATAACCATAATGTAATCATGCATTTAAACACATATTTACTCTAATAATTCCATGATAATTATCAATTCAAAACATGAGGCTTTCGGTTCCTGTAACATCCCAAAATTTATTATTTAATTAATTTAATTAAGTTTTAAATTAATTAATTTGAATTAGCATTTTATTGGAATTATGTGGGGAAGAAATAATAAAATGTAGTGATTGGGCCATTGGTGGAGTTAGTAATGTGGGGGTGTTAGTGTGAAGAAGCCCATTACTAAATTATGTTATGTTTTGATAAAACAAGAAAATAAGAGAAAATTGAGAAAGAGAGGAGGAAGACCTAAGAGGGAGAGAAGAAGAACTCATATACAAAAGCCATTTTCGTATTCATGGTGCAACCTTCACAAAATGGGTCATAACTCTCGGCTCGTAACTCCAAATCAGGTAATTCTCGAAGATTCGGATTCTACACGAAATTTCCTTCGATTTGATATATTAATTCGTGTCAGGGAGGTTCTCGATGAGGGATATAAGCGAGTTTGAAGATGGGAGATTCTTGCTGAATTTGAGGGAAAAGGGCTTACGGGTTTGATGAAGAAGAAGGGGAAAAGTCCAGATTCTTGGCTAAGGTAAGGGGGGACTCTTCCAATTAACATCTATTATCGGGTTATGGATAATAGGACTGATATAGATATATTATTTCATGTCAATTGAGTCGTATGATAGAGTTGGGATTTTGGGGATGTTTGTTGATAATTATCTGTTTTGATGAATCTCCATGAATTTGGTGTTGTATGATGTTTGATGATGCATAATATATGTTATATGTGTGTATGATATATGTTGTGTGGCTGTTTTGTGGTGTTTGATCAACTTGAATCGATTTGGTCAAGGTTGAGGAAATTGGGATTCAAGTTCGTATGCCGTCATTTTGCGATTGAGAATCTGTGAAATCGCCAGTCGCGCCGCGTCCATGTGTTGGCGCCGCGAACTGCTTGGCAGAAAGCTTAAGGAAAATTATTTTACTCAGTTCGCGCCGCGTCCCTTGTTGGCGCCGCGAAGGCGTCGTTTCCTGGCAGCGCGTCGCGAACATTGTGTGGCGCCGCGTGCTGCTAGTGATTTTGGAAAGTTTAAAGATGCATAACTTTTGAACCGTTGACCTGTTTTAAGTACCGTTTCGAGCAGGATGAAGCTTATGAAATATTCTTTGTGTTATAATAATAAAATGAGCAGCATCTTGAATTTATTTTATCATTATTTGCTTGTTTTGATGTATGACGTGTTGTGGATATATATGATAAGACATGACGATGTATGCTGTGTTTAAAATATGAGTCGTATGACGATTTGTTTGAATTGTATGAAGAAGCTTATGAGACATCCTATGCAAGGATATGAGTATGATGTAAATATTTTGTTAGTTTGATGAATGACGTATTGTTGACATATATGATGAAATGTGACAATATAAGATGTTGTTTTGAAAAACATTATTAGGTGATGATTGTTTTTGGAATGATGTGGATACATGTATGTTATTTCTTATTAATGATGATGATTGATGTGAATACATGTATGTTCTTTAATGATGATGATGATGATTGATTGATTGTATTTGAATGATGCTAATGTATATAAACATACTTTGATGATGATGATGATGATGATGATGATGATTTGAGTATTAGATGATGTTACTCATAGACTAGACGATGGTATAAGTATGTTTCATATATGTTTGCATTCATTCATATTCATTGTTGATGCTGTATCCATGATGATGTGTTGGATCAGTGAAGGGCATGATTCCCATTGTGTGGAATCTGTGCTGGCAGGGCCGTATCTTGATGATGTTGGATCGGTCATGGGTTATTCCCATTTGATGATGTTGGTACCACATGCATAGTGTCAGTTGCATTCATATGCATGACTTTTATAACATGATTGGATGTATTCCAGTGTTATAAATATTGATGATGTGTTGGTGGATTGTTTTGTGATGATGAAACTTGTCTGAATGTCTGTTTATGAAACAATTGGGTGAATGATGTAACTATGATGTGTTATTATTTATGATTCAATAACATTTGTTAATTTGAATGAGACTCACCCTTACTGTTGACATTTTCAGATTGGCGAGTAACGGCTTTGGCTTTGGTGAGGATAGCTCATAGGCCAATTTGTTTAAGTATAACGTCAGTGTCATGCTCTGATATTGTAACACTGGGGGAAACACTAGTTTAGAGTTTATGATGATACTCTATTTTTGTTGTTATCGGATTAATTTTGTGAGATATTGCATAGATGATGTTATGCTTATCTGTTGATTAATGTTCCGTTGTGTAGAAACATGATTTTGTTAAATTGATAATTTTGTTCCTAAGTGAAGCATGACAATCGATTTATGATAATTGTTTTAAATTGAATTGTGGCACCCTTGTTTTCATGTTTTACTCTGAATTATTTTATTAATTTCCGCGGGGTTTAGAAGGGTGTTACAGTTCCCAATTCGGAACGAAACTGCACTCAATAGGGAAATTATCAATTCTGCATCAGACTAGTTCGCTACAGCGAACTTCTGTTCGCTACAGCGAACTCAAACAGAAGCTAAACTTCTTCAAATCCAGGTCAGTTCGCTACAGCGAACTCCCAGCGAAGCCCCGATTCGCTACAGCGAAGGAAAGTTCGCTACAGCGAATAAATCAATTCAACTCCCAGGTTTATTCGCTACACCATTCGCTACAGGGAACCATTCGCTACAGCGAATGAAAGTTCGCTGCAGCGAACTCTGCAAAATCAGCAAAATGCAGAAACGCATTTGGGGTCCCTAAGCCCCAAATTTCTACATGCAGCCATTAGTGATCGAATAATAAGCTATGGTAGACATGCATACACTCCTTTAGGATAACATTATACAACCTAATAGTTAGGGTAACATCCTGGTCTAATATCAACACAAGAATAACATCTTATTGACATAAACTCAAGGCTAATTGTGCTTGTTCTAATACCAAGCAACACCTAATCATGTCCCATAATTTATATCTGCACCAAAAGCATGTTATCTAAACAATATCACATAAAGCACTGGAAGACCTTTCCAACGCTTCTGACGGCACTCCGTTTCGAGTTGTAGAACTCAAGTTATGACCGTTTTAGTGAAACATAATAGTGCAGTCTGCAGACATTCGCTGCAGCGAACACAGAGTTCGCTGTAGCGAACTTGACAGTGCAGAATACGAATTTGGGTTCTAACATCCATACTTTCCATCCCAATTCATCCCAAAACAAGCCCTAACATGTATCAACTTATTAGAACATGCCAGGACCTCATAAGAACACATTTCTCAGCAATTAATTAGACATACTACAACAAGTATCTAAACACTGACATATAGCAGGTATAATCTCACTAACCCATTCAACATGCAAGAAATTCCCATTCCTACCCAAGTTCTATCTAATGGAACTCACCTTATCCCATGAAGATTCTGAGTTGTAGAGGTCAAAAGGATGGTAATGGTGCTCTCAAGGTTCTTCTTTGATCAAAACTCTACCTCCAATGTTGTCAAACCCGCATGCATGTCTTCCCTAAAAATCAGCATCAAACCCTCTACTTCAAACGCGTTTTTCTCCATGATAAGGAACATGCAAGAAGCGACCCATATATGCAAATTGTAGAGAAATTCGTAAGCTTTCCAATGGGACCAGAATCAGCTCAATCGGAGTTACGAGTGAAGAGTTATTACCTTTTCGGTGGAGGCTGTCTCATAGGTGCGAAAATGGAGGATGAAGATGATGAATATGAGTCTTCCTCTTCTCTCCCATGCTTCTAAGCTCTCTCTTATTCTTCCCAATTCTGATTCTATAAGCCAAACAAGCCCTTATAATGATATACTTTTCTTTGGACCAATTTGCCCTCTAACTAAACCATATTTACCAATATGCCACATGGTTCCTTTCTAACTAAATCCATTTTATTCTAACTAATCCACTAACTCCTCTTATAAGCAAATTCTTACATTAATACGGAATAGGACCAGACATGCATTCTAATTGCCAATTAGTCAATTAAATGATAATTACTAGTGTCGGCAAATCGGGGTATTACAACATTGGTATTTTTGAAGATTTTCGTGTGCGACACTACATAAAAGTCACGCAGTTTGTTAAACTTGCAAATTTGGTCTTTTGGAAGATTTCTGTGTGCTATACTACATAAAAGTCACGAAGTTCATTAAACTTGGTTACATTGGTATTTTGGAATATTTTCGTGTGCTATACTACATAAAAGTCACGAAGTTGTTAAATTTGGTTACATTGGTATTTTGGAATATTTTCGTGTGCTATACTACATAAAAGTCACGAAGTTGTTAAATTTGGTTACATTGGTATTTTGGAAGCTTTTCGTTTGCTATACTACATAAAAGTCACGAAGTTTGTTAAACTTACAAATTTTAATATTTTGGAAGATTTTCGTGTGCTATAATATATAAATATCTCGAAGTTCGTTAAACATGCATATATTGGTATTTTGGAAGCTTTGCGTTTGCTATAATACATAAAAGTCACGAAGTTTGTTAAACTTATAAATTTTAATATTTTGGTAGATTTTCGTGTGCTATACTACATAAAAGTCACGAAGTTCGTTATACTTGCAAAGTTTGGTCTTTGGAAGCTTTTCGTGTGCTATACTACTTAAAAGTCACGAAGTTCGTTAAACTTATAAATTTTAATATTTTGGAAGATTTTCGTGTGCTATAATACTTAAAAGTCTCGAAGTTCGTTAAATTTGCATACATTGGTATTTTTGAAGATTTTCGTGTGCTATATTACGTAAAAGTCACGATGCTCTATAAATTTATAAATTTTAATATTTTGTGAGATTTTCGTGTGCTATACTACATAAATGTCACGAAGTTCGTTAAACTTGGAAATTTTAACATTTTGGAAGATTTTCGTGTACTATACTACATAAAAGACACGAAGTTCGTTAAACTTATAAATTTTAATATTTTGGAAGATTTTCGTGTGCTATACTACATAAAAGTCACGAAATTTGTTAAACTTGGTTACATTGGTATTTTGGAATATTTTCGTGTGCTATACTACATAAAAGTCACGAAGTTGTTAAATTTGGTTACATTGGTATTTTGGAAGATTTTCGTTTGCTATACTACATAAAAGTCACGAAGTTTGTTAAACTTACAAATTTTAATATTTTGGAAGATTTTCGTGTGCTATAATATATAAATATCTCGAAGTTCGTTAAACATGCATATATTGGTATTTTGGAAGCTTTGCGTTTGCTATAATACATAAAAGTCACGAAGTTTGTTAAACTTGCAAAATTTGGTCTTTTGGAAGATTTTCGTGTGCTATACTACATAAATGTCACGAAGTTCGTTAAACTTGGAAATTTTAACATTTCGGAAGATTTTTGTGTACTATACTACATAAAAGTCACGAAGTTCGTTAAACTTATAAATTTTAATATTTTGGAAGATTTTCGTGTGCTATACTACATAAAAGTCACGAAGTTCGTTAAACTTGCAAATTTTGGTCTTTGGAAGCTTTTCGTGTGCTATACTACTTAAAAGTCACGAAGTTCGTTAAACTTATAAATTTTAATATTTTGGAAGATTTTCGTGTGCTATAATACTTAAAAGTCTCGAAGTTCGTTAAATTTGCATACATTGGTATTTTTGAAGATTTTCGTGTGCTATACTACGTAAAAGTCACGATGTTCTATAAATTTATAAATTTTAATATTTTGTGAGATTTTCGTGTGCTATACTACATAAATGTCACGAAGTTCGTTAAACTTGGAAATTTTAACATTTTGGAAGATTTTCGTGTACTATACTACATAAAAGTCACGAAGTTCGTTAAACTTATAAATTTTAATATTTTGGAAGATTTTCGTGTGCTATACTACATAAAAGTCTCGAAATTCGTTAAACTTGCAAATATTGGTCTTTGGAAGCTTTTCGTGTGCTATACTACTTAAAAGTCACGAAGTTCGTTAAACTTATAAATTTTAATATTTTGGAAGATTTTCGTGTGCTATAATACATAAAAGTCTCGAAGTTCGTTAAACTTGCATACACTGGTATTTTTGAAGATTTTCTTGTGCTATACTACATAAAAGTCACGATGTTCTATAAACTTATAAATTTTAATATTTTGTGAGATTTTCATGTGTTATACTATATAAAGTGACTAAGTTTGTTAAACTTGCAAATTTTGATGTTTTGGAAGATTTTCGTGTGCTATACTACATAAAAGTCACGAAAATCGTTAAATTTGAAAATTTTATTATTTTGGAAGATTTTCGTGACTATACGACAAAAAAGTCAGGAAGTTCGTTAAACTTAAAAATTTTAATATTTTGGAAGATTTTCATGTGCTATACTACATTAAAGTCACGAAGTTCGTTAATCTTGCAAATTTTAATATTTCGGAAGATTTTTGTGTTCTATACTACATAAAAGTCACGAAGTTCGTTTAACTTATAAATTTTAATATTTTGGAAGATTTTCGTGTGCTATACTACATAAAAGTCACGAAGTTTGTTAAACTTGGTCACATTGGTATTTTTGAAGATTTTCGTGTGCGACACTACATAAAAGTCACGCAGTTTGTTAAACTTGCAAATTTGGTCTTTTGGAAGATTTCTGTGTGCTATACTACATAAAAGTCACGAAGTTCATTAAACTTGGTTACATTGGTATTTTGGAATATTTTCGTGTGCTATACTACATAAAAGTCACGAAGTTGTTAAATTTGGTTACATTGGTATTTTGGAATATTTTCGTGTGCTATACTACATAAAAGTCACGAAGTTGTTAAATTTGGTTACGTTGGTATTTTGGAAGCTTTTCGTTTGCTATACTACATAAAAGTCCCGAAGTTTGTTAAACTTACAAATTTTAATATTTTGGAAGATTTTCGTGTGCTATAATATATAAATATCTCGAAGTTCGTTAAACATGCATATATTGGTATTTTGGAAGCTTTGCGTTTGCTATAATACATAAAAGTCACGAAGTTTGTTAAACTTATAAATTTTAATATTTTGGTAGATTTTCGTGTGCTATACTACATAAAAATCACGAAGTTCGTTATACTTGCAAAGTTTGGTCTTTGGAAGCTTTTCGTGTGCTATACTACTTAAAATTCACGAAGTTCGTTAAACTTATAAATTTTAATATTTTGGAAGATTTTCGTGTGCTATAATACTTAAAAGTCTCGAAGTTCGTTAAATTTGCATACATTGGTATTTTTGAAGATTTTCGTGTGCTATATTACGTAAAAGTCACGATGCTCTATAAATTTATAAATTTTAATATTTTGTGAGATTTTCGTGTGCTATACTACATAAATGTCACGAAGTTCGTTAAACTTGGAAATTTTAACATTTCGGAAGATTTTTGTGTACTATACTACATAAAAGTCACGAAGTTCGTTAAACTTATAAATTTTAATATTTTGGAAGATTTTCGTGTGCTATACTACATAAAAGTCACGAAGTTCGTTAAACTTGCAAATTTTGGTCTTTGGAAGCTTTTCGTGTGCTATACTACTTAAAAGTCACGAAGTTCGTTAAACTTATAAATTTTAATATTTTGGAAGATTTTCGTGTGCTATAATACTTAAAAGTCTCGAAGTTCGTTAAATTTGCATACATTGGTATTTTTGAAGATTTTCGTGTGCTATACTACGTAAAAGTCACGATGTTCTATAAATTTATAAATTTTAATATTTTGTGAGATTTTCGTGTGCTATACTACATAAATGTCACGAAGTTCGTTAAACTTGGAAATTTTAACATTTTGGAAGATTTTCGTGTACTATACTACATAAAAGTCACGAAGTTCGTTAAACTTATAAATTTTAATATTTTGGAAGATTTTCGTGTGCTATACTACATAAAAGTCTCGAAATTCGTTAAACTTGCAAATATTGGTCTTTGGAAGCTTTTCGTGTGCTATACTACTTAAAAGTCACGAAGTTCGTTAAACTTATAAATTTTAATATTTTGGAAGATTTTCGTGTGCTATAATACATAAAAGTCTCGAAGTTCGTTAAACTTGCATACACTGGTATTTTTGAAGATTTTCTTGTGCTATACTACATAAAAGTCACGATGTTCTATAAACTTATAAATTTTAATATTTTGTGAGATTTTCATGTGTTATACTATATAAAGTGACTAAGTTTGTTAAACTTGCAAATTTTGATGTTTTGGAAGATTTTCGTGTGCTATACTACATAAAAGTCACGAAAATCGTTAAATTTGAAAATTTTATTATTTTGGAAGATTTTCGTGACTATACGACAAAAAAGTCAGGAAGTTCGTTAAACTTAAAAATTTTAATATTTTGGAAGATTTTCATGTGCTATACTACATTAAAGTCACGAAGTTCGTTAATCTTGCAAATTTTAATATTTCGGAAGATTTTTGTGTTCTATACTACATAAAAGTCACGAAGTTCGTTTAACTTATAAATTTTAATATTTTGGAAGATTTTCGTGTGCTATACTACATAAAAGTCACGAAGTTTGTTAAACTTGGTCACATTGGTATTTTTGAAGATTTTCGTGTGCGACACTACATAAAAGTCACGCAGTTTGTTAAACTTGCAAATTTGGTCTTTTGGAAGATTTCTGTGTGCTATACTACATAAAAGTCACGAAGTTCATTAAACTTGGTTACATTGCTATTTTGGAATATTTTCGTGTGCTATACTACATAAAAGTCACGAAGTTGTTAAATTTGGTTACATTGGTATTTTGGAATATTTTCGTGTGCTATACTACATAAAAGTCACGAAGTTGTTAAATTTGGTTACGTTGGTATTTTGGAAGCTTTTCGTTTGCTATACTACATAAAAGTCCCGAAGTTTGTTAAACTTACAAATTTTAATATTTTGGAAGATTTTCGTGTGCTATAATATATAAATATCTCGAAGTTCGTTAAACATGCATATATTGGTATTTTGGAAGCTTTGCGTTTGCTATAATACATAAAAGTCACGAAGTTTGTTAAACTTATAAATTTTAATATTTTGGTAGATTTTCGTGTGCTATACTACATAAAAATCACGAAGTTCGTTATACTTGCAAAGTTTGGTCTTTGGAAGCTTTTCGTGTGCTATACTACTTAAAATTCACGAAGTTCGTTAAACTTATAAATTTTAATATTTTGGAAGATTTTCGTGTGCTATAATACTTAAAAGTCTCGAAGTTCGTTAAATTTGCATACATTGGTATTTTTGAAGATTTTCGTGTGCTATATTACGTAAAAGTCACGATGCTCTATAAATTTATAAATTTTAATATTTTGTGAGATTTTCGTGTGCTATACTACATAAATGTCACGAAGTTCGTTAAACTTGGAAATTTTAACATTTCGGAAGATTTTTGTGTACTATACTACATAAAAGTCACGAAGTTCGTTAAACTTATAAATTTTAATATTTTGGAAGATTTTCGTGTGCTATACTACATAAAAGTCACGAAGTTCGTTAAACTTGCAAATTTTGGTCTTTGGAAGCTTTTCGTGTGCTATACTACTTAAAAGTCACGAAGTTCGTTAAACTTATAAATTTTAATATTTTGGAAGATTTTCGTGTGCTATAATACTTAAAAGTCTCGAAGTTCGTTAAATTTGCATACATTGGTATTTTTGAAGATTTTCGTGTGCTATACTACGTAAAAGTCACGATGTTCTATAAATTTATAAATTTTAATATTTTGTGAGATTTTCGTGTGCTATACTACATAAATGTCACGAAGTTCGTTAAACTTGGAAATTTTAACATTTTGGAAGATTTTCGTGTACTATACTACATAAAAGTCACGAAGTTCGTTAAACTTATAAATTTTAATATTTTGGAAGATTTTCGTGTGCTATACTACATAAAAGTCTCGAAATTCGTTAAACTTGCAAATATTGGTCTTTGGAAGCTTTTCGTGTGCTATACTACTTAAAAGTCACGAAGTTCGTTAAACTTATAAATTTTAATATTTTGGAAGATTTTCGTGTGCTATAATACATAAAAGTCTCGAAGTTCGTTAAACTTGCATACACTGGTATTTTTGAAGATTTTCTTGTGCTATACTACATAAAAGTCACGATGTTCTATAAACTTATAAATTTTAATATTTTGTGAGATTTTCATGTGTTATACTATATAAAGTGACTAAGTTTGTTAAACTTGCAAATTTTGATGTTTTGGAAGATTTTCGTGTGCTATACTACATAAAAGTCACGAAAATCGTTAAATTTGAAAATTTTATTATTTTGGAAGATTTTCGTGACTATACGACAAAAAAGTCAGGAAGTTCGTTAAACTTAAAAATTTTAATATTTTGGAAGATTTTCATGTGCTATACTACATTAAAGTCACGAAGTTCGTTAATCTTGCAAATTTTAATATTTCGGAAGATTTTTGTGTTCTATACTACATAAAAGTCACGAAGTTCGTTTAACTTATAAATTTTAATATTTTGGAAGATTTTCGTGTGCTATACTACATAAAAGTCACGAAGTTTGTTAAACTTGGTCACATTGGTATTTTTGAAGATTTTCGTGTGCGACACTACATAAAAGTCACGCAGTTTGTTAAACTTGCAAATTTGGTCTTTTGGAAGATTTCTGTGTGCTATACTACATAAAAGTCACGAAGTTCATTAAACTTGGTTACATTGGTATTTTGGAATATTTTCGTGTGCTATACTACATAAAAGTCACGAAGTTGTTAAATTTGGTTACATTGGTATTTTGGAATATTTTCGTGTGCTATACTACATAAAAGTCACGAAGTTGTTAAATTTGGTTACGTTGGTATTTTGGAAGCTTTTCGTTTGCTATACTACATAAAAGTCCCGAAGTTTGTTAAACTTACAAATTTTAATATTTTGGAAGATTTTCGTGTGCTATAATATATAAATATCTCGAAGTTCGTTAAACATGCATATATTGGTATTTTGGAAGCTTTGCGTTTGCTATAATACATAAAAGTCACGAAGTTTGTTAAACTTATAAATTTTAATATTTTGGTAGATTTTCGTGTGCTATACTACATAAAAATCACGAAGTTCGTTATACTTGCAAAGTTTGGTCTTTGGAAGCTTTTCGTGTGCTATACTACTTAAAATTCACGAAGTTCGTTAAACTTATAAATTTTAATATTTTGGAAGATTTTCGTGTGCTATAATACTTAAAAGTCTCGAAGTTCGTTAAATTTGCATACATTGGTATTTTTGAAGATTTTCGTGTGCTATATTACGTAAAAGTCACGATGCTCTATAAATTTATAAATTTTAATATTTTGTGAGATTTTCGTGTGCTATACTACATAAATGTCACGAAGTTCGTTAAACTTGGAAATTTTAACATTTTGGAAGATTTTCGTGTACTATACTACATAAAAGACACGAAGTTCGTTAAACTTATAAATTTTAATATTTTGGAAGATTTTCGTGTGCTATACTATATAAAAGTCACGAAATTTGTTAAACTTGGTTACATTGGTATTTTGGAATATTTTCGTGTGCTATACTACATAAAAGTCACGAAGTTGTTAAATTTGGTTACATTGGTATTTTGGAAGATTTTCGTTTGCTATACTACATAAAAGTCACGAAGTTTTTTAAACTTACAAATTTTAATATTTTGGAAGATTTTCGTGTGCTATAATATATAAATATCTCGAAGTTCGTTAAACATGCATATATTGGTATTTTGGAAGCTTTGCGTTTGCTATAATACATAAAAGTCACGAAGTTTGTTAAACTTGCAAAATTTGGTCTTTTGGAAGATTTTCGTGTGCTATACTACATAAATGTCACGAAGTTCGTTAAACTTGGAAATTTTAACATTTCAGAAGATTTTTGTGTACTATACTACATAAAAGTCACGAAGTTCGTTAAACTTATAAATTTTAATATTTTGGAAGATTTTCGTGTGCTATACTACATAAAAGTCACGAAGTTCGTTAAACTTGCAAATTTTGGTCTTTGGAAGCTTTTCGTGTGCTATACTACTTAAAAGTCACGAAGTTCGTTAAACTTATAAATTTTAATATTTTGGAAGATTTTCGTGTGCTATAATACTTAAAAGTCTCGAAGTTCGTTAAATTTGCATACATTGGTATTTTTGAAGATTTTCGTGTGCTATACTACGTAAAAGTCACGATGTTCTATAAATTTATAAATTTTAATATTTTGTGAGATTTTCGTGTGCTATACTACATAAATGTCACGAAGTTCGTTAAACTTGGAAATTTTAACATTTTGGAAGATTTTCGTGTACTATACTACATAAAAGTCACGAAGTTCGTTAAACTTATAAATTTTAATATTTTGGAAGATTTTCGTGTGCTATACTACATAAAATTCACGAAATTCGTTAAACTTGCAAATTTTGGTCTTTGGAAGCTTTTCGTGTGCTATACTACTTAAAAGTCACGAAGTTCGTTAAACTTATAAATTTTAATATTTTGGAAGATTTTCGTGTGCTATACTACATAAAAGTCACGAAGTTCGTTAAACTTGCAAATTTTGGTCTTTGGAAGCTTTTCGTGTGCTATACTACTTAAAAGTCACGAAGTTCGTTAAACTTATAAATTTTAATATTTTGGAAGATTTTCGTGTGCTATAATACTTAAAAGTCTCGAAGTTCGTTAAATTTGCATACATTGGTATTTTTGAAGATTTTCGTGTGCTATACTACGTAAAAGTCACGATGTTCTATAAATTTATAAATTTTAATATTTTGTGAGATTTTCGTGTGCTATACTACATAAATGTCACGAAGTTCGTTAAACTTGGAAATTTTAACATTTTGGAAGATTTTCGTGTACTATACTACATAAAAGACACGAAGTTCGTTAAACTTATAAATTTTAATATTTTGGAAGATTTTCGTGTGCTATACTACATAAAATTCACGAAATTTCTTAAACTTGATTACATTGGTATTTTGGAATATTTTCGTGTGCTATACTACATAAAAGTCACGAAGTTGTTAAATTTGGTTACATTGGTATTTTGGAAGATTTTCGTTTGCTATACTACATAAAAGTCACGAAGTTTGTTAAACTTACAAATTTTAATATTTTGGAAGATTTTCGTGTGCTATAATATATAAATATCTCGAAGTTCGTTAAACATGCATATATTGGTATTTTGGAAGCTTTGCGTTTGCTATAATACATAAAAGTCACGAAGTTTGTTAAACTTGCAAAATTTGGTCTTTTGGAAGATTTTCGTGTGCTATACTACATAAATGTCACGAAGTTCGTTAAACTTGGAAATTTTAACATTTCGGAAGATTTTTGTGTACTATACTACATAAAAGTCACGAAGTTCGTTAAACTTATAAATTTTAATATTTTGGAAGATTTTCGTGTGCTATACTACATAAAAGTCACGAAGTTCGTTAAACTTGCAAATTTTGGTCTTTGGAAGCTTTTCGTGTGCTATACTACTTAAAAGTCACGAAGTTCGTTAAACTTATAAATTTTAATATTTTGGAAGATTTTCGTGTGCTATAATACTTAAAAGTCTCGAAGTTCGTTAAATTTGCATACATTGGTATTTTTGAAGATTTTCGTGTGCTATACTACGTAAAAGTCACGATGTTCTATAAATTTATAAATTTTAATATTTTGTGAGATTTTCGTGTGCTATACTACATAAATGTCACGAAGTTCGTTAAACTTGGAAATTTTAACATTTTGGAAGATTTTCGTGTACTATACTACATAAAAGTCACGAAGTTCGTTAAACTTATAAATTTTAATATTTTGGAAGATTTTCGTGTGCTATACTACATAAAAGTCACGAAATTCGTTAAACTTGCAAATTTTGGTCTTTGGAAGCTTTTCGTGTGCTATACTACTTAAAAGTCACGAAGTTCGTTAAACTTATAAATTTTAATATTTTGGAAGATTTTCGTGTGCTAAAATACATAAAAGTCTCGAAGTTCGTTAAACTTGCATACACTGGTATTTTTGAAGATTTTCTTGTGCTATACTACATAAAAGTCACGATGTTCTATAAACTTATAAATTTTAATATTTTGTGAGATTTTCATGTGTTATACTATATAAAGTGACTAAGTTTGTTAAACTTGCAAATTTTGATGTTTTGGAAGATTTTCGTGTGCTATACTACATAAAAGTCACGAAAATCGTTAAATTTGAAAATTTTATTATTTTGGAAGATTTTCGTGTACTATACGACAAAAAAGTCAGGAAGTTCGTTAAACTTAAAAATTTTAATATTTTGGAAGATTTTCATGTGCTATACTACATTAAAGTCACGAAGTTCGTTAATCTTGCAAATTTTAATATTTCGGAAGATTTTTGTGTTCTATACTACATAAAAGTCACGAAGTTCGTTTAACTTATAAATTTTAATATTTTGGAAGATTTTCGTGTGCTATACTACATAAAAGTCACGAAGTTTGTTAAACTTGGTCACATTGGTATTTTTGAAGATTTTCGTGTGCGACACTACATAAAAGTCACGCAGTTTGTTAAACTTGCAAATTTGGTCTTTTGGAAGATTTCTGTGTGCTATACTACATAAAAGTCACGAAGTTCATTAAACTTGGTTACATTGGTATTTTGGAATATTTTCGTGTGCTATACTACATAAAAGTCACGAAGTTGTTAAATTTGGTTACATTGGTATTTTGGAATATTTTCGTGTGCTATGCTACATAAAAGTCACGAAGTTGTTAAATTTGGTTACATTGGTATTTTGGAAGCTTTTCGTTTGCTATACTACATAAAAGTCACGAAGTTTGTTAAACTTACAAATTTTTATATTTTGGAAGATTTTCGTGTGCTATAATATATAAATATCTTGAAGTTCGTTAAACATGCATATATTGGTATTTTGGAAGCTTTGCGTTTGCTATAATACATAAAAGTCACGAAGTTTGTTAAACTTATAAATTTTAATATTTTGTTAGATTTTCGTGTGCTATACTACATAAAAGTCACGAAGTTCGTTATACTTGCAAAGTTTGGTCTTTGGAAGCTTTTCGTGTGCTATACTACTTAAAAGTCACGAAGTTCGTTAAACTTATAAATTTTAATATTTTGGAAGATTTTCGTGTGCTATAATACTTAAAAGTCTCGAAGTTCGTTAAATTTGCATACATTGGTATTTTTGAAGATTTTCGTGTGCTATATTACGTAAAAGTCACGATGCTCTATAAATTTATAAATTTTAATATTTTGTGAGATTTTCGTGTGCTATACTACATAAATGTCACGAAGTTCGTTAAACTTGGAAATTTTAACATTTTGGAAGATTTTCGTGTACTATACTACATAAAAGACACGATGTTCGTTAAACTTATAAATTTTAATATTTTGGATGATTTTCGTGTGCTATACTACATAAAAGTCACGAAATTTGTTAAACTTGGTTACATTGGTATTTTGGAATATTTTCGTGTGCTATACTACATAAAAGTCACGAAGTTGTTAAATTTGGTTACATTGGTATTTTGGAAGATTTTCGTTTGCTATACTACATAAAAGTCACGAAGTTTGTTAAACTTACAAATTTTAATATTTTGGAAGATTTTCGTGTGCTATAATATATAAATATCTCGAAGTTCGTTAAACATGCATATATTGGTATTTTGGAAGCTTTGCGTTTGCTATAATACATAAAAGTCACGAAGTTTGTTAAACTTGCAAAATTTGGTCTTTTGGAAGATTTTCGTGTGCTATACTACATAAATGTCACGAAGTTCGTTAAACTTGGAAATTTTAACATTTCGGAAGATTTTTGTGTACTATACTACATAAAAGTCACGAAGTTCGTTAAACTTATAAATTTTAATATTTTGGAAGATTTTCGTGTGCTATACTACATAAAAGTCACGAAGTTCGTTAAACTTGCAAATTTTGGTCTTTGGAAGCTTTTCGTGTGCTATACTACTTAAAAGTCACGAAGTTCGTTAAACTTATAAATTTTAATATTTTGGAAGATTTTCGTGTGCTATAATACTTAAAAGTCTCGAAGTTCGTTAAATTTGCATACATTGGTATTTTTGAAGATTTTCGTGTGCTATACTACGTAAAAGTCACGATGTTCTATAAATTTATAAATTTTAATATTTTGTGAGATTTTCGTGTGCTATACTACATAAATGTCACGAAGTTCGTTAAACTTGGAAATTTTAACATTTTGGAAGATTTTCGTGTACTATACTACATAAAAGTCACGAAGTTCGTTAAACTTATAAATTTTAATATTTTGGAAGATTTTCGTGTGCTATACTACATAAAAGTCACGAATTTCGTTAAACTTGCAAATTTTGGTCTTTGGAAGCTTTTCGTGTGCTATACTACTTAAAAGTCACGAAGTTCGTTAAACTTATAAATTTTAATATTTTGGAAGATTTTCGTGTGCTATAATACATAAAAGTCTCGAAGTTCGTTAAACTTGCATACACTGGTATTTTTGAAGATTTTCGTGTGCTATACTACATAAAAGTCACGACGTTCTATAAACTTATAAATTTTAATATTTTGTGAGATTTTCATGTGTTATACTATATAAAAGTGACTAAGTTTGTTAAACTTGCAAATTTTGATGTTTTGGAAGATTTTCGTGTGCTATACTACATAAAAGTCACGAAAATCGTTAAATTTGCAAATTTTATTATTTTGGAAGATTTTCGTGTACTATACGACAAAAAAGTCAGGAAGTTCGTTAAACTTAAAATTTTTAATATTTTGGAAGATTTTCATGTGCTATACTACATTAAAGTCACGAAGTTTGTTAATCTTGCAAATTTTAATATTTCGGAAGATTTTTGTGTTCTATACTACATAAAAGTCACGAAGTTCGTTTAACTTATAAATTTTAATATTTTGGAAGATTTTTGTGTGCTATACTACATAAAAGTCACGAAGTTTGTTAAACTTGGTCACATTGGTATTTTTGAAGATTTTCGTGTGCGACACTACATAAAAGTCACGCAGTTTGTTAAACTTGCAAATTTGGTCTTTTGGAAGATTTCTGTGTGCTATACTACATAAAAGTCACGAAGTTCATTAAACTTGGTGACATTGGTATTTTGGAATATTTTCGTGTGCTATACTACATAAAAGTCACGAAGTTGTTAAATTTGGTTACATTGGTATTTTGGAATATTTTCGTGTGCTATACTACATAAAAGTCACGAAGTTGTTAAATTTGGTTACATTGGTATTTTGGAAGCTTTTCGTTTGCTATACTACATAAAAGTCACGAAGTTTGTTAAACTTACAAATTTTAATATTTTGGAAGATTTTCGTGTGCTATAATATATAAATATCTCGATGTTCGTTAAACATGCATATATTGGTATTTTGGAAGCTTTGCGTTTGCTATAATACATAAAAGTCACGAAGTTTGTTAAACTTATAAATTTTGATATTTTGGTAGATTTTCGTGTGCTATACTACATAAAAGTCACGAAGTTCGTTATACTTGCAAAGTTTGGTCTTTGGAAGCTTTTCGTGTGCTATACTACTTAAAAGTCACGAAGTTCGTTAAACTTATAAATTTTAATATTTTGGAAGATTTTCGTGTGCTATAATACTTAAAAGTCTCAAAGTTCGTTAAATTTGCATACATTGGTATTTTTGAAGATTTTCGTGTGCTATATTACGTAAAAGTCACGATGCTCTATAAATTTATAAATTTTAATATTTTGTGAGATTTTCGTGTGCTATACTACATAAATGTCACGAAGTTCGTTAAACTTGGAAATTTTAACATTTTGGAAGATTTTCGTGTACTATACTACATAAAAGACACGAAGTTCGTTAAACTTATAAATTTTAATATTTTGGATGATTTTCGTGTGCTATACTACATAAAAGTCACGAAGTTGTTAAATTTGGTTACATTGGTATTTTGGAATATTTTCGTGTGCTATACTACATAAAAGTCACGAAGTTGTTAAATTTGGTTACGTTGGTATTTTGGAAGCTTTTCGTTTGCTATACTACATAAAAGTCCCGAAGTTTGTTAAACTTACAAATTTTAATATTTTGGAAGATTTTCGTGTGCTATAATATATAAATATCTCGAAGTTCGTTAAACATGCATATATTGGTATTTTGGAAGCTTTGCGTTTGCTATAATACATAAAAGTCACGAAGTTTGTTAAACTTATAAATTTTAATATTTTGGTAGATTTTCGTGTGCTATACTACATAAAAATCACGAAGTTCGTTATACTTGCAAAGTTTGGTCTTTGGAAGCTTTTCGTGTGCTATACTACTTAAAATTCACGAAGTTCGTTAAACTTATAAATTTTAATATTTTGGAAGATTTTCGTGTGCTATAATACTTAAAAGTCTCGAAGTTCGTTAAATTTGCATACATTGGTATTTTTGAAGATTTTCGTGTGCTATATTACGTAAAAGTCACGATGCTCTATAAATTTATAAATTTTAATATTTTGTGAGATTTTCGTGTGCTATACTACATAAATGTCACGAAGTTCGTTAAACTTGGAAATTTTAACATTTCGGAAGATTTTTGTGTACTATACTACATAAAAGTCACGAAGTTCGTTAAACTTATAAATTTTAATATTTTGGAAGATTTTCGTGTGCTATACTACATAAAAGTCACGAAGTTCGTTAAACTTGCAAATTTTGGTCTTTGGAAGCTTTTCGTGTGCTATACTACTTAAAAGTCACGAAGTTCGTTAAACTTATAAATTTTAATATTTTGGAAGATTTTCGTGTGCTATAATACTTAAAAGTCTCGAAGTTCGTTAAATTTGCATACATTGGTATTTTTGAAGATTTTCGTGTGCTATACTACGTAAAAGTCACGATGTTCTATAAATTTATAAATTTTAATATTTTGTGAGATTTTCGTGTGCTATACTACATAAATGTCACGAAGTTCGTTAAACTTGGAAATTTTAACATTTTGGAAGATTTTCGTGTACTATACTACATAAAAGTCACGAAGTTCGTTAAACTTATAAATTTTAATATTTTGGAAGATTTTCGTGTGCTATACTACATAAAAGTCTCGAAATTCGTTAAACTTGCAAATATTGGTCTTTGGAAGCTTTTCGTGTGCTATACTACTTAAAAGTCACGAAGTTCGTTAAACTTATAAATTTTAATATTTTGGAAGATTTTCGTGTGCTATAATACATAAAAGTCTCGAAGTTCGTTAAACTTGCATACACTGGTATTTTTGAAGATTTTCTAGTGCTATACTACATAAAAGTCACGATGTTCTATAAACTTATAAATTTTAATATTTTGTGAGATTTTCATGTGTTATACTATATAAAGTGACTAAGTTTGTTAAACTTGCAAATTTTGATGTTTTGGAAGATTTTCGTGTGCTATACTACATAAAAGTCACGAAAATCGTTAAATTTGAAAATTTTATTATTTTGGAAGATTTTCGTGACTATACGACAAAAAAGTCAGGAAGTTCGTTAAACTTAAAAATTTTAATATTTTGGAAGATTTTCATGTGCTATACTACATTAAAGTCACGAAGTTCGTTAATCTTGCAAATTTTAATATTTCGGAAGATTTTTGTGTTCTATACTACATAAAAGTCACGAAGTTCGTTTAACTTATAAATTTTAATATTTTGGAAGATTTTCGTGTGCTATACTACATAAAAGTCACGAAGTTTGTTAAACTTGGTCACATTGGTATTTTTGAAGATTTTCGTGTGCGACACTACATAAAAGTCACGCAGTTTGTTAAACTTGCAAATTTGGTCTTTTGGAAGATTTCTGTGTGCTATACTACATAAAAGTCACGAAGTTCATTAAACTTGGTTACATTGGTATTTTGGAATATTTTCGTGTGCTATACTACATAAAAGTCACGAAGTTGTTAAATTTGGTTACATTGGTATTTTGGAATATTTTCGTGTGCTATACTACATAAAAGTCACGAAGTTGTTAAATTTGGTTACGTTGGTATTTTGGAAGCTTTTCGTTTGCTATACTACATAAAAGTCCCGAAGTTTGTTAAACTTACAAATTTTAATATTTTGGAAGATTTTCGTGTGCTATAATATATAAATATCTCGAAGTTCGTTAAACATGCATATATTGGTATTTTGGAAGCTTTGCGTTTGCTATAATACATAAAAGTCACGAAGTTTGTTAAACTTATAAATTTTAATATTTTGGTAGATTTTCGTGTGCTATACTACATAAAAATCACGAAGTTCGTTATACTTGCAAAGTTTGGTCTTTGGAAGCTTTTCGTGTGCTATACTACTTAAAATTCACGAAGTTCGTTAAACTTATAAATTTTAATATTTTGGAAGATTTTCGTGTGCTATAATACTTAAAAGTCTCGAAGTTCGTTAAATTTGCATACATTGGTATTTTTGAAGATTTTCGTGTGCTATATTACGTAAAAGTCACGATGCTCTATAAATTTATAAATTTTAATATTTTGTGAGATTTTCGTGTGCTATACTACATAAATGTCACGAAGTTCGTTAAACTTGGAAATTTTAACATTTTGGAAGATTTTCGTGTACTATACTACATAAAAGACACGAAGTTCGTTAAACTTATAAATTTTAATATTTTGGAAGATTTTCGTGTGCTATACTACATAAAAGTCACGAAATTTGTTAAACTTGGTTACATTGGTATTTTGGAATATTTTCGTGTGCTATACTACATAAAAGTCACGAAGTTGTTAAATTTGGTTACATTGGTATTTTGGAAGATTTTCGTTTGCTATACTACATAAAAGTCACGAAGTTTTTTAAACTTACAAATTTTAATATTTTGGAAGATTTTCGTGTGCTATAATATATAAATATCTCGAAGTTCGTTAAACATGCATATATTGGTATTTTGGAAGCTTTGCGTTTGCTATAATACATAAAAGTCACGAAGTTTGTTAAACTTGCAAAATTTGGTCTTTTGGAAGATTTTCGTGTGCTATACTACATAAATGTCACGAAGTTCGTTAAACTTGGAAATTTTAACATTTCGGAAGATTTTTGTGTACTATACTACATAAAAGTCACGAAGTTCGTTAAACTTATAAATTTTAATATTTTGGAAGATTTTCGTGTGCTATACTACATAAAAGTCACGAAGTTCGTTAAACTTGCAAATTTTGGTCTTTGGAAGCTTTTCGTGTGCTATACTACTTAAAAGTCACGAAGTTCGTTAAACTTATAAATTTTAATATTTTGGAAGATTTTCGTGTGCTATAATACTTAAAAGTCTCGAAGTTCGTTCAATTTGCATACATTGGTATTTTTGAAGATTTTCGTGTGCTATACTACGTAAAAGTCACGATGTTCTATAAATTTATAAATTTTAATATTTTGTGAGATTTTCGTGTGCTATACTACATAAATGTCACGAAGTTCGTTAAACTTGGAAATTTTAACATTTTGGAAGATTTTCGTGTACTATACTACATAAAAGTCACGAAGTTCGTTAAACTTATAAATTTTAATATTTTGGAAGATTTTCGTGTGCTATACTACATAAAATTCACGAAATTCGTTAAACTTGCAAATTTTGGTCTTTGGAAGCTTTTCGTGTGCTATACTACTTAAAAGTCACGAAGTTCGTTAAACTTATAAATTTTTAATATTTTGGAAGATTTTCGTGTGCTATACTACATAAAAGGTCACGAAGTTCGTTAAACTTGCAAATTTTGGTCTTTGGAAGCTTTTCGTGTGCTATACTACTTAAAAGTCACGAAGTTCGTTAAACTTATAAATTTTAATATTTTGAGAAGATTTTCGTGTGCTATAATACTTAAAAGTCTCGAAGTTCGTTAAATTTGCATACATTGGTATTTTTGAAGATT